>NW_020799095.1:106478410-106487883 GCF_003259725.1 Athene cunicularia
TTTTTTTTTTTTTTTTTTTTTTTTTTTTTTTTTTTTTTCCCCAGGACATTCTACATCTTGTGAATATTAATACCAAAAATGTCATTGAAAAAATTTATGAGTCATTTTGTTTTCTAGAATGGTGCATACTATCATCTTCAAGACCATGGTTAGCTCCAGAAGTAATTCATTATGGGTCCACTCGTATGCATTAGGTGCACCTATATTTTATATAGCAAATGTCTTAATTTATGGCTAAAGTGAGTCAACTGTTTTCCTAACTACCTTACTGGATGACATTGTGCATTTAAACACATATTTAATTTCAAGAACATCTTAATTCTATTAAGCATGTGCTTACCTTTTATTAACTTTAAACCAAGCTCTTCAAGTGGTTATAACTTCTTGAAATATTTACAAGGTTTCAGCAAAATCCCATTGAAGTAAGTGAGCACCTCCAAGAAACAAGCCTCCAAATATCAACTTTCAACTTAAAATAAATAAATAAATAAATAAATAAAATATTCAATCTAATTGCACTTTAGTTTATGCCAGGCACATAGTCCACTTGTGAACAGCACCATGAAACTTCACGGTGCCCAAAAAGTTGTAGATTGTAACATTTTGACTTATGCATAATTTGACAAGTCAGTGTACTTTGTGGCATTAAAACTTTTGGAGTAACAGGTGGAGACAGCAATTTTTGAGCTTTTTATCATTTCAGCTACCATTGTTTGACATATTTTTTTTAAACTTGAAGGCTGTTTGGAAAAAAAGGTACTCAAGCACCAGATTTTGGGAACAAATTAATAAAATATTTCTTCAGAAATTTTGTGCTGTTGTAGGAACGCAAGTCTTCTGCTTGCTAACAGCAGTGGAATTAAGTGTCCTGTTCACATTTCTCCATTCTTTTGAGAAATCTGGGACAATTTTTGAAATCACTGCAGCATGCACTGAGGAACATCTGTCAGCTGAAGCATCAGCACAATCAGTTTAACTACCTGCATTGAAATGAAAGCGCCAACAAAATAACACTGCTTGAAAGTATTAAATATATGTTAATATATTCCTAGGCTATGGTACTTCAAGTTATACAGTCTAATCCTCTGAAATATTCTGGAAAGTAATGCAAAAAAAAAAAAAAAGAAAAAAAAATCATATGTAAAGAAAATTTCCTGGAAAACACATCTTTAAGGTGGGTGAGTTTCTCATTCCTTCTATACGTTGTATTTATTTTCATTTGCATAAAATAAAGGTTAAGGGCAAATAATAATGGTACATTTGCACATTTTTTGTTGCCAAAGCTAATTTCTATGGTAAAAATGGAGTAGCAGGGGCCAGGGGCTTCCTGAGGGTTGGGAGCTGTGAGGGGACCCCTTAAGGCTGTAGAAGGGGTCCATCCCACTACCCCAGACCAGGAACAGAGCAGCTGGGAGACACTAGGGGCAGTTCCAGCCCTGGGCACTGGGTAGCTCTTTGGGGATGGAGATGGACTGTTTGTAAAAAGCAACAAGAGTCCCATTTTCTAGAAAAAGGACAGAAAGATTTAATCTGATTTAATGTCCCAGACCACACAGGCAGGTGGAGTGGATCCTCGAGCTGAAGGCAGGTCTTCCAGGGTCCCAAACCTTAATCAGAGCATAACTCCCACAAGACAGCTTCTGGCTAGCACACATTACCAGAGATACCACAGGTCAGGAACTTCCTCAGCAACCATTCTGTGAAGAAAAACTTGCTGTCTGCAAATAGATTTTCTCCACCCCATTTTTGAAAAGATAAAGTGTATTCAATTCCAGAAAGACTATTAACCTGTTAGAAAAATGTAGCTCTGTAGAAGTACAAAGCTATTCCAGCGTCTATGCATTGAGACTGTTTAAGCTTTGACAGTTCAATGTGAACAGCATTTGTTATAAAAATTATAGTACTTTAAGATTGTTTAAAAAGATATGCTAGTTGGCAATTTGAGATGGGAATTCAGTGATATGCCAGCAATCCTGATAACTAATCTGATCCTCATAGACTGAACTGTTACATTTATTTAGACTCAAGGGAAAGAAACTGACTAATAGGTTAAGAGATTCTTCCAAAAAGTAGGGTGCCAGAGAACCATAAATGTTAATCCAGATACATTAAAAGAGCTTTGAAAACTTAAAATTAAAAAATTTAATCTTAAAAACTAAAATTTAAAAATCCCTTGTCCACTGAAGAGAGTGAAAGGAAGCTACAGGGTTGTTAATATTCAATATGCTCAGGGTACTCCAAAAACATAGTTCCATGTACTCTGCAACTAATAGTTTCATTAAAATTGTTGTATTGGAAAAATATTCCCATTGGTTCAACTGTTCATTAATCCAGTTTCTGATAGTCAGTGGAAACTAAACTGGCGTGACTGAAATTGTAACTGAGCTGTGTGTTCATCAATATTGGAAATCAGGTCTGAAATGTTTCTCCATCAGTGCCAAAATATACAAGGACCACATGAGAGTGCTGTAAAAGCTGCACTGATTCTGGATACTATCTGATGGGTCCTTACTTGTTCTTTTATTACTGTGAAAGGAAAGCAAGCAAACTGAGAGCACAGGCTAAGTTAGCTGAGGTGAGAAGCATGTATATCCAGATAGTCCTCATATTTGTTAAGATCAAAATTGGAATGTGGGATAGCTGGTGCCTACTAGTGACCACTCATGACAAGATTGTGACAAGTGACTGTAGATTTTGAATGTTTTAGTTATCTTTTTATATTATATGTTGTGTAAGAGTGATTCTCTCCCCTTTTGTTCCCATGCTCCTCATTCCCCTTTGCTCTCTGTTCCCTTCTTCTATTTGCAAACTTCCTGAATGTGTTTCATGATACAAGAGAGTGTGTGTCTCAAATCACAAAGCATGTTGATTTGGGATTGGATAACATTACTAGTTGGCAAGGCATGTTGCCTCAGCGGAATGGAACAGAACTTCCAACAAGTGATTATTAAGCAGCTCTGAAAATAAAACACCACTATATACACTTCTAAGTGTAGAAATAGGTGGGTAAAATCAAAGTAATGGTGAAGTATTCTTGGTTTTAGTTTGACTGCCTCAGTATTTAAATATATGTATTTGACAAAAGCCTGACCTATGATTTTTACCTCTGGTGCCCATACATACAGTGCCAGGGCATAGAAATTGCTTCTCTTAAGGTACCTCAGGCAGACTGGGGCCGTCTCTGTTCTGTGGGGGCTATCCAAACTACAGAGTCACTTCAGCATATTAAAATGTAACTTAGATAACTTAGCCTAGCCTAGAAGTAGCCAAAGGGGGGGAAAAAAACAAAACAAACAAACAAACAAAACAAAACAAAACAAAAACCAACAAAAAAAACCCCAAACCAATACACCAGTAGAAGTGACATCCTCCTCAGCCTAGCAGTTGAAGGCAAAGCATGAACCATGAAATGGAAGGGGAACCTGAATAATATATTCAAACATAATTTAGTTCCATGCTTTTAAATGAAAACAATTTGCAAGTAATTATAGCAGGTTTTTTTCTCCAGCAATTTTTAAATGCTGAGTGAATGCTTTGTCTGTGCTACCTACTCCAAACAAGAATTACTTTAAGTAATTCCTGTGCCTTGTGTTAGACAGGCAACAGAACAGACCAAGTGGGTCCTCTATAGTATATAACTCAGCCTAATTCCCTTCCTGAAAGGAGGAGTGACTTTGAATAGACAAGAAAATGCTATAGAGAAACAAAAACATTTAAGATAACTTGCTCCATCAATTACAGGCTAATGGAAACGTTCTCACCTGTTACTGTAACCAAAATGGACTATATGATTGTCTATAGGGGTGAGTACAGACAGAGAAGAGCCTACTCCTCCCACAAGGAATAAACCAAAGTGAGATTTGCTCTGAAAATTGTGCTTTATGAGCAGAGCTGAGTTAATAAGCTTCCTCTATAGGCAGGCTATACGAGTTGTGCATCTGGCAATGACTGCCAGGTAAAATTTAGTTCTTATCTACATCCTTAAAAGTTACATTATACATCTATGAGAAGGTTTATATCCCAAACTATAAGAAAGATGAAGTGAAAAAGAGTGCTTTTTCACTGGTTATGTCTCCAGTCTGTCCTTGCCCCTGAAAGTATTCACAAGTTTGAATTAGTTCTGTGAATTAGTTAGCATTTCAGAAATAGTCTGTGATATTCAAAAAAACCTCAGTCACCATAGCTTTATATCTGATATATAAACCGAATTTCAGCTATATAGAGAAAGAAAATTCAATTTCTGGGAGGACTTTCCTCTTTTACTTTTTTCACTACAACTTGGAATAAAACAAAAATATTTCAAATTTCTGTGGGAAAAGGCATGTAGCTGTACCACCCAAAAACTTAGCAGATCTCAAGAAAGTCCTTTCTTGAAGCCCAAGTTCCTCCGTAGTCTCTTGGACAGTAAAACATTAATTTACAAGAGATTTTGAAACCCTGTAGGATTTACTATAAAGTTCTGTGAAACTGAATGCATTCTGATTTGCTGAATTGACAAATGCAAAAAGGAAGAGTGGTACTTGCTTCTTTAAATGACAAAAGACGGCTACTGAAGTCAATAGAAAGACTTGAAAAGATTGTCTATAAATGTTTGTAACATGTGGCTTTAGTATTTGTAAATTCCTGCTGTGGGTCTTTGTTTTTAACTATATCCAGGAGGCAAAATATTAACATAGAAATAAATTAGATAAAGACATTATTGGGTAATTTCCATTCAAATTACATGGAACTCTGATTGCCCCCAGAATATGCGTCTGGTGAGAAAAAAAAAATAACCCTAATTTATAAGTTTAAGACTGCAAGTCCAACAAATTGCAGTGATTCATTACAAAGCTAGATGTGTTCTTCAACTTAAAAGCTCCTATAATTTATTAAAGGAATCATTAACTTGATTTTTTTCCCCACATATGTCAAGAGAATAAAACAAAATTTCTAATCTGTACTGATGTTTTAGATAAAACAGCCACAGCACACAGACTCAGTGGCTTTGTTCACCCTGGAATTCCTGTAGAAAAACCCTGAGCAGAAAAAAATGTTACACTTATTCCTTACTTCTTTTTTTTTTTTTTTCTTTTTTTTTTTCAGGAGAGAGTGGGGTTGGATTTGGGGTGGGGGAGGAGAGTTGAGAAGCTTGTTGTTAGTTGGTTGTCTTTTTTCCCTTTCCCCTACTCACATGGAGATTAGTAATTTTATCCAGCACTGAATCACTGAACAGGAGTTGAACCTTACAGTCCATAGCAATAAATAAATAAAAAAATGTAAACAGAGGTAGTAAAAACTAGTTTCACTATTTTGTGAAGCTTCATGCTACACCAGGAGCATAAGTAAATATAATTTTGGTGTCCTTATCTCCATATTACACACAAGTTGAGGGTTTGTCAATATTCTTCTAGGTTCTTTTGAACATTTATCAGTCAGCATTGGCAGCTGTGACAGGATGACTGCTCACTGAATACCAAATGTAGCAACACAAAGCTGTCATTCTTCAACAGGTTATTACTTTGAAATGATTATTATTTGAGATAAGTTTTCTACATATATTTAAGTCCGACTTTCTACCATCTCTGAGTTCTAGGAGGATGTAAAATGCTTTGATGCAAATTATATCTGTAAGCAGTACATATAATATTAATACTTCTGTATAAGTGGATCTTTGTATTGAAAAGGAATTTGATTATTCCCCAATATATCAAGGTATTATATATATTACTCTTCATACTAATGCTTATTATTAATAAACTGTAAGTATTTTGAATGGAAACTCCTGAAGAATGTAATGATGTTCTTGGATTAACATATAATTTTTTACATATTTATAAAAAATCCAATACGACTTCTATTAAACAGAAAACCTGCACCACACTGAATGCATTGAATGTCAAGGTTAAAGGAGAATAATTTCTCCAGAACTTGGAAATGCTTACTTTACAATAACTTAGATGCTGAATGAGGGTGCAATAGGAAGAAAAACGCTTATGCTACAGAATTGCAGATGTGCATTTAGAATAGAACTGTTTCCATACCAGTATACATTAGTGGATCTGAAGTGGTCTTTGTTTCTGTGAATTCTCTACTGCTGAGGGTGAATAAAAATAACTGAAAAGCTAGAGATAGACTGTGTTTGCTTTAAAGAAAACCCTGATCTCATTAAAAGGTTTTCTAATCAACCCATGGCAAATAAAATGTAATGATGGTATATATGCAGTGCAGAAAGTAGCTATTAAAAACAGTGGACTGGTTTTGTTGATTAGAAGATACACTTTCATAGCATATCTTGAAGCCACAGTTCCATCAACCAGATACAAAAAGATTATTTAAATAATTAAGTTAATTTGTGAAGATGCTGGAACTGTTTCTTACATACTTTAGTTTTCTTTTTCTTTTTTTTTTCCTGATTGAAATAATGTACTTTAAGGGTAATAATGGAGATAATCCAGATCTTTTTCACTTACAAAAAAAATGTGTTTATAAAATTAAAAATTGTGATTTCAAAGTCTGAGAAATAAATTACTAAAGGTTTCTAGGGATTGGAGCAAACTCATCTTTTAATATATATAGAAACAGTACAGACTATAAAATGTTCTGTATAGCTTACGGCATTCTTTTATTTGCTATACCTTCTATAATATTTGTCTAATTTAACAAATGATAATCATAATATTTCTTTTCTATTTTGGTCAATATTTCAAAAATATTTCAGTTGCTTTTTCCATCAGTATTGGTTTTATTCCTGCATTTTTTAGTCTCATTACTATTTGTTTGGTTAAAATTGTTATTTTTATGTTTCTTAGTTAGGTAAAAGCTACCCTTATATACATTTTTCATGAGTATTCATGAGTCTGGAACTCTATCAAATGGATACGGGGGAAAAAAAAAAAACAAACCAAAAAAACCCCACAAAGGGATGCATATACATTCAAAGCAGATTCACTAATAATATGAATAAACACCCCTGGGAATAACTTTATAACATTTACTCAACTCTAGTCTTGTTTAATTACTTCTTGGAAACTATAAACTTAAATCTGTTGTCTCACTTAATTAAGCTTTTTCTTTTTAATCCAGTTTGCATTTTATTGGTTATTTCCAGACCTCTATTGATAAAATGGCAGAAGTTTAATTATTTCTTGATTTGCATGTAAAAACATCATCATTAATGACATTACAAAAAGGAAAACAGCTCACTCTTTAAAGTAACAAAGGTTTTGTAGCCCAATCTTTAAAAAAGTAATCCTGCATCTGCTTTGTTTTATCCTGTTTAGAATCTTTGTGCTTCCTAACTGATATGCCATTTTATATGCTAGCAATTAAGAGGAAAAACAGGGCTGATTGAAAACATTGATTTTGGATTAAAAACAATTAATTCCTCCAACTGTGAGCTGAGTGTTCATATTGTTTGTTGTTTATAGCTATTCAAGAATCTGATGAGTCATTTATGCAAATATCTGTGTATCTTCAAGAGTTCAGAGGATCTTAGAATGGGTAATTAATTGTGCTAAACTTCTTATTTGAAATGGATTATTCATTATTTTCCCACTTAAAACTACTCTTTTTGTCATCGTAGGGCATAGGAATAATAGTCATGGAATAGCACTTTTCTTAGATACACAGACTGTAAAAACTGCACATGGACTTTAACCAAAGAGAGCACAGTCTAAATGTAAGCTGAAGGGGCATGTGCAGACCAGCGGGGGACAAAGAGAACATGAAGATTATTAAGAAACGTCATTGACATATCATCAGAGAGTTATTTGCAAGCTTTTCATTAGGTTTTGCATTGAAGGGAAAGAATTTCGAAAGATGAAAAGTGGTTAGTCCTTCCACTTCTCAGGATACAGTCTCTCAAGTGATAAGTACTTGAAATTTAACACATGATCAATAGAGACAGGCATAAGCAGAAGTGGGAGCCAGTAATGAGTGAAAGGTGATAAGATGTAGGGAGGGACATAGCTGTGAAGGGCTTTGAAAGTGAAGAAAGAAGCTTATGCTTGATTCACTGGAAAGGGGCAAGCAGCAAAAAGAGAGCAGGTGGTATCAAAGCTTAGAAAATGGTCTTCACAGAAACATTAAGAGTGGGACAAAGTTGTATTTATCAGACAACTGAGGTGACAAAAGCCTGAGTGTGATAGCTGCATCTGAGTTCTGAAGCCCTGGCTCTTAAGGAGACAAGGGATATCTAAATTATATCTCTTGCAAGGCAAAGAAGGAAGGAAATATAAAGGCTTGGGGAAAATATCTCGGGGGTAGGGGTGAAGGTTTGTGTTTTTTTTGTTGTTCTTTGTTCTGTTCTTTTAGCTGATCCAGAGCAATTTATTTTAGATTAATTCTGTAAAATAAATTCCTGAATTAAAATCAACTTTTTTTTTTTTTTTTTCTGGTACTTAAATTGCATTAAATATAGACAGAAAGAAAGAAAAAGCTCATTATCAAAGATTAGCTTTGAAGTATGGGGCTATGACAAAGGTACTGTAGTGGATGAAAGCCAGCTATATTCAAGGCTTAATAATTCAATGTTTCTCTCCAAGGCACTCTCTAAAGATGTATCAATCAAAATAAAAGTGTATTTAGAAATAGGGTACATATGCAGAGCAAAAGACCATGAAAGCAGTCTGAATATAGAAAAGCTGGGAAAACTGTCCAACTCACTTAAACAGAAGCTCTCATTAAACATTTGCTGAATGTGTGTATCTAATCTTATGGGCAGTGTAAGATGACAATATGTAGTCTTTGTCTTTGTTTTGCCTTTTTAATTTTTACTTTTTTTCCTGAAGGATTAGGAGATGGGAAAGTAATAACAGTTTAACATTGACATGAAAGAACTACATTGCATAAGGTTGAAGGTTTCACCGTGTTCAGTAGGTACTCTGGGGCTCAATTTCAAGGCAATTAGGGTGTACAGTGATCACAGTTCACCTTATTTTTCCATTTACTGGAAAAGAGCATCTTTATTTCTCCTCTAAGTCTCTGAGCTGAATAGCGTGGATGATGATGTTCCATCAGACTGTACTGATAAAGTCATGAGGTACTGGGAATATTGTAGCTGAACTGAAGGCTGTCTCACACTAATAATTTTCCTTTTCCAAAACATTTTAAAACAAGAACAAAGCACTACTGATATACTTTCTAGGCTAAGTTCTGCAAAGCTATTGAATAGGAACAGACAGACAGTAATTTTTTTCCCAAGTCCAAGTCTATAATTATATTTCTAATGAAGGGCTGTGGATGCTGAGAATTTCTGCAAACCAGACTCTTTGTTCTAAATATCAAAACTGTTCAACCCAGAATTTTCTGTACTGAAACCCTTTCCTGTCTGTCCTGCAATCAGAAAGATCATAACAAACTCTCTGTGGTTTGCTTATTCTCTACCAGCCTCCTGCTTTTACACTTTTTTCCCCTAGTCTCATTTTTTTCTCCTTTGTTTGATAGTGCTATTCTTGGTGGAAGGTCCATTCAGACATTCTCCTAAGTATACT
>NW_020799095.1:106487933-106492318 GCF_003259725.1 Athene cunicularia
TTTTTTTAGTACTGAACACAAACTGTCAAAAAAATGTACTTTGAAGAATGGTCAAATGGTAATTTAGCTCTGTGATGTCATTACCAGTTTGTTTCTTCATCACCATTACTTTTTCTTTCTCGATGTAGCATAAAAAAAGGCATTATAACAAGCACATAATGTTAACTCTAACCTAGCCTACAGAGAACAAACACAGAAAATATGTCGTAAATAAAATATTTCTGGATTTTTTCTGCCCATGTGCACTGTTGTGGACCATAGTTAGTATCTGTAAAGATTCTTTTAAGTTACTTAGGGGTGCTTTAGAAAATTTAGCTAAGATTAGGCAATAGTAATTAACATGGAGTAATAACTTCTCTAGATGACACTGAGAGAGCAAGAACGAATGTGAAGAAACTGGTAATCACCTTCCTCTCTGTCATCACAAAGTTTAGCTAGTCACTAGAGCTTGATACTGAAATATTGCTAACCACCAATTTTAGAGTCCTAATCTGTGATGGGCTGTACTTGGCAGAAATATTTGTCACTGTGGGGCTCATCATTTAGGTTGGAAACGATCCTTAAGATTATTGAGTCCAATTGTAAACCTAACACTGCCAAGTCCACCACTAAATCATGTCCCTGAAGTGCCACATCTGGATATCTTTTAAATACCTCCAGGAGTAGTGACTCAACCACTTCCCTGGGCAACCTCTTCCAATGCTTGATAACCCTTTCAGTGAAGAAATTTTTCTTAATAGCCAATCTAAACATCCACTGGCACAACTTGAAGCCATTTCCTCTTGTCCTATTACTTGTCACCTGGGAAAAGAGACTGACTCCGACCTTGCTACAACCTCCTTTCAGATAGTTGTAGAGAGCAATAAGATCTCCCCTTGAGCTTCCTTTTCTACAAGTTAAACAATCCCAATTCCCTCAGTTGCTTCTCGTATAATTTGTTCTCTAGACCCTTCACCAGCTTTGTTGCCCTTCTTTGGACACACTCCAGCACTTCAATGTTTTCCTTGTGGTGAGGGGCCCAAAACTGAACACAGTATTTGAGGTGCAGCCTCACCAGTGCTGAGTACAGGGGCACAATAACTTCCCCAGTCCTTCTGACCATACTATTTCTGATACAAGCCAGGATGCTCTTGGCCTTCTTGGGGACACTTCTGGCTCATATTCAGTCAGCTGTTGACCCAAACCCCCAGATCCCTTTCTGCCATGTAGCTTTCCAGACATTCTTCCTCAAGCCTGTAAAGTTGCGTGGGGTTGTTCTGACCCATGTGCAGGACCTGGCACTTAGCCCTGTCCAGCCTCACACAATTGGCCTTGGCCCATCGCTCCAGCCTGTCCAGACCCCTCTGTAGAACCTTCCTACCCTCAAGCAGATCAACACTCCTGCCCAACTTGGTGTTGTCTGAAAATTTACTGAGAGTGCACTCAATCCCCTTGTCCAGATTACTGATAAAGATATTAAACAGAACTAACCCCAGTACTGAGCCTTGGGGAACACCACTAGTGACTGGCCGCCAACTGGATTGGACTGCATTCACCACAGCTCGTTGGGTCCAGCCATCCAGTCAGTTTTTTACACAGATAAGAATACACCTGTCTAAGCCATGGTCAGCCAGTTTCTCTAGGATAATGCTGTAGGAAATCATGTCAAAGGCTTTACTAAAGTACAAGTAAATAATACCCACAGCCGTTCCCAGTGATATCAAATAATACTTGCTGATGTACCATTATGACTTCTGTATGGCTTAATTGCCTTTCAAATCCACTAAATATTCAAAACGTGTCTTTTTTTTTTTTCAGAGTATTAACACTGTTTTGCATATGCTTACTTCTTTCATAGTTAGTCTCCCTTGTTAACCAGCCTATTTTTCTCTTTTTTGAGAAACATTTTTCAGGGATGGTTGTTGCTTTGTTCTTTATCTTTTCACTTCTCTGGACTGTTCTGCTATAGCAAGTGATGGACTTCATGAAATTATTTGCCCACCTTTTTATTCCTGGAATTATTTTTTGGTGGGTATGACTTGAGACATATGTGTTGTTTCTGATATGTGTTGATATTTTTCTGAAGACCAGTCTGCTCCTTCTGGTGGCAAATCATTGCCTTGCAACCTTCCCATAATAAGCAAAATAATGAGTTGCCAGTATAGATTATGTGCCAAAATTAGATTCTGGATCTGCATGCACCAGAGAGAAAATAAACCATGCCATCACAGTACCACTGATCGGTGAATGCAAATGACCCTGTTCTGTCCTTCTCATACTCATCTTTAAAAACGTGCTCTGAGACTTAGATGCAAAGCAGGTGGTACAAGTATACCACTATTAATTACCTGTGATATCCTGAGGGCTAATGACAATCTAGAACATGGATGCCTGCAGAGATTGTTACTTTCCCTTTTCAAAGACTAATTATCTGTAGCATGATGAAATACATTGTCTAACACACAGAAGTTATTATTTCAGTAAAAAAAATAAAAATCATGAAACAAAGATGTCCTGCTTTTCAGTCATGGTTTCAGTCACGATTCTCTATGACTAATTGTTTTGCACAACAATTGTATTTATGTATGTAAAAATATTAACTTGAATATGTTCAGTGCTTTCACTGAGGCATCTTCCTCTCAATTACATGAGACACTGGTGCATGGGATCTTTCATATTATTGGGTGCTAAATGAAGTAGGTGAAGCCTTAGGCAACACAGTACCACAGAATTACCTAATGTGACTATATCCCAAAGCAATGCATGCCTTGCTACATCTTTTGACTAAAGTGTCTCATGAATATGCAAAAAGTGGTTAAATTGTGGAGAGTGCAAAATTATTTACAATTCAAATACTATCACCCAAATGCATATTAAAATTAATGACTTTTGGATAAATGCTAATGAATATGAAATAATTCTACTTTAAAAAATAAGAATATTCATACATCAATAATTGATGTATTTTGCTTTTGAAACTAAGTAGCTTCGTTTCCAGTTAGAATAGAAAGAATGCCACACTATTTATTTGTACTAAATGGTCTTTACATTTATGCCTACAAACAGCTCCATGTTTCTTTTCTGCTTCTCAGCATGACCTTAGAACTATTTTATGCATAATTAGGTTTTGCATACACAGATCAACACCTTGGAGCAAACATGATGCATGACTAGATTGGGCATGTTAACTGTCAAAAATTCATAACGCAGGTATTAACTGAAAAGGGAAAAGTAGACATGCTTCTACATGTTTGCTTGTGTGCACTATTTGCAGGGATGGATGAAGTTCTGAATGATAGGAAAAAAAAACCCATGAAGTTAGGAATTTTCTGAAGTTATTATCTTAAAATGCACACTTACACTCAACACTGGAATAGTGCAAGCCAATATCTATCCTATATGATGAAAACATTGAATCATTAACTTGTAAACCACACCTTTCTGCTTTTTACATGTCAGTTTCTTCCACATGCCTTTTTGTGATGGGTAAAACAGCACATCATTGACTACCACCACTGTGCATAATGGTTAACTGCTATAGTTCAGGTCTGGTACATTAACATGTAATATGGTTCAGTAGAATAGGGACTTCTGTAAAATACCTTAAATAGGAAAGGAAAGGCTGAAAAAGACAGTCTAGTTATGCAATATGTTCATAAATAGCTTGGAATGACTGACAACTAACTATGAAAAGGCATCCTTAGCAAGTATACTGTGTCCTGCTTTTAAAATTCACAGTGTAGGATGGATTAAATATATTTCTTGACTCCCTTATACTGAACAGGTAACAAACACCAGAAAAGGACCTAAGAGAAATAATGGGATCCTCCATTTTACTTGTCATTAAAACTGAACTTAAATCTCTGCTTCAAATAAGTTGTTACTTTCTGCTCAGGCAACTGATGAAAGGTCAAATTTTTATAGGTAATGCAGTCTTCAAAATCTCATTACTTCATTATGTTTTGTGCAGACTTTTTAAATAGCCTAGACATAGCAGAAAGAGTCATTTCCATTGAAACACTGATGGAAATCAGCCTGTGCACATACTGTGTTTCACCTCCCCCGGGGTTCCCTGCTTTGTCAGGCTTTTGGTTCCCAGGAGCACTGCCTACTAGAGGAAAGCAGCTCCCATGAAAGCTGTCTTCTGAAACAATTGCATGTAATCAGGCACCTGGGAACAAACTGCAAATTTCTGTTCCTCCTACAGCAAATTGTTCAGAAATCTTCTCCTTGTTTTAATCCCATACCTGTGTTGCCTCAGTCCAGTGTTATTAGGCTGCACTGCTGAATAGATGAGGCCCAGGGATTGATACATTACACAGTTTACATTCAGAATGCCCAAGAGTACATCTAGAAAAAGAAAAAAAAAAAAGAAAAAAAAAAAAAAAAAAAAAAAAAAAAAAAAA
>NW_020799095.1:106492368-106601398 GCF_003259725.1 Athene cunicularia
TGAAAAAAAAAAAAAAAAAAGTCACAGTTTTCAAATAAGTACCTTCTTTTTTTTATTTCTCATTAAAACTTAAATACTTGCAGCCATTTAAAATTAACATATTTTTTTGCAGTTTGAGCAGTGAAAATAAAAATATACTCTCTGTACAGTAAATCTATATTTACAGAATATATATTTCTAAATAGTTCTTTTTTGTATGTGTTTGCAGAGTGCTGCAGAATTTTGATCATGAATGAGTCAGGGCAACATTCAAATACGAAGTATTCTGTTCACAATAAAATTAAAGTAATAAAAATATATTCCGTAGATGTTAAGGCTTATGACCTTGGTAAGACTTTCTTGAACATGCTTGACTTTCCAGCAGTTCCTACAAAAAACTGTGCACATGATGAAAACATTTTTTATGGAAATAAATTAATGGACAACATTTAAATGATTTATTGAAAGGCAGAAAGGAACTATGCAATCTCACTTTTTTACAGAAAGAAATGGTGTCTGATTAAATTTTGTATTTCATGCACCAGAAAGGATGCTTTTGGTAATCCAAATCTTTGATCAGCTAGAAGCTGACTGGAGACTGTACAGTCCTTGGAGACAGAAATAAATGAAATGCCTCCAAACAGCTGAAAACCAACTTACTCACTTAGGGGACTGATAAACCAGGTTTTGAATTTGATTTCGTTAGTGATAGAAGTACTACTAGTAATCTTTAAAAAAAATTGCAGGACATAGAGGAAACTTAAGCACTCAGTAAGTCATATCAAAAAGCAACAGGCATAACAGATTGTGAGGCTGAATGATTATGTGACTCAGAAAATGTGCTGTAGTCAGATTTCTGTGATATAATAAATTGATATGTAAGTGGTTACTTTCTAATGCTAATTTCTCTGATCTGTCTAAAGTCAATTTTATATACAAAATGTGAAATGTGGGTATTATGCTCCTGCAGTTAGATTTCTGCTTGCAGTTCATGTCTGTATTTTGTTATTTTTAAGGTAGAAATATGTTGAATTTAACACTAAATAGATATAAAGCAGTTTCATCAGTCCGTGTGGGTGTGATTCAGGACACTATTGAGAATAAATAAGGAAATTAAATAAAGAGGCATTCAGGCTATTTTTTATGGTGTAATGTGAATGTAATTGAATGAAGACAGTTTCTTTGTGGGTGTTGGTTTGGTTTGGTTTGGTTTTTTTCCTTTGCTTGATAGTCCTAACTCAACACGGTGTGTGTTCCCTCAAAAAATAGGAACTAAAGAGAATGTGCACATTGTGCCATTACACCTTTCAACAGTATCTCATCAATCTGTTGCCTGAGGAAACGTATGTAGCAGTAAAATCTTAAAGTACCAGTCTAGGGCAAGAGTTTTAGGTGACTAAATTTATTTATTCTGCTCATATTATCTATACAGTTTCATCAGTCTTGAAAACAGAGAAGGAAGCATCTCCTGCTGCTAGTCTAGGGTCTATCACAGCTTGATGTGTAGCTTTGCAAGTTTTCAAGCTGACCAACACTGGTAAGCATAGTTTTCAGACAGATAGCATTGATTAAGTGTTAAAACCAACACTGCTCGTTTAGCCATCATTGGGCTACTTTGAAATCGGCTGAAAGCAGTAAAACTGATGGAGGTATAGGGAAGTTGTTCTCAGTCTCCTGACCTCATAATGTTCTGGAGTCTGGATGCAGCAGCAGTTTTGACTGGGTCAGACTAGAAATCAGCTTCTGCTGTGTTCTGTTTTCAGCTGCAGAAATGTGTTCAGGAAGTTTAGGTTATTGCATTACAGTGAATACCTTGTTGGACCTTTTGGAATATGCAAGGTAGTTTTAGTTGGTTGCTTGTCCTTTACCCCTTTAAAATTTTACTCCTACTGTGGCCTTCCCTTTTATTCTATGGTAAGCACCCAGTACTCTGAATAACTTTTGGTGTGCTCAAAGCCCAGAGGACAAAAGGATGCAGGAGAGTGTGCAGTGATATAAGCCAACAGGGATCAACATGAAGCCATAACTCTATGTCTGACCTAACAAACCCTCATGGGAGTCAGTGCTAATTAGCATTATGTCATGCCAAAGTGAAAAGACTCCATTACTTTGCGGCCCACATTATTCCCTGTGCAAGTTTCCTGGGGCAGTGACCTGAGAACTTCTCACCAAGGCACCATGGTTTAAATGTCATCCAAAGACTTAGATAAGGGGATTGCTTACACTTGTATCCTGGTGTGTCTGTCTGGAGGGGAGTACAGGGGTGAAATATAATAAGAAATAGGCACTGAACACATTAGAGGAAAGCATTTGCATTTACATGTGTCAAAGTATAATTATGATAAAGACAGACTCATTAGCCCAGTTTTCACTTCTTCCTTTACATTTACTTTTTGAAGGTACTTTGAGACATGTTAGAGGTTGAAAACTTTTTTTTTTTCCCTTCCAGATATGACTCTTCTATTGTATTCAAAGAAAGTTTCGTCCAAACTTTTCATCTGATAATCTCAGAAAGGAAGACCAGCATATTTTCTTTACAGAGATTGATGTATCTGAAGCACAGATGAACAAAGTGACCTCTCAAGGTCCAGATTAGATGGCAGGCAGTGAATTCAACTCTAGGCTTCTGACTCCAAGGACACTGCACTCCAGTGTGTTTCCCTCTTCTCTTTTTCCTAGTTCCCTGTGATAGACTTTCACCAAATGGGAGCTGTCAACTAGCACAGAGCTTTTCATTTATATAACTTTTTCCCAATTATAATACACAGTTTTGTCAAGCATCCTAAAAACCATTCAAGTGAAACAGTTCATAACAGCAATTTGCATTCATGATCTAAAAGATTAAAAATAATTGTTAATGGTAAGTTAGCAACCAGAAGTGATAAATAAAAGAAATTATGAGGTACATGTTGTGTCAGCTATGGAAACAAGCAAGAGAACAGTATGATTTGTCACTATATTATTGTCACTTGGGTAAATAAGTGTTTTTGGAACAACCCCTTAGGTATCAATTAAAAATGTGCCCCAAATTATTAAACGAAGCTCTAATAATGAGCTCAAACTCCTTCAGCCACTGTATGCAGCCTTATGAAGAGAAAAAAATGGAAAATGTAGCTGATACAAAGGGTTTTATGCTTAAATCCTCTACATTCAAGTAAAGTAAGAGACAAAATTATATACACTAAGGACTAGATTAATTAGAAGGACTAAATGTCTGTTTAGACAGCCAATTCCAAAAGAGGGTATTTTGCTGCAGATCCCAGTGGTTTTTCCAGACCGGTCTTGAGTGCACCAGTGTCTGTGAATGCTGTTCTTCAGCAGCAACTCCTTACTATGGCATTATCCTGTACCTAGGAACATGTTCACTTCTACACAAAGTAGGTTGTCCCAAAGGATATGAAAAACATATGCTAAAATGCAAATGTGAATGAATGAGAGGTCAAGAGTAGAAAGAACTTTGTGTGCTGTTGGCACAGAATAAATACCAGCTGCTGTTAGAGTACCCAGAAAATATAAATTAAGAAGCAAATTATGGAGTCCTTCTGTGAGGTGGATAAAAAAGAAAGAAGCAACTTACTTAATGAGAGTCTGGAGGAACTACGAGGGATGCAGGAATAGATTCAGAAAGCAATAAAGAAGTTAAATTCAAAGAAAGACTTTAAAAAAATTACATTTGGCATGTAGCATGTAAAAATATAGCTACCAGAGTGAGAAATGACAGGGTGAAGGCAGAATACATAGAATGCCTGAAATCTTGCTGAAAAAAAGTAGAAACTAACAGTGAGAGGAAACCTGAGCAAGAGGGAATACTTTCTATATTGGAAAGGATGTAAATCATGTTGTTTCTAAAGGTTGTAGTGATAAAGAGCAATAGTGAGAAATAATTATGAGAGAGAGCCTGAGATCAAAGGTGGACTTTTTAAGAGGAGGAAGAGAACATTTAGGTGTCACGGCACTAGGTAATATGCAATCTGAAACTTTATCTACAGGCTCATGACTTATATATGGCAGACCTAAATCAGTGAAACACCACAAGTCCTCTGTCTGGGACTTACTATGTGATCAGCTTGGCTTTGTCTGAAGCAACTGTATTTGAATAGAAAATTATTTCAGTCTATAGAGAATTATTTCTGTCTATTGTGATAACTTTACTACTTTTTTTGGATCGTATCCCAGCAAGGAGGATGGGAAGAATACACAAACCAAAAGCTGGGGAAAGTTAAGATCTATGTAACTAACACAGAGCTATCAACTTGGTAAATATAGACACACAGTCATAACTATATACAGAATTTCAACATTATGTAAATGCATCTGGATAAGCACAGAAGGTCAGGCATGATTTGTTTTTCAAGAGGTTGATGAACTCTTGAAGGAATATAGTGCAGCTGAGAATTGGTAGGGATCTGTGCAGCTGCTGAAAGCAAAAAAGTAATCAAGACTGTGGGCATAGAGTGAACATTTGTCAAACTGACAGTACTGGAAACTGGTGTAACCTCTATACCCAAGAAACAAATACGGTGGAGCACCAGCAGTATAAACTTCCCTATAATTACATCCCTGAAAGGTGAAAAATAATGTGGATGGAAGAAGAGAATCAGACTCTAACTTCTGTCCTCTTTTTTTTTTTTTTTTTTTTTTTTTTTAAATAATCCCAGCAAACAATTGTCTAAGTAGTAGATCTCACAATTTAGAAATGTGTAAACTGGAAAGCAGACTGATTCATTTTATAGACTTTCATTTTACAGAAGCTTTAACAATTACAATAATGATCTTAGTGTTTGTTGATTTCAGCCAGATTTGAACCAGTGACCCAGGGAGGAAAAGATTAATTTTAAACTGAACATTTTAACAGTGTAGAACATGGAGATTTAGTAGATTATATTTTTATAACCAGAAGAACCTAACACTGCTGACACTTAATTAACTCAATGAAATAATTTATTTTGAATTTTCTGAACTGTTGCTTTCTGGAGGTTTTTCCTTGCAGTAAAACTATGTTTTAAACTTAGTCAGGAAGGATTTAGAGTTTTTTTTCACCTTAGTTCACCCTAATATTGCAGGGATTAAAATATACAGTGACAAGGGAAAGGAAACAGCATTCCTACATAATAATATGCTTACTAAAATTAGTATTTCATTAACAATTAATAAAAAAATAATAAAAATAAATCAGATATTCCAGAGGAGCTTTCCACAGAGTTACCATTTGAAAAAGGAAATGTGAGAAATGCTACAACTATGCTACCAAGTGCAATCAGCAGAGTATGTCCATATTTTAAGTCTGTTTAAAATACTGGGTCTCAACTGATTCACATTTCAGCCCTGCTTTGCCATATGTTGTGTTTGCATTTTTGGGTACATCACATCTGTACCATATTGAACCATACTCAGTTGTAAAATGGTAATAACTAATTCTTTATCTCAGAGTCATAGTGAGTCTTAATCTATTATTTTCTTTAGGATTTCAGCAGAAAGATGCTCTCTGAGGCATTTAGCAAAAAAAAAAAAAATTGTGCCACTACTTGTAAGGCAGAGAAAAACTGAGACCTGAGACCACAAGTCTACACCAACCTTGCTCTTATTCTTGTCAATTTTTTTACTGAAAGAAATGAGACTTTTGTGTGTATCATGGACATTCACTGAGGGTTACACAAGCATTTTTTCTCAAGAGAGTCTACTCCACAACTTCATGCACTGCACATCACTTTACAGTGATTATCACTTTAGACTGGATCTCTGGCATTGTACCAACACTTAGTTTTAGCAATTGATATTTGTTGAAAACTGGGTTCCAACCCCTATTGCCAGCATCGCTGATCAGAATCACCTAGCTCACTTTGCTTTGCTCATCAAAGCAGGCTAGCTTGGACCAGCTGCTCTTTCCTTTTCAATAGGAAAAGTAGATTCTCCATACTTAAACAGCATTTTTCACTCTAAAACGGTTCCCCCAAGGTAAGTCAACAGGCTAGGCAGCATCCATGTGACCTAGAATCAACTGTCAATGTTAGCAGAAGTCACGTAACCACACACAGAACAGAGATTTTTCAGTCTGGACAAAAGAATAATTGGTTTTTTTCTCCCCCTTATTTCCCATTAAAAAAAAAAAAAACAACAAAACAAAACAAACAAAAAAAAACCCCAACCAACAACACAAAACAAAAAGAAGAACTAACAAACAACCCCAACTCACTGAGGAAAGATGTATGATGTATCATCTTCCCCAAAAAGAGAAGGCTGTGCTATCAGTTTAGGCTTTTCCGGTAGACCTGTTCCCATTTCAGTCTGAGAAAACTTTCAGAAACTTTGATTCAAAGTAGACATTTTCAACATAATTTACAAAAAAAAATCAACGCTCACTAGGAATATAGACAGTAAAAGCAAAAAACTTTGATCTTCTGGATGACCTTCCATTCCTGCTGAGCTCAGCAGGTTTTATTCACCCAGTGAATGCCAGAGCATGACCCAGATTTACAACTTTTCCTGAAATCTGCAGACATTTCATATGCAAAAGCCACTGTTAAAAAATGTAGAGTTTGCCTGAGACTAACTGCTGTATGAGAGCAAAGTCTCTGAGTATGTCTTCAGCAGAGGCTTTAGGGCATTCAGAGAATTGTAGTGGATTTAGGTCTAAATTTTTAAATGAGAAGAGAGAATCATAATCTGCATGACTACTGCAATAAATGGAGCACAACTGCAAAACCCAAATTATGAAGTACTTAATCCTAAACAGGCAACAAATAAAGAATTAGTGTGAACAATGAGAAGAATTTATATGCCTCATATAAAAAATTAAGAAGGAAGGGTTGAGTGAAACAAAAGACATTCCCAAAAAGCAGAAAATGGGCTAAGAATTCTAGGATCTAACACAAAAAACAGTTGTGGTGAAAAATATGATCACTGTTTCTAAAAGAACAATCATAAGAGAGGAATAAACCTCTTCAATCCCCTGCTAATAATTCTCACATATCTCTGCTCCCTATGGAAACAGAGATATAAAGCCTGCTAACCTGAAGAATATAAAAAAACATCAAAAGCAGAGAAGGTCACACCAAGTTCCGAGAGAAGCCTGAAGCTTGATCTTCATGTTAGCAAAAGGAAAAATCAGCCTAATTCTTCCGTGGTAGTGACTTATAAAGAAGCTTTTAAAACCAGTCCCCAAAATGTAAAAATGAGATTCAAAGGCAGGATGTCATTTTCAAAATCAGATTGGAACAGGATTACTTAATTAAAAGAGACAAATTAAGAATAGGAAATAGTACAGCTGGAGCTTGGAGGGGGGGGGGAGGATATGAAGCATGTCAGTAAAAGTTTAAAAAAAAAGAAAAAAAAGAAAGATACTAAAAAGTTCTCAGTAGATGTTGACATCAAACATGAAAAAAATGTGGGGATTTGGAAAATACTTTCTTAAAGACATATGATGCTATAATTTTAACAGCAGAAATTGCATTAAATATAGACAGAAAGAAAGAAAAAGCTCATTATCAAAGATTAGCTTTGAAGTATGGGGCTATGACAAAGGTACTGTAGTGGATGAAAGCCAGCTATATTCAAGGCTTAATAATTCAATGTTTCTCTCCAAGGCACTCTCTAAAGATGTATCAATCAAAATAAAAGTGTATTTAGAAATAGGGTACATATGCAGAGCAAAAGACCATGAAAGCAGTCTGAATATAGAAAAGCTGGGAAAACTGTCCAACTCACTTAAACAGAAGCTCTCATTAAACATTTGCTGAATGTGTGTATCTAATCTTATGGGCAGTGTAAGATGACAATATGTAGTCTTTGTCTTTGTTTTGCCTTTTTAATTTTTACTTTTTTTCCTGAAGGATTAGGAGATGGGAAAGTAATAACAGTTTAACATTGACATGAAAGAACTACATTGCATAAGGTTGAAGGTTTCACCGTGTTCAGTAGGTACTCTGGGGCTCAATTTCAAGGCAATTAGGGTGTACAGTGATCACAGTTCACCTTATTTTTCCATTTACTGGAAAAGAGCATCTTTATTTCTCCTCTAAGTCTCTGAGCTGAATAGCGTGGATGATGATGTTCCATCAGACTGTACTGATAAAGTCATGAGGTACTGGGAATATTGTAGCTGAACTGAAGGCTGTCTCACACTAATAATTTTCCTTTTCCAAAACATTTTAAAACAAGAACAAAGCACTACTGATATACTTTCTAGGCTAAGTTCTGCAAAGCTATTGAATAGGAACAGACAGACAGTAATTTTTTTCCCAAGTCCAAGTCTATAATTATATTTCTAATGAAGGGCTGTGGATGCTGAGAATTTCTGCAAACCAGACTCTTTGTTCTAAATATCAAAACTGTTCAACCCAGAATTTTCTGTACTGAAACCCTTTCCTGTCTGTCCTGCAATCAGAAAGATCATAACAAACTCTCTGTGGTTTGCTTATTCTCTACCAGCCTCCTGCTTTTACACTTTTTTCCCCTAGTCTCATTTTTTTCTCCTTTGTTTGATAGTGCTATTCTTGGTGGAAGGTCCATTCAGACATTCTCCTAAGTATACTCTGTTCTGCTGAACACAGTCATTAATGGAAGCAATTTCTTTTGCTTTCTATCTTCTCTCCAACAGCATGAGTAAAATATGACAAGAGTCTTATCAGACGGGCTGTCTTTTCTATTCCTCAAAGTGTTCAGTAACATACAAATTCGATCACAGAAGCACATGAAATGATTACACAAATTTGGGAAATTCTATTTTAAAACCCTACATGAAAAAATGTAATTGCACTCGCCTAGGTAAGCTGAAGAGACCCCACCATCCTAGTCACAAGGCATTCATCACCCCTTCCCCTCCACTTATTCCTATAACAGATATTTAATGGAACAGATCTGTCACTGATGTAATAGCCTTATGCTGACTTCTGTTAGCTTTGAAAATCTGTAGCCAAAAATCTGCAGCCAGTGATGTGTCACTCCATTCTTACACTGACCTGTTAACTATTCACTACTATTCCCCCATCCACATTATCAAATCTACACCAGTCCACCAAGTGATGAGATACTAATTTTTATTTATACTTCTTGACATAGAGTAAATTGGTGTTCCAGGAAACACTTTTGGCATGCTAAAGTAAGGAAGTAAGAGTCTTGCTTTTCTGAGCATGTATCAGAAAGTCATATTTTCATAGATGTATATCAAGCATACATCAAACTCTTACAGGATAAAAGAGTGAAGAGATAAAAATTCTTTATTTTGACAGCATGTTGACATGGTCCAGCTTCCTATTTGCTGACATGATGGGAAATAGAATTATAAAGATTTGAACAAGGCAGCTGAAGTCAAACCTTGTGCTATGTCAAGGACCTCAACTTTAAAAAGAGATGTAGTTCCATGCAGCCTGAATAGAAAGAGAATAAAATAAAAATATGTGCTTAAAAAAAAAAATTAATAATAGATTTTTTTTAATGGACTCTCTTCCAGTTCATTTTTATTTTTAGGAAGTTGGTGTCTTACTAAACCCTGGAGTTGGACTTGCAGGCAGATAGCTACTGTATAATCTAATATAAACCAGTTCTAAAGA
Organism: Athene cunicularia; assembly: GCF_003259725.1. NCBI lineage: Eukaryota > Metazoa > Chordata > Aves > Strigiformes > Strigidae > Athene > Athene cunicularia. Next base: position 106,501,896 of record NW_020799095.1, read on the forward strand.
GATTTTGATGGCATGTGTTCCAAGTTTGCACAGATTATTGTTTTATAAATCATTTAAAATCACACAAGAAGCAGTTCATCTGTTCAACTTTAAAACGGAAAAATTCAACTAAATACTTTGTCATTAGTTTCCTTATATTCATTTAGTTCCTTTAATTAGGTGTTTATTTCCTTTCCTTTTTCTCACTTTCAGTAATTATCTCAACAGTAAGAGTAGATTACAGAGAGGTCTACACAGCATACCATCAAGCCCTATGAGCTGCCTTTTCAAGCCTTGCAATCAGAGATCTGTTATACTCATTTAATTAGAGCTGGAATGTAGAAGCTAAACACTACCTGAAAATTTGGACCTGGGCTCTACGTCTAAGACTTTGTGCTCTGGGGCTACAGGCAGGTATAATTTCAGAGCCACTGATGCCTGCATAACCTGCTGACGGAGGAACCATTTCTTACATGAAAGGATGCTGCCTGCCAATGCTGATCAGTAATATCTTGTCTCTGAGAAAGACCAGGACTTCTGGCTTCCAGCTCCTTCTGGGATGGCAACAGGGCAGTAGTACCTCTTACTGGACAGGTACTTACCTTTCTAGCAGGTACAGCTCCTCACTCTTAAATTCTTTGATTTCTGATTTTCAGCAGATATCACACTTCCATCAGTTCTCAGCCATAACGAGAAAAAAAAAAAAAAGGTCCACATGCACGATTCAGCCAAGGCCAGTATTTCTACAGGATCAGACTAAAGATAATATAAAAATAATGCACCATTCTTTGCATGTAAAGAAAAAAAATAATAAAAATATGAAAACCTACTGGATCAAAGCAAAACAAGCTAAGGTCAACCCACCTAGGGACACCCAACCCTTTTCAGCACCTAAAGAGTGTTCGTTGAAATAGTTTTACAGGTAGGAAGAAGGATACCTCAGTAGCAATGTGAGAAGGTACCTTGCCAGGTCATTGCTGTCAGTTATGAGAGAACAAACAGTACTGCCTCAAGTTCAAAACACGGGGAATGCTGAGGAATGCCTATAGGTAATTTACCTGGAGCAGCTCAGCATAATTGTGTAGCTGGATATTATTGTCTTCAGCTACTACAAGTATTCTCTCTGTCTAACAAGAATTGCTTTTTTGAAAGTATATCTGAACATTATTTTTAAAGTTAGTGCTGGGGAAAATAGATTTTTTTTACATCTCATTGTTCGCTTTTAAAAATACTGTTCTGTTTCCTTTTAATATGGAGCTTAATTTGTTTGTTTGGGTTTCTTTGTGGATATTTAATCTGTATTCAGATAACCGTGTCTAAATATACTTTTGATTCATATTAACAGATTATTCTGACGAAGATTGGTTGTCTTATATTTTAAAGAAATTGCTAATCCTGTTGCAATGTTTGGCTATATAATATATGCAACAGGCAAACTTGTTTTGATAGTTTAGCCTTTTGGGTGAAATATGTAGTGCAATCCCTATATGCAAATCCATTTTCAGAAACAGTATTAGCTGTCACACCTCCCAAAGCTGTCATGATGACTGGTGATGGAAGACAATGGGTAAAAGTCTGAGCCACTTTTCTCACCCTCATTAAACTTTCTCTTGAGCAGCATGTGGCACTGCAGGTAATGAGTTCCATCTGTGTGTCACTAGTCTCACCTACAGAGAAAAAACATTCAAATGTTGGAAGCAAAAACTGACTTCAGAGAAGCTGAAGTTTTCAGCTAAAAATAAACCTTTACTTTCAGAGTTCGACAGGACTCCCAGATATTCCAATTACTGTTCCATGTTTGGTACTTAGAAAAAGCCTTTAGCAAAAATGTTACCAGGTGATCTAGTTAATTGGTGAAACTAAATACTGATAATTAGCAATCAGCAATAGTTTTCTTCATCTTTTGAATTCTTGAATTTATGAGTTCAGTCATTCAAAAAGTAGCAAATTACCTCAGACATAATATTTTTCTATGACAAGTGTTTATTATTAAAATGAAGAAAGCAGGTAAGAGTCAACCTTAGTTAGTTGTAGACACTGTTTTGAAGGTACAATCCTATAGTAACCCAGACCCTGAAGTGGCTAAAATTAACTGTTCAGCAAGGTTAATGCATCTAAGTATTAGGAACTGCAATTGCTAACAGCACTGTGCATTATCTCTACTGCAGTAGAACCATCCGAAAATGAAAGGAAAGGATGACCACCCTTTACATGTCAAGTGTTTCTGCTATGCTCTATTGCATGCTTCCATAAGAGGTGTAGACAATTGTAATGTTAAACAAAGTAAATTTCGCCATCATATGATTTAAAACACAGACTATCATAATAGAGTAGTAAATCTATATAGCAACGTGTTTTCACTGTCATTTGCTATCCCTTTTCCTGATTTTGCAGGCTAACAGACAGTTTGATCTCACTCAGACTTGCAGTGAAATTTGCCTAAATTTAGAAACTGTGGGTTGAAACAACTTTTTAATTTGAACAATTCGATTTTATTGTCTCCTCTTGATACAAAGTATATTTAAAGCCTGTTCTGCAAACCTTTATTTTTCTCCCAGTGTGCAGATGAAAAAGAGTAGGCTAAAAAGTAGGCAGTCTTCAGACACAGAGCAGCACAAACCAGGAGCTTGTCTCGTTTCACTCACATTTCACTGACTTTGTTCAGCAGAATCTCGTGGCCTTGAAACTGAAATTTTGACTAAGGATTAGAATATTTAAGCTGTATGTCAAATGATGGAATAAAGTATGCTGTTTTCCCTGATGTTTCACAACTTTAGCTGTATATATTTTGATGGTCTCCAGTACCACCAGGCAATATATTTCCTTACTACTGTTTTCTTACCCAGATTTTCTCACAGATAACTTTTGATCAAGCTTGTATAACAGAATTGTTATGCATTATAAACTGTGCTGAATATTCTGATAACTTTTATTTAAAGAAGCCCAGTTGTTCATGTCCAACATGCTTCAAGGTTTTTCTGAGATAATCGTCATTGAAACTTTTCATGTTATAACTATTGCTGCAAGGAGAGTCCATAAATTCAGTTCTCCGATCAATAACGACTAGATACAAAATTCCTACTGCTTATTTCAGCAAGGAGTTTATTTAGGTAACTTTGGCAGAACCTGATAAGTCAGTGAATATAGAAGTAGCTTTCCAATTATTTAAATACATAATCATAGCAACCCTAGACATAAATTTTTATAACATCTCTTTATGGGGATAATATCTCACAGCAGACTTTGGTACACATAATGTTTAGATGCTGCTACAGAGGGCTCTCAAATTACTCATTTCCACAGCCTGAGTAACCTTAGAAATTGTGGGGTTTGCTATCTCTTAGTGTGATAGTAGTACTTATGATATAGCCAGTCTTGTCTTTTGCCTGTAAAAATAAATGTGTATCACCTGCTGTGTTGACATATCTCTAACTGCTAACAAATTAAACCTAACTTGTATAAATTATGTCTCACTTTAGCTACAAATATCATCTACACTCACAGCAACTTTATTTAACCAGATGTAATTGACTGAACATCTTTCCAGGAAAGATATAATTTCAAGTTCTTCAATTACTGTGAAACATTATCTTTAAAGATCTTACCCTGAAAGCTATGATATTTTTCAGAGATATTTCAGCAAGAAACATATTTTCTTGTATTTCTTCTTTTATCATAGTCACCACATCTCTGCTTATCAGCACTGAAACACATAGCTTGAAAACACATACACGCAGATAACACTTCCCTCACTATTTTTCCTGTGTTGATAAGAAAAGAAAGCAATTTTAGTAGGATTTAGATACATATTGGAAAGGCCAAAAACAGACGATGAAAACAAAACCTTGTTAATACATAATAAGACTGTGAAAATGGTACTGCCAAGATCACTTCATGAATATGGACAGCCACACTAGGGGCTATGACTGTCGTTTTTGCCTTCCTGTTCAGATTGCAGCTTCTTTTTTTTTTATTAAAAAAGACATTTCATTGTTAAAAGAATATAGGTCAAATCAGACAGTTACAGCCTTTAAAGCTTCACCTTTTGCACATGCTAAGTAGATTCCTCATAGAGACTTAGAATTTAGAAAGTCTTTTATTACAACATTTGAACAACTTTTGAAGACTAGAATGATCAGCCATACCTTAGCAACGTCTTATCTAGTCCCTAATTTTAATGAGGGGTTTTTTTTCTAGATTTTTACCTCTTGGGTGGAAATTTATTCCCATCCATTTTTCATCTCAGATTTGAATTTTTAACAAAATTCAGACAAAATACCTAATCCTTCTCTTAGAGTGAAGCTAAAGAAAGTCAGGAATGTTGATAGCCTAAATTATTCCTAGCAATTTTCCACAGAGGACATTGAGTGGAACCATGTTCTGGGTCAAAAGAGGCAGAAATTTTGATATCTTCCAGTACAACATGCTATTTTCTGATCTATGAAAAAGGCTTAGTCAAGGTACAAATTTACATTTTGCATAGAGTTACTATAAACTTGTTATGGGTTGTAGCTAAAACCTTCAAAGACTCCACACTGAGAGAGTGTTAATTTACTACTTATTAGACTTGTTTTAATGTTAGAATTATAGTATACATTTTATCAGTCTATCCCTATTTGGTCTATCCCTTTATTTTGCCATATTTTTTGCAGTGTTTGTCTCAAAGAACTACTTATAAATATAAGTGCTTATTTTTTTATTACTAACTTTCTCCATTGTGAAAGAAACCTAATAATATGAACTTAAAAGTCTCAAAAATGTATATGTGTGTGTGTGTGTGTGCGCGCGCGCGCGTGCACGTGTGTGTGTCTTGAGACCAGTCCACTTGTGATTTTTTTTTGTATATCAAGACCATTACCTGGGCCATGTAGGTACTAGCACAATATAAAAAATCTCAGAGCAATAATAATGCAATGTGTAGTTTATGTATTAACATCTATATTGACTATTCCATGTTAACTTTCATCAACATATTAATGCATATTTTTGCTGAAATCTTGCACGAGAAACTATTCCGTTGTGACTTTTCTCAAATTTATACCATTTCACTGGCATCTTTCCCTTTCACATCAGTGTTTCAGAACATTGATGGATGTTATCATATATGAACACAGATTTCTTTGTTCAAAAAACTTTGAAACTCATTTATATTTTTGTGTCTGATAACATACTTATTGAAGAACCATACTGTCTTCTTAATACAGAGCAGAAATAATTAAATGTCTATTTATTTTTTTAATGGTAACTCACACTGTGCTCAGCCCATCTCACATAAAAAAGATTGGAAATATGGTTAAATAATAAGAATACTAAAAATATTTCAAAGACTACAAATAATATTTCTTTTTTCTATGCACAAAAATTAGTATTAAATAATGTAGAATGTTGTATATTTTTCAGTTAACTATTATTCAGGTGGTTAATAGTGCATTTTTTGATGTGAATCAAAACTTTTTTCAAGAATGTTTAACAGATGAGTTTAGAATAAAATTTGTTAGCAAAATAAGAGAATGTTCTGCTGACGTAACATTTATCAATGATGGCTCATATTCGGGGGTTTTGGGCTTGGTTAAGTTATAGCAGGATCTTTTAAATTGGGTGTTTTTACTAAATTCCTATGTAATTCCTTCTCAGTCCTCTTTGATAGTAATCTGTAAAAAATCATAAAATATTAAATATATTCAAGAGTGAAGACAATTAAATGGACTAATGACTAGGCTGTCATCCATATCCCAGGGTCTATGGAATATGGAATAAATATGAAATAGATGTGTATTTAAGATGTTGCTTCATGTTAGACATATTATAAATACAAGATATTTATAAATATATATTCTTATCCAAATGTATAAGACTATATAAAAGTATAGATACTTTCTCTGAAGTGAACATCCTAATCACAGAGGCAGTACTATTCTGAATCATGTGTCATACAATGAGAAAAAAATTGTGAATGTTTATCCATGTTATTCAAGTTTCACACCATTTCTAGTCTAAAGAAAAAAAAAAAACAACAAAAGTTGTTGGAAAGCTGGAAAACATTCAGTGTATGATCCCTTTTTTTAAATAAAAATATAAGTATGCTTTATATCAACCTATTTGCACTTAAGAAATATAGAGCTGCACACATTTACATTGAAAAGAGAATTGATACAAAATTTTGTTCTCTTGCTTAGGATATAAGTTAACCTTTTTTTAAAAAATCAGTTTATATAAATCCCTGCAGACAGGTTTCTTTAAAAATGGATATGTAGTAACTAATGTGCTTGAATGTGTCTAATTTGTTAGCCTAGGTAGTATATAATCAGAGATATGCAGGTACCTGACTTGCACAAGAAGTATGATGTCTCCCTCAATATCTGGTCTAAATACAGCAATATGAACCATTTTCATTTATTCATATTCATATCTAAGTTCTTCCTCCTAATGTGTACTGCATAGTTCCTTGTCTGTGATGTGAGACACATTGTACATATTTGTTTCTGAAAGGAAAACCTGGCCCTTTATTAAATCATTAACCAGCACACTATTATAAATCAAATATGTGCAATTAAATGATCAGGTCTTATGTCAGGGTGTTCCAGAAATATATATTGCTGGTTATTAATCACTTTTATTTTAAGAATAACTATTGAACTCTTTTTCAAACTGAGTACATACCAACTTTTAAGATATCTCAGTTGCTACCGCCAGGAGTAGAAGATAAGGAAAGAAATGAGCATTTCTATTCTATGATTTTCTTTCCTTCCCCAAAATGCATGTTATGACCTGTTGGTCTGAATATAATAAGAATTAAAATACTGAGGCAGTTTCATTGTTCAGTATCTTCTTATTCTAACTTACCCCTCCTCCCCACATTGCCTAACTTCCAGGTTCACACCCCAGCTGCTTTTCTGAGAGTCATACAAGGAATTGATTTTTCAGAAGTGGAAGTTGTCCCAACAAGAGTGGTAATAGATGTTTGGAAATACGCATTCAGATTTCCTCCAGATGAGAGAGAAACATATCTCTTCTTTGAATCTCTATTTGAGAGGGCAGTGTCTAGAAAATATCTTCATGCATACAGAACACAGGGAACAACTGCAAATTTTTATTTTTTTTTTTTTTTTTTATTTACCAAATCAGCAGAAAAAATAATAATTGACAAATTTGTACAGCCTTGGACTTCTATTGTCTTTGTTTCTTTGTTTTTGTAAAATCTGGTCATGTCAGATCATGTGCACTCTCTAAGTTGTCTCACAGTAATATTTACACACTGCATTTCATATCTTAATTTGTGCATCAGTTTAAAAGTTTGAATTCTTAAAAGAATTTTGTACATTATAGTGAAGGTTCCAAAATTCCAAATATTGTTTTGTTTCTGGTTTGAATCTGTCCACCCTATAAAACATCACAGGGACACTAGTACATTGGATCTCGTTTCTATACCAGATATCTCCAACTTCTGGGGAACTTGGTCGGGAATATTGATTCAGTCCTAGTGTGGCAGCCTCAGATGAATTACTCTAGGTTTAAAATGCACCTGATCTCAGAGCATGACCCAAAACCTTTTATAAATAGATATTAAAATAAGGTTAACTCATCCCCATCTAGCTAGTGTGATAGAACACACAAATAATATAAAAAGCAATAAATCTGAACATTTATGTCATCAATTTCAATTTTATTCTGAAAGTTTTCCAGATTTTACAAAACATAAATTCACAGCTTCTGTGTAGAAGTTTATCTTTTTGTTTTTCTTTTTTGTGTGCATGTGATATATCCTTATAATACAATGAAGGCTTAGGTCTGCCCTTAAACTATGAATAGAATCTGGAATAACTCATCTCAAACCCAGCTGTCCTCCCTTGTAATACGGAGAGCCATTGCTGAAGGTTCAGACAGAAATAGGGAATATTGTAAGATGCTTGGCAGTCTTAACTAGCAGAATAGTATATTGGGAGTCTATGTCTTTTATCTGTAAGAAATGCTCAGATTTCATGTCTGTCAGCTTCAGAAGGTAAAAGAGATGTGAAAGAGAATCATATGTTCCTCCTCATGTCCTTTTTTTGGGAACCTTGAGCACAGTTCAACTAGGTGTGCCATATTTCTCATAACTCTGGTCAACTAAACGCAACAGTTCTGCTTATTCCTTACACTTCTCTTTTTCTCAGTCTCTTGTTCTATGAGATGAAGCACCTACAGGATAACACCTTAGCTTTGTCCAATACCTGGAAAACAGGACAGTTCTAAGGTATCTATCTATCTATCTATCTATCTATCTATCTATCTATCTATCTATCTACTATCTCAATATATCTATAGAGAGCTATATCTCAATATCACCAACTATTGCACAGTTTGATTAGCTGTAGAGATTAACCATTTGGTCCATTTCTTGGTCATGACTATTTTGAAATTCTGCAGTACTCAGTGTTGTACAGTGGTCTGATTCATTTAACTGACATTAAGTTCTCAGTAAATCAATGGATTGATTTTCCCACAGTTCACAAATGCAAAGACAAGTCTTCAGTTCATCCTCTGAACCCCTTCTTTGACATTGAAATGAGAGGGACTGAAGACTGTCAGTTAAGATTCAGTCTGCTTTCTTTGAGCTACAAAATACAGCCTTTGCATTATAGAACTCTGTGACAGGGTTTAAAAATACACATCCTGAACAGAAGTTGTGCTATCCCCCTGTTTATATCCCCAATTGTGCTGTAATATAATGCACTTTAACAAAATTCACAAAAATGTTCTACAAGTGCATGTTGGAAAATTCAAACAGACTGTCTCTGCCATCTGCTACTTCTGATAAGAGACTCATCTGCCTGTTGAGCAGGTAGTGAAGAGACCGACTGAAAAAAAGAGAAGATAATGAAACACTGAAAACATGCTGTATCTCACAGTTACTTGTGGACACACACCACCTAATTGGGGGTCAAACCAATGTTATTACGTATTTAGAATGCATTTTGGATTCAATTTGAATTAAATATGAATATATGCAGAATATTACAAAGTAAACCTATTGATATAATTTGGCCACTGAACTCAATTCCATCTCTGGTTCAGTGACAAGACTAACAAAAGTGTAATTGTGAAGGAACACTTATCAACTCTGTCACTCATAACACAATAACAAAATCCTCAGTTTGCTGGGGGCACACAATTAAAATAGCATACGGGTTAGCTCCATTATAGTCTATCCTGAGTAAGGACAACATGCAGTTACAGTCTTCTGGAGGCAAACATAAAAATGACTCATTCCCTCTTATTTTTTTCAGTACCAACAGGAAAGTCCTCCAGTCCTGATCTATTTTAGAACCTGGTTATTTTCTTTTCCTTTCAAGGCTGATACACAGGCCAAGGTGTTGAAAGCTTGGTTTTTCCTCAATCCTGATTTTCTGGTTGCGGCCATTGTAGGCATGGTTTCCATCCGATGCACAACATTACAAAATGCATATAGCTTTAAAAACCTTTAATGCTCTTGCTCCCTTTATTGCCTTTCAGGTTGCCAGGCAGACAGTCCTTCCAGAAGCTAATGACATTAATGACATCTGTGGGTTGTTATGGGATAGCAGTCCACCACTGGCATCTGTTGCTCTGTGGCAAGGGTAACTTGGCCCAACTTGAGAGGTTAATCCTGAAACAAGTCAAAATGTGCCCTTGTTGGTGACACATGAAGAGGGCATGTTCATGGTGAGGAAAGGAGATTAAAAGGAAGAATCTAAAGCAGATTGTGAAGATGCTTAAGGTAGTGATATTTTGTCCATGAACTTAAGAGAGGATAGGGAGAAAAATGTCCTCACAGGTATCATGAGAGGCTGGAAAAGGATCTGTCATAGGAGAAAATGAGAACAGAAGGTAGGAACTGTGATTAACTCCAGGAGTGGATCCTTCAGGGGAAAGATGAACCGAATAATAACAACTCTGAGTGGGATAGAACTAACATTAACCTCTTGTTTCAAGTGACTGGAACAGACGGAAAGCCCACATATGAGGCAATGTACTCTTCAGTGGTATAGGACTCTATTCAGGATGAAAGAGAGAAAGCCTTGGAAAGGGGAGACTTGAAGGAGACCTGACTGAACATTAGATACTCCTGCATGAGGTAAGTAATGCCAAAGGGACTACTCTGAAATGTTAAATAGTAGAAATATCTCAAGGAAGAGCTCTGGGGTAGTGAGACATCAAAAGACTACAGTCAGGAAATGCTTATTCTTGATAACTCTCAATAAAAACCTTCCATCTGCTTTTCATACTCTCTTGTCAATCTCCAGAAATCTTCTCTCCCCTCAGTGGAGTAAATCACATAGTACCACTCTCCAGGCTGGATGAAATCTATGTAGATCCTCTCCTTTTTGCCTGACATATTCTTCCAGAAGATGATTTCTGGTGTTCATGTCTTCCAGACCTGGCTGTGTCTTGCTTCTAGGTGTGCCTAGGTTTCACAGTCTCATCTGAAATTTTAATGCACTTCTATGAAGTTTACACAACTCCTTAGACCTCACCCCCAAGCATATAAATGTGGATAGATTTTCAAATCTGGCATGATTATTTAAAAGTAAGGATGGTAAACCAGCAAGTATTACTGCTGTAATGTACTTTGAAACAAAAATCCAAATGCTGGGGAGACATGACACTCTTGATTAAATTTAAATGACATTTTCTGCACAGCACTATAGTTTGAAAAGTCAGTAGCTATAGTCTTATCTCCCTGACTTACCTTCAGTGTGTGTTAAAAATCCCAGAACAGGGGTATTAAATAAGTGTCTATCTAAATACCTTGGCAGAAGAATTTTAAATCAGTGCATCAAAGTGATCTGAAAATACAGATAAAGAGTAGAGAACTTACTGTAGGAGAAAAGTTCTAAAACATTTATTTTGCTTTTCTGTATCCTATTGAATCCTCCATGAATTTGATTAAGAAGAAATCTGATCTATTTAGATGTGTTGAACAGTCTAGTCCACTTAAGAGCAATATAGTTTGGTTACTTATTACTCAAGAAACAGTGTTTTGCAGTGTGGGTGAGAACCAGTACCAGTTCACTCCAAAGTTGGTGATATGTTTTCTTGTCTACGCTATACTCCTATGTTCAATGACTGGAATAATTCACACAAGAATGCTCCAGGACCACTAATCAGCTTTGTACAAACTGAAAGTTCCTTACAGCATGTGAAATTACTGCCATTCTTAGTGAATTAGTGACTTTCTTAGTGAAGGATTTTTCACTGCACAAAAACTTGATGAATCACTATCGATCTTTCATTATGGTTGTTGAAGGCAAAACTTTGATGCAGGGAACAAAACCATGTTTCTATAGCTACCACAGAACTCTAATTCAGGTTAAGGCAGGGCACTATGGAAAAACAAACACATACAGGTACAGTACCTATCTTGTTAGTCGATGAAGATATTAATGGCAAAAACAAGCTGCTGTCAAAATACAGTATCTTGCATGAGTACTTCAGCTGTCTTTGTACTTTGAAAGTCTACATGCTGTTAGTAGAGTATACCATTCCCATCTTTTTTTTTGATGGACCACAAAAGATTCAAACTTTTCCTTTCCTAAATTATTGTAGCAACATACGCTGATCTGTCAAAACCAGAATCTAGACAGAAACTGTCTTTGACAATAAAGCTTGGTAAAGGTGTAGGTTTATATGGAACTGGAATGAAAATAAATACGGTAACATTAATTGAACTTTCAAATAGAAGTTATATATTTTAAGCAACCAGACCATGTTTCACTTTTTATTAAGTTTTTTGTGTTGCTACTGTGTTCAGGCAAGCCAATGTTCTATTCATTCTGTGTTATGAGAAATCTCTCAGCTTCACTTTTTTGTTCCTATTTACACATCCACTCCAAAGAGAGCAGATACTTTGCAGCGTTCAGTCTCCCTTTTCATAGTTCATTGCTTAAGAAGTGGGAGTATAAACCTAGTATTTACAATGGTGGATGTGACTGGGCCTGGCACACTCTCTATTTTTTCCACAAATGGATTGTCCTTGAAGTAGTATTGGGAATGATCCCAACCAGTGGATCTTTCAAACAACATTCTTTTGAGATGTGTGGTACAATTTATGCCCTGTCAGGCTCTCTGTTGGCGCAGGAACCATTTACATATCAATTTTTCTTGGCTCTTATCTTTAAACTCTTTGTAAAAATTGTGAGGAATTAGAGAAGCACTTCAGTATCTGTGTATTCAGAAGATGTGGACACATTTATAATAACCAATACTGTCCTTGGTTATAACCCTTGGAAGTCAGCAGTGACCTTTCTTATTAACGCTACTCTCTAATATAATTAATTGGGGCTTATAATCACCTGAAAAGAACACATTAATTATCCCTACCACTTCTTTTTCTGCAAGTTGTCTTTACCTTACCAGGTCACATATGTGACTTCTGATAATGCTATAAACCCTAATCCCTATGTTGTATACACACAATCAATGAACACTAAACTACAGCTTCTATGGCTACAGTAAGTGGTCATTATGTGTAGATACATTAGAATAGCTGTCTCTTGCTTACATGTGTTTAATTATTCATAAGCATATGCAGAATATTTATTTACATAGTTCCTCTGTGTATATGGGAAGCCCTCCTGGCAAAGTTAAACACCTTTACATGCATAAAAAATTTCCTGTTTCAATTAACAGTGCTTCATTAAATTATTTATAATTATCTTCCTCATTCCTTTTTGTTATGACTGGTCTGAAATAGACATGCACAAAGACAAGTCTAACTGTGCACTGCATTAATATGAATAAATATTCCAGGAGGCCAGGATTATACACCTTTCACATATATTTTCCCTGTGGAGTTTACTTAGCCACATCATGAATCACACAATTTCTGATAATACAGTAAGCAATTCAGAACATTTCATTTTCATACTTGCTATTTTTTTTTTCTGTTACAACCTAAAAAGTACAGAACATAAAGAAGAGAGGGATATAGTGGGAATAAAAACCCTACATAAATCGTACAAAGCAAGAATTGGTTTTCTATTTGTTAGTTTTTAAAAGTATTCCATTGGAGTGCCTGCAGTTTCACAAAATTAATGTATCTATTAATAAAAAGACAGGTTTTACTGTATGAAAAGTACCTATAGTTATCTTCTGTATTTTGTAATATTTAAAAATCTATCACCTTGTGATGTTTTAAGAAATATATTCAGATCTTCTCTGTTTAGAAAATGTAGTGAGATCATGGTATCGTTGAATTCAAGACACATGCTGAACTTCATATTTTTACTCTACTGCTGTTAACTAGAAATCAGCAAGCTTGTGTTTCAGGTCCTAATTTTAATATCTGTATCATTCTGAACTGAATATTCGTCATTCCTATCTGATATATGATATTCTTATAGCTTACAGCTTCTGAAACTGGAGGAATACAAGTTCAAATTGAAATATAGTTTTGCACATTTGGGAACATCAAAGCAGCTGAAGTGGGACTGAATGAGAGTTCCCTCATTTTGTGTTTGGATTGAGTACTAGGATAACATAAGGAAGAACAGGAGACCAAGACGCAGTACTGAGTAAAAAAGTATCTTGCATCAACTGGTCTGTGGTAAACGTATATATGTGTGTGCATACAGGTTCTACATATGTGGCAAACACAAAGCAATCAGTTTTAGTTCAGACTACAGTGAAAAGAAGGCTAAAGTCATTCAAATTACCTTGCGCTTACTCAGATAAACCAGTTCACTCGGACAATTATTGCAGATCAGCTGTATCTAAAACCTTAGCTTTTTTCTTGAGCTGATCTTCTATGAATCCCAATTAAATATTAGTTGACCCAGAGAGAGAGAAAATGTTGTTCTTATCCAGTTGTTAAACCTTGATATGAGAGAGATTATCTGAGTTTAGATATAGGCTGGAACAACTCATTGGAGAAAAGCATTCTTTCACCTTGCACAGTTCACCTGTTAGTCTGATGGCTAAAGTGCTTGCCAGGGATTGAGAGTTCAAATATTCTCATTTTAAATATTTGTCTAATCACTGGGGAAAAAAAAAAAAAAAAAAAGTATTATAACATTCTCAACATTCTTTTGCTTGTTCACCTTTTATTGGACATGCCCCCAATTAAATATTTTGATACAGCTCACATGAACAGAATTTAGAGTTTTGTCTGGGTGAGAGCAGTTACACATTTTAATTTGGGATTTTTCTAGCTCGTTGCTTTTTATTAATTTTGTTCTTAATTTCTGTCACTGAATTGAAAAATTAATTACTCAGAAAAGAAGTCAATGAGATCTTGTAACTAACATGCTAGTGCTTGTGGGACACCATCACTGGAAAAACTCTGTTCCAACCAAAGGCAAAATCCTGGTCCCACAGGTAAAATCACAGTCTCACTAATTCCTAGAGACTGACTACAGAATTCTGGGACTGGTGTCCCCCACCTTCCAAAAATTCACTCATATCAGATTGTCAGATGGGTAGTAGCTGTATACTATACATAGTATATTCATTTTTATATTCTGTGTGTCTATATGTGTACGTACTTCAGAGTGTCAGTGTAACAGGAAATTAATTTAAATCAGGCATATACCACAAAAACCCACCTAGATTATTAAAAAAATATCAAAGGTCCCAAAGGCATAATTACAGTTGGTGTACAGATTTTAGTTTCTTTCACAATGCAATCTTTACGACTGCTGACAGAATATCACTTATACTGTGACAGAAAAAAAAAAATATATACTTTTATATATATATATATATTTAAACTAGACATAATTTTTCATCTAATCAGCCCGTGAAACAGTACAATGAAGTTATTCGCACAATTTCTCTAGAAAGAAATTTAGGTGCACATTTGAAGACGACAGTTAAAAATCTGTGTTCCTCAACAGTCAATGGAGAGAAGTAGAATCCCCTGGAACTTCATGGGAGAAAAGTTGTGGTTTAATCCCAGATGGCAACTAAGCCCCACCTAGACACTCACTCACCCTGCAGTGGGATGGGGAAGAGAATCAGAAGGGTAAAATTGAGAAAACTCATGGGTTGAGATAAAGACAGTTTAATAAGTAAAGCTAAAGCTGCTCATGCAAACAAAGCAAAACCAGGAATTTATTCACCGCTTCCCATTGGCAGGCAGATGTTCAGCCATCTCCAGGAAAGCATCATGCATAACAGTTACTTGGGAAGACAAACTCCATCACTCTGAACATCCTTCTCTTCCTTCTTCTTCCCCCACCTTTATATGCTTATCATGACATCTTGGGTTACACCCAAGGGTGCACAAAGAGTTGGCAGATGTGCTTGACAAGCTGCTTTCCATGATTTACTGAAAATCTTGACTAAAATGGAAGGTCCCTTTGGACTGGAGGGTGGCAAATGTGACCCCCATCTACCAGAGAGGCAGAAAAGACAATCCAGGAAAGTATAGACCTGTCAGTGTGACCTCGGTGCCAGGGAAGGTCATGGAGCAGGTCATCTCGAGTGCCATTAAAAGTCATGTAATGGACAACCAGGGGATCAGGCCCAGTCGACATGGGTTTATGAAAAGCAGGTCCTGCCTGACAAACCTGATCTTCTACAAGAGGGCAACCTGCTTATTGAATGAGGGAAAGGCTGTGGATGTTGTTTACCTTGACTTTAGTAAGGCCTTTGATGCTGTTTCCCACAGCATTCTCTGGCAAAACTGGCTGCTCGTGGCTTGGATGGGCACATCCTTCACTGGGGAAAAAACTGTCTGGATGGCCGGGTCCAAAGAGTTGTGGTGAACTGAGTTAAATCCAGTTGGCAGCCGGTCACGAGTGGTGTCCCCCAGGGCTCGGTGTTGGGGCCACTCCTGTTCAATGATAATCTGGACGAGGGGATCGAGTGCACCCTCAGTCAGTTTGCAGGTGACACCAGGTTGGGTGGGAGTTTTGATCTGCTCGAGGGCAGGGAGGCTCTGCAGAGAGACCTGGACAGGCTGGAGCCATGGGCTGAGGCCAACTGGAGGAGTTTCAATAAGGCCAAATGCCGGGGGCTGCCCTTGGGCCACAACAACCCCCAGCAGCGCTACAGGCTTGGGGAGGAGTGGCTGGAGAGCTGCCAGTCAGAGAGGGACATGGGGGTGCTGATTGACAGCCGGCTGAACAGGAGCCAGCAGTGTGCCCAGGGGGCCAAGAAGGCCAATGGCATCCTGGCTTGTGTCAGCAATAGCGTGGCCAGCAGGGACGGGGAAGGGATCTGACCCCTGTACTCGGCACTGGTGAGGCCGCCCCTCGATTCCTGTGTTCAGTTTTGGGCCCCTCACTACAAAAAGGACATTGAATGACTCGAGCGTGTCCAGAGAAGGGCAACGGAGCTGGTGCAGGGTCTGGAGCACAGGTCGTACGGGGAGCGGCTGAGGGAACTGGGGGTGTTTAGTCTGGAGAAGAGGAGGCTGAGGGGAGACCTCATCGCCCTCTACAGCTCCCTGAGAGGAGGGTGCAGAGAGCTGGGGATGAGTCTAATCAAGTAGTAAATGATAGGACAGGAGGGAATGGCCTCAAATTGTGCCAGGGAAGGTTTAGACTAGACTTTAGGAAGCATTTCTTTACAGAACAGGTTGTTAGGTGTTGGAATGGGCTGCCCAGGGAGGTGGTGGATTCCCCACCCCTGGAAGTGTTTAAGAGTCAGGTTGACATAGCGCTGAGGGATCTGGTGTAGTTGGGAACTGTCAGTGTTAGGTTAATGATTGGACTTGATGATCTTCAAGGTCTTTTCCAACCTAGACAATTCTGTGATTCTGTGATATGGTCTGAGATATCCCTTAAGTCAGTTGAGGTCAGCTGTCTCAGATGTGTCCCCTCCAATCCCCTTGTGCACCCCCAGCCTCCTCAGTGGTGGGATGGGGTAAAAAGCAGAAAAGACCTGACTCTGTGTAAGCACTGTTCAGCAATAACAAAAACATCTCTGTAGTATCAACATTGTTTCCAGCACAAATTCAACACATAGCCCCATACCAGCTACTGTGAAGAAAGTTAACTCTATCCCAGCCAAAACCAATACAGGAGGTGATCTAGAGTTTGGAGGGTAAATGACTGAAGTACAGATACCCCACAAAGCACACAAACATCATACCTACACATTTAACAGATGGCAGACACACTGTGGTCAGATGTGACTGAAAAAAAAAAAAAAAAAAAAAAAAACCCGCATAACCCGCATTTCATTAGAGTTCCTGGACACTAGTAAAAATACATAGGTTATGAATCCAAAGCTCTTGTGACAATAGTTGCACACTGGAGTAAGCACTGAAAAATGAACCAGAAGTCAAATAATGACTGTAACAGCACAGACAAAGCCACACAGTCTCAGTTAATCACCTGAGTAGTGATCAACGTCATTTCACATAAAATAAGTAAAGGTGAAAATGAAACATTGACATTGCGAATGCTTGATTAAATCTGGAGCCGATTAGACTGGCACAGTTTAAGGTAAGAGTACAAGTGGTAAATCATTTCACTCTTGGGTCAAGTCAGAGAAAAGATACAATTAGAAAGACAAGCATACTGCAGCCAAGATGATTCAGAGAGTGGAAAATTAAATGCTTGTTAGCAAAGCCCTGACAGGCATTAAGAATAATGTATTAAGTAACTGCTGATTTGGATTAAAAGTGTTCTGTGCAAATCTGTTGAGGCAACGTGGAGGTTGCAGATGTTTCCTTCTGTTTCTCTATTTAGAATTTTGTCTGAAAATTGCAAATTCTTTCACAGGGACCAGTCCTTTTAATTTTTTCTAATACTCAGATTCTCCCTCCATACCCATATATCTGGACTGTTTTGCTGCTTCTTCTTCCTACACAGCATTTCAGTGTGCTTTACTCTTTCTGTATATTCTATTCTACATAAATCTTCATTGCTATAGGATCTGGCTTCTTTCCAGTACTGCATTATGTATTAATTAATACGCTTTAGCAGAGCACAAAAGAAACTTGAGTCAAGTGCAAATTATTGGGCTTGATGAAAAAGTAACTAGATGAAATTTATTGCCTGGTGTTGTACAGGACATTGAATAGTTTATAGGTCCATTTTGGCCTTAAGTTCTGTGGTTGTATCTAGAGTAGCAGATACAAGGACATGGTGATACTCAAAGGCTGATGTAGAGGTATTTGACATGCACCAGGTACTCCTTATCCCCAGTTCACATCCATGTTTTTCTCTCATAAGAAATGAACATCACAGGGACTTTAATGACCTATCTAATCTAAATAATTAGGGAATTAGGACTCTGTGACACTTTAGCATCTAATGTTATGTTCAACCTGTGAAACTATGACTATTGTGGTAACTCCTGGTTAGCTGTGTCTCAAAAAGTCATTGAGAAACCTTATCGTTCCAAGACAAGGTCTGACCATGCTTAAAAATAAGAACTGTATCTCTTGTTTTATTCCAGAGCAAAAACTTTTTCAGATCTCTCGAGCACTGGCAATTAATAACTTAACTGGGACTGAAATCAATAGATGTGAAATCGTTAACTTTTATAGGGACATCTCGGGTCAGCAGAGAGTGGGTGAGTTTGCTTATTAGATGCCTACTTTTGACGGCACAGACTTCAGTGGTTAAAAACAGTTCAGCTTTCCAGACACTGATAGTTTTGTACTGATTTTTTATTTATACTGAAATCTTGCAGGATTTGTACTGCATTCTTGGAGCCATGCCACTTTTTCCTATTCTTGTCATTTGTTCTGTGTTTGGTTTTCTGACTAGCCTTGGTTTGTAACAAAATCTTTCATCATAATTTTACATTTGCAAGTCAAGTCAAACAGAGTGCTCAGGTTTAACTAGAGGCCATAACATAGTCCAGTAAAATGGCTAATAACATCAACAATATTATCCAGATAAGTTATGTTCAGTTTGAAATATCTTTTTGTGATATCTGAATGCACAGTTCACTGCATTGATTTTGGAATAAGTATTGTTTTCACAGATGAACAGAAAAGATGATATTAACATTAACTGCAGAACTACTGGGTAGGTGTTTCTATTTAGAATTAAAGCTGGGCTTGTGTACCACTCTCAACACAGTATGATGCAAATAGGTCATATAATTCATCTGGGCCTGTTTGAAAATACCAGTCTGTATATTTAGCTTCCCAATTTTCTTTGCTCTTCTGAAAGACATACACTAAGCTTTAACAGCCTTTCCAATGTAAAGCAACTGCTTTCCATGTCAAACAAAAGCCCTTATTAGTGTGAGGTAATATGTCAGCTACTAAGAAGATTCTGGTATGCTAGCAATCTAATAAATATTCATATGTAAACTTGAACGAGACAATGCACAGATTCTCCTAAGAATGTGCTATAGTCTTAATCCAGAGAGTGTTGTAGTAATTAACAGATAAAAGAGGAGGTTCATTAAATGAATATGCAGTGTCATGAAATCAGAGCTGCACATTGATCACTGCTAACTTAAAGATTCTTCCTTAGCTAGGATATTTTGACACCCCATTTATCACTAGTCCTATTTTTAGATTTTTAATTAGCAGATCACCAGCCCTTACCTCATTAACTTAGCTTCTGCAAAAACATTATTTCTAGAGATAATAGCTAGGTTAGAATAATCACCAATCCCAATTTCTTGAGCTGCAAGGAAGGACAGGACTTCTTCAGCATCTATGACACAAAGCTATATTTCATACCAGGCAGACCTGACCTTGACTAAACAATGTGTCTTATTTTCTGAACAATTTCTCTTCATTTCTTTTCCTAAATGCACTAACCTCAAAACGTGCACCTTTTCAATGATAACTGAAACATTTTCCTAATTTATCTTAAATGCTTATTTCTAGCCCTCTGTTTGCAAAACCATTTTGGGATATAGTTCAGCAGAAAATTGTACCTTGATGTGTGTTTAACACAGCTTGCTGTATGTTTGTATAGATAGGTTTTTAAATGATTGGTCTTTATCGTCTTTTTATGAGAGAAAACACCATTTCCAGAACTTAAAATGAAGCAAGTAAAGACATATTTACACTTACATTTGTTAAGTATAAAGGCTTAAGAAACTAATAAGAAGCAGACAATTGACAAATCAATGAAGTACATCTTGTGCAGATGTTTCCTTCAATTTAAAGTGCCTATTTTATTGCTTATAATATCAGAAGGTATGTTCCACCATTGGTGATGGATAGGAGTATACATCATGCCATACTGTTTCAAGACTATGTAATTATCTCTGTAATATGCATGCTATATTTTCAACATGCTGCTTAAGGCTTCAGGTTTTCCTGTTGCAAGATCCACAATTAAATCATCTTAATATTGTCTTTTTGCTCTAATATATGTAGCAACAATGAAAACATTAGGCTAACCTCAATTAAATGGCCAATGAATTAGGTAGCTGAACAATATTTGCACCCCTGGCTGTTGTATCCAATTAAAATTCCTATCAAATGAAAGAATTGATTAGTCTCTTCAAGCAGAGAGGTTTGCATCATGCAAGCAGTCTAAATAATTTACATTAGAGCTTTCAACACATTTCAAATGCTGTCATCTCTGCCTTGTGAAACAGTTTATGGCATCCTAAGACTTGCTTTCATTACATGCACTGATTTTGCAATCAATGGTAAGCCAGAAGTTCAGAACACAATCTAAGAAGGTCATAGTTCTGCCACTGAAAATAGTCTGGGGAAAGGTCACCTAATTATTTTGTGGTTTATGATGTTTATAGCTGTGCTCTGATATGTAGTCATGTGTATGCAATCTCATTAAGCACTAATGGTAGCTTTGTAATGAAAACAATCCATTTTCAAACTTAAAATCTAATTTTCTTATTTGCAACATCTTTGATGTAAAAAAATAAGAGCACAAGATTTTGTCAACATAAGTTCACAAAGTCTGAAGGTTATCATTACATTATTAAATTAATGCAATGGATGACAACGAATTTGTGGGGAAAATCTGATTTAGTATAATTATACTGGAATGTTTTACTATAGGCAAAACTACACGTATTTGGAAAGACTCATTCAGACTCTTTTCCAGTGAATGATACTAAACTGGAGGATGTGGTATCTTACTGCATAAAGTTTGCAGCAAACAGAGAGGATATTAAATTCGGACGAAAATTTTTGAGAACAGTGGAAACACTGGTATCTTCATGAAGAGTTAAGGGGCCTAATCCCACAGGTGAACCTCAGGAATTATAGCAGATTTTAATGTATCTGGAATATCTAGATGGAATCTGAGATGAGCAGAGAAGCTTTCACAAAACGTATAACTTTTTTTCATACTAGGATTTTTATTCACCTGGACCATCTGAATCTGATGTCATGATTAGAAATTACTGGCTTTATATGAGAGTAACTTTCCATGGGTCATTAAATTTCCAGACTAAAAATAAAAATACTGCTGTTCAGACAACAAAAAATTCAAAACATCCGTTTTCACCTGGTCTTCATTTATGCAAATGTCAGCTGCTTCCCAACTCGCTTTGGAACTAAAAATGCAGAGATAGGGTGTTGCCAAAATCCTTTGATTCAAGGATACTTGCTGATTCAGAACACATTGACTATTCACTAGTAAATTCAGGCTGCTCCAAAACCAAATTTCCTTTAAAATGCTATCAATATATACTGGCTGAATTTCCAGACACATGTGAAGAATTTGCCCCGAAAGTAGCAATTCAGATGAATCTCCTGAGAAAATTTCTGAGTTTCTTGATCCTTGTCCTACCTTCTTCTGATGTAATTAACTCTTTTTTTTTTTTTTTTTTTTTTTTTTTTTTTTTTTTTTTTTTTTTTTAATGCAGTAAACTAGCTTTCTCTCTTCATCCCTGCCCTGGGACATAGCTTGTGGGTAGCAGAGAATGGGAGATCAATTTGCTTCAATCTGAAGGGAGTGAGATAAACTGGGGTAATTGTTGTAGATGTGCGTTAGAGTGTCCTTGTGTCATAAAAAGGATGAGTCCTGCTCCATTCACTAGTCCCAAGGATATTGTTGTTATTAACCCATGACTCCTAGTCTGCATCCTAAGTGGCTAGGGGCATCACAACTTCTCCCTGAGGTAGACACCTGCATCCCAGAAGAAAAGCAGGCACAGGTGGACTACCAGAAGGAGGGAAGAGGGCCTTTGGTCCCCACACTGGCATCAGCTAACTCAGCACATACATTCACACATGCTGCAGGAGCACATTTGTGCAGTGGCCCTGAAAGGACAATGTTCTAGCAAATACATTTCAATGTCAATCCATATAAATACACATGCACTTGAAATAAATCGTTTCTACACCTTACAATATCTGTAGCAACACAGCAATCTTAGCATCTATATAACAACATCTAACACCAACAGCATAGTGCCTAACATCTATGGCAACACAGCAAAGGGAGCTCAGATTAACAACAGAGCTGGAAGTGCCAGTGCCACTCGGCAGCTATTCAGAAAAGCTAACGAGGCGCTACATTACAGGAAGCATAAGAGACTGCATATATAAATAACATTTTATTGTCTTCTATAAATCAGTGGGCGCAGTAGTCTCATCCTGGCTACAGTACTGGTCACCTTGTCTCAGAAAATGTATTGAGGCAGAGACAGAGTCAGCTTGCAGAGGAGTGATAAATCATCAAGTGCATCTCAGAGATTAAGAGAGATTGAGAAGATTAGGACTGTTTACTTTGGAAATAAGAAAGGACATGATCAAAGTATCTGAAGTACTTCAAGAAGTGTCTAAAAGACAGAGCAGTGTGATTGGAAATTACTCTTTTATATGTCTTAGAGCACAAGACAAGAGTCCTCTCAATTAAATTAAAGTGAAGGGGAATTAAAACCAACTCTTAGGAACCTGAGAGCACTAACAGGCCCTCGTGACCTTGTCCAGCCTCCTGGGTGCCTCCCAACACCCTTTCCATGGTCCCAGACTCCATTTCAGCTGAGTTCAGAGCCATCAGACCCTGCTCCAGCAACATCCCCAGCATCTGTGTTACTGTATCATTGATTGTATATCCTGGGCTAACCTAAACCTACTGCCTTGTCCTCCCTGTTGCTCACAGGGCCAGTGCAGCCCATAGCTGTTACCACCCCGCCTGGCACTGCATTGACCCTTAGCCACCCTCAGGTCCTGGTCGCATCCCTGAGGAAGCTGCCTGCCTTCAGGGCACCCTGACAGCCATCTCAGGCCACATGATGCTGGGGCCAAGCTCATGAGCCCTGGCCTGCAGGCTGCCTCAAGGCAGCCCCATGAAGCCTGCTGTGGCCACTGAGCCTCTGTGTATTGGTCAGCACATAAAGGCAGGCCCCAGCTCTGCTGGCTGCCTGCAAGTCCCCTGTGCCCACCGCAGCCCTGTCTCCCTGCTCCTGATGGGCCAACACATCTTGTGTCCCCAAGCTTCAAGGTAGACCTGGCCCTCTCATCAAGGAGCACTGCCATCCCAATCAGTACGAGCCTTTTCTCCACTGTGGCTCACATCCTCCCCAGAAGCTTCCACAAACTGCCCAATAGTTTTTACAACATTCTTTGTGATGCCACAGCCCTCCTGACAGCATCGTTATTGAGCAGGGGGTTCAGTTCACAGCCATATACTGGAAGAAGCTCATGGACCTCCCCCAAGGACCAACCCACCTCTTCTCTGCCTGGTCTGCATGGCTCTTGCTGCTTCCTGGCAATGCATAAAAATAAATATTTTGTGTCAAAATATATAATCAATTTGCAGAACTCACTGCCAAGTGAAAATGTTGATATGAAGAATTTAGCAGGTCTCAGAAAAAAAGGAAGGCATTAATCTTACTAAATGCACTTAACAAACATTAATTTTTATGGAAGAAGCATTAGACTTCCAGGTTTCAATGAGCTCCCATCAGAGATAGATGGAAAGATGAGATCTGTTGGAGGGAGAGGCTTGTCTCACAGCTTGCTATGAGTTCTTGCAGGAAGAACTTCTTCCTCTGAAGTTTCCAGTACTGACAACTACCTGATAGAAGATACCAACTAGTAGATGTGTCAGCTCTTGTGGTCATAACTGCAGAACCAAAAAGTGGATAAAAACTATAAAATAATTCACCTTCAAGTGGTCTATGGTGCCCACATACCTCATATTTTCAGTTAATGAGCTACTTGCAGTGCATGGTAGGTTTGTAAAGATATAGACTTCTGCTGGGAAGTCCTCTTGGATTTTTTTATCTAGAGGCACGTGTTCTCCAGTCCAAATGCTGGGGCTGTGTAGCTGCAAATATATCATGTCATGGCAATATGAACTGAAGCTGAAGAAGGTCTAAATCCTCTTAGGGCTGCTTCTTCTCTCCACCACTCTTTACCCAGACTATCCTGTAAATCTTGAACCAGAAATGATAACATGTTTTTAAATCTCATGTTACAATATTAAATGCAGGTCTGCTTCATAAGCAGACTAAAGATTTTGGAAATCCTTTAGAAAAACCTAATTTTTCATTTGAAAATCTAGCTTAGTCACTGGAAATCACACAAGATCCCATGCCTCGTTTGCTGTATCAATTGGCATGGCTGTATTCATATTGACTTGACTATGAATGTCCAAGTTACCTTGGTTAGAATGACCTCAGGTATCCCTGCATTATACTGTTTATCTAGATGACCTCTTGTAGTGGTTTGAGATCAGATGTCAACTGAGCATCACGCAGCTGCTCACTCACCACCTTCCCCCCAGTGCTGAGAAGGAGAGAAACAAAAGGCCCAGGAAATTGAGATAAGGACAAGGAGGGATGACCTCATGCATTATTGGCACAGGCAAAAGACAGACAGAGTAGGACTGTGAGAAGCTTTACCACATCTTAAAAACACCTTCCTCCATCCCCCCCTTCTTCCTAAGCTCAGCTTTGCTCCCAAAATCTCTCCCTCCTGCCCCCCAGGGGCCCAGCAGGCAGGGAATGGGTGTTGAGGTCAGTCCTGACACTTCTTCCAGATCAGAGAGGCGGAGGAACTTCTGGCATTCCTCCCCTGTTCCAGTGAGGTCCTTGTCTCACAGGAGACAGTCCTCCTCAAACTCTCTCCAACATGAGTCACTCCCACAAGCATGTGGGTCAGCCCCATGTGTTGCAATCCTCCCTGCGCCAAACAACAGTGGAGGCTTCTTCCCATGGGGCCCCGGCCTTCTTCGGGCGCAGTCACCTGAGTCAGCACGGGGCCTCCACAGACTGCAAATGGATAACTGCTCCACCGTGGGACCTCCATGGGTGGCAGGAGGGGGCAGCCCTGCTGTCTCACCACAGGATACAGGGGAGTCTCTGCTCTGGCGCACCTTTCCCCCTTCCTCCTCCATTCTTCCACTGACCTTGGTGTTCGCACAGATGTTCTCCTCACAACTCCCACAACTCCTCCCAGCTTCCCCTTATTAAGTATGTTATTGCGGAGGTGCAGCCAATTGGCCCAGCCTTGGTGCAAAGGTGGGTCCAGCTTGGAGCCAGGGGAGCTCTGAGAAGCTTCTCACATTGGGTCACTGCTCTAGCCCCCTCCCCTGCTACCAACCGCCCCCCCCACACACCCCCCATCCTTGTCCAAACCAGGACACCTCTGGAGGTCCCTCAATCATTCTGTGATTCCTTGATACATTAAACAATAGTAGTTTAAAAATTAAATCCTTTACAGATCAAAAACTTTTCTACCTACACTTTGTTATGAAAGCCATCAACCTCTTCCTTTGCAGAATAGAGTGTGGGCATTATTTGTGCTTCATCTCTGTCTAAGGCTCTACGCTCATAGAATTTCCTTGTTCTTAAGAAGCAGGCCTAGAGAACAGTGTTTCCAACAGTAAAAAGCTTGCAAAGCTAGAAAAAGGTTGTGTTTCCTCTACTAAAATTCATTGCTTCTGCCCTGTAGGACCTAAGAATCCTTATGGGACCTTCATAAATTGTTGGATTACTTTATATTTTTCACTTTTAGTTTTCAGTCAATTAATATGCTATGTTCATTTAAGACTAAGTTCCAATTTTTGTTTGTCATCTTTTGGCTTTCTTTTATGTACATAACTCCAGTGGTTAAAGTCAACTTTGTAGTATAAGTTATTCCAATTGAGAATTGCATTATTTTCCTTCTTATAAAGATGGACTGATTATTAAACTAAAAGGAAGCACATTATTATTGCTGTATACCTTGAAAAGAGGTTTAGATTATTGGTCCAGTAAATCTGGCTGACACAAAGGTAACTGATTATCTTGTCAGATCTTAATCAAGATTCATTTTTAGGGCTTCTTCAGGTACATTTCCCTTTTAGTTGGTGGTATAAAATATGCAGATAGCAGGATGAAGATCTCCATAGGTTTATGTATAATATATGTTACATATAAGTGAAGCCTACTAGAGCAGAAAAACATCTGGTACCTGGTTTGCCAGATCAACATAAGCATCTCTGAAAGAAGCAACAAACAATGGTGTAATGGGGAAAAGGAATGCAACCTATTTGTTTTCCTGCTTGTATTGATT
This sequence comes from Athene cunicularia, assembly GCF_003259725.1. Classification (NCBI taxonomy): domain Eukaryota; kingdom Metazoa; phylum Chordata; class Aves; order Strigiformes; family Strigidae; genus Athene; species Athene cunicularia. The sequence goes on from NW_020799095.1 coordinate 106,528,243, forward strand.
AATATTACAGGTATGAGGGGAGATAAGAATCACAGTGAGACTCCTTGAGTAGTCTAAGAAACATTTGGCTTCATGAGCTTAACATGCTTTACCAGGAAGAAAATGTCTGTGCTGAACTTAACCTAAAATGTGGAAATAAAGCATTTTCTTAAGTAGGAGTTGTATAAGTAATACAGCTTGTCTGATATTCAGTATTTCCCAGATCAGAATCATAATGTATAGTTTTGGGAGCTCAGCTTAGCTTTTGCTCACATATAACAAAATTCTACACTACATAGCAGTAAAATACACACAAATTACTACTAAATAACAGTGAGAAAAAGTTTTGAAAATCAGGCTTAAGTCTTGCTGCAGCATTTTTCTCCAAGTAATTCTCTTGCATTTAAAGTTTCACTGGAAATAGTCACAATAAATACAAAAGTCAAACTGGAGCTCTAAAAGAACAAATAACAATAATCAACACTTTTCATCAAAAGGTCAGTGCAATCAAGACTGGAATATTTTTTCTTCCTTGATTTTTTTTTTCCATTACCATGATGAAAAGATAAATCCTTTCAGCTTCAGTAAATGTACATGAGAAGATAGTTATATTTTGCAAAAACTTGGAAAACTGGAGCAGGATTTGCTGATCCTGGATGAAGCCCTTCCTCCTTTTTCTCAACACCGCAAAGAGGGGAAAGAAAATAAGATAGGAAAAAAAAACAGTCCTTGTGGGTAAAACAAAAGCAGTTTTAATATAAGCAAAGTGAAGAAAAGGTCTGTGCGTGGAAGCAAAAAAAAGAAAACAGATTTATTCTCTACTTCCCATGAAGAGGCGATGTCGGCCCTTCTCAGGAAGCCGGGCTCCAATACGGGTAGTGGTTGCCTCGGAGGACCAAGGGTGACCCTCCCACCTTCTTCCTTTCTCCCAGCTTTGTACTGAGCAGATGTCATATGGTCTGGAATATCCCTTTGGGCAATTCGGGTCAGCTGTCCTGGCTGTGTCCCCTCCCAAGATCTTGCCCACCCCGTCCCACTGCAGGGGGGAAAATGTCGGAAAGAGCCTTGGTGCTGTGTAAGCACTGCTCAGCAGTAGCCACAACACCAGGGTGCTATCAACACCCTGCCAGCTCCCAACACAAAATGCAGCACCATGAGGGCTGCTATAGGGGAAAACCAATTCAAAACCAATTACATATTTGGGAAAAGCCAAGAATAAGTGTGATGAAGGATATTATCATGGCAAACAAAATCACAGTTAATTTTCAAGAATGGTATGGTCTTCAGGGATTGTTTCATACAGTCTGTAGAAATCAGGAAGAGATTGTACAAATATATGAATTTTTAATCTGATTTATTTCTTTGGAGTATTTTGATTGTCTCCATTTCAAATGCAGACCATAGGTAGTTATTCAAGACCTTTAATCTCACAAAAAACTGCATCACAGAACAAATACTTTTTCTTTAATTACCTTCTTACACTGTACAACTATCAAATGGACACAATATAAATCTGCAACTTCTCAAGTAAAAAATTAGACACTTCACTCTACAGCCTTATTAAAGAACTTAGTTTCTAGTGGTGTTAAAAGTTATTCAGCAGGAATCAGTTTGTGTTAAATACAGTACCCCTAAAAATCTTATTTGGTAAGGAATTGAGTATGGTTTTAGAGATATTACCTAAAGGAAAGTATAGCATTTCAAGTTAATGATTTAATGTTTGAAATATTACAACTACAAATATTGAATTGTTTAAGAATACTAATTATAAAGTGGGTATTATAAATAACAACATATGGCATCGCTGTGAGCACAAGGCTTGAATTAATTCCCGAGGCTCTGATGCCATTCATAAACCTCTCACAGTTTATGACTGCAGCTGAGTTCTTGAGTGAAATACAGCCTTGTGTTTACTCCAGGGCTATCTATTATGCTCCATGTTATTCAAATGTATTCTAATGTTGATCCTCATGCTTTGCCTCTGAATTGTTTCCCCCAATCATTAACAAAAGCTTGTAACTTTTTCCCTTAATATGAGTACTCACTTTTTTTCAAGAGAAAGAACACCTCTGAACAGAGACATTGCCTTATTGATACCACAAATCACATATTCCACCTATTCACAGCCTTTCAACATTCATGGCTGGAGTAAAGGGAGCAATTTCATATGGAAAGGAAGATTTAGGGACATTTAATTCAGTTTTTCAGTTGGATAAGAGAAACCAATTCTGGGTGGCCAGCTGGTTTTCCACAGATCAACATTGATTCATGAAGTCTAAATACTATTATACCGCAATGACCTTCTTGAAATGGATCTAAACATAAAACCTCTGGAAAGAAGGCTCATCAGCCTAGCAGAGACAGCACAAAAGGTTCCTGATATAGAGGCCTCCTACAGACACTCAAGAATTCATACTGCCCTGACAGAGTTATAATACAAAACAGAGCATTAACTGCATAGTAGGTAAAGAGAAGATATTGTAATGTGATATATTGCAGCACTGTCTATGAAGGTGGTAAGAACTGGAATATCACATTTGAAAGTTTTTAAGTGTCTTCTGAGAACTATGTTCAGGATGAATGTGGCTTTGCTACATCAATAACTGTCCTGCTTCATATTTCTGTCAGAAACATTACAGAAAGCCTACTGTAAACCTAGCAGAAGGAATCTGAATTCTTTCTGCTAAATTGAAGGGTCTTGGGTCAGGAAAAAATTAATAGAGTACAAATTGACCACAGCAGCAACAGGCATTCAATTTCTGTCCTATGAAAATGTAATTGTTTATTATGAAACACCAAAAGTTTGCTGAGAGCAATAAAAAATAAATGCAAGAGTAATGTCCCTGTCCTCAATAACTTAAAAACAAGGTGACAGATGAACAGTGAAAAGCATTTTTGTCTGGCTTCTGAAAGATAATTTAGCAGCCTGTGTTCCACTGGAAAATTTCCGTAGGCCTTGCATGAATATCTCGACCTTTAATGAATGCAACCTCTTACTACCATTTACCAGTTTTATCACTCCAAGTTTGAGTATTCACTCATTATTTTATCTTCTGCCTATTCTGGCAAATTAAATATTCTGAAAAATTAAAGCCAACTGGTATTCAATGTCCCACATCTAAGTTAATTCCTCAACCTCCAAAATTGCAGATCTGAGGCAAACAACCTATGGGAAACGTTAGATTCCTTGAATGCTTTATCTCCCAAACTATATCTGAGACTGCCAGTTGGTATGGACCAACTAATCTCTATTATGGTATCAACACACTATGTCCAGACCAAATAAAATATTTACAGATTTGGGGTGAGAAAGGATTTACTGGAAGTAAGTTTTATGTATCTGCAGAGGTATTTATCTTCCTTTTCCTCTATTTTCCTTACAGTAGCACTTACTGTCTCTCCACTGTAAGAGAACAACACACTTACTCTTAGCATTTCAGGTTGTTGTCCTTCTGGCTCTTCCAGCATCCCATGCAGAACCCTCGATGTACTTCCCAAATACGTGTTCTAACGTGTCAAAAAGACCTCAAAAACTGTGGGACCTTCTTTGACTTTTTCTGGTTCTGTCCATGCTGGTTACATCCAGTGAAGGTGAAATTAAATAGGAGGGACATTTCTGTGGCTGCAGAATTCTTTTCAGGCCCTATTATCTACATGAGAATCCAATCCTTTTCAATCCTTATTCTCTATGTGATTTTAGGTCTACTATACTCCGTAATGCTTAGCAGCATCTGTTAGATTTGGGACACCTCTGAAGCGTGTCAGTAGAGGTCATTCCCTTCATATTGTCTCATTATGGTGTCTCCACTGTATATCTACAGTCCACATATTTTTCATTTGATACCCTACATAGTCACATAGACTCCTGTCAACCTTGGTCTTTCTTACTTAATACAGAGCTTCTGCAGTAGTCCACAGGTGTTTTCCTTAGTCATTGATCCCAGATTCTGATACTGTAAATATATCCAGACTGCAGCATGTGGTTTCACTGATCAGCTTAAACACTGCTGCATTCAATGACCTACTCATTAAATAATTTAAATTTTATAAATAACATTTTAACAATTAAAACTGTGCCTTAGAAATCATGTAAGATGTATTATTAGAGATATCACAATGTGAGGATTTTTTTTTTCTGTACCTCAGTAAAAACATAGGAAAAAAAGATAGAAAAAAACATAGCAGGTGCAATTAATCATTACACTGCTCAAAGTAACAGCCTGTATTAGGGAAAAGATGATCATCACCTAAAATCCAAAAGTTCTTTTTCTTTATGCCTGGCAAATCAATGTCATTTACCACAACACAAAAGGAGAATCTTTGCTTATTAATCTGGATCTATGCAATGTCCTAACAAATAGAATATATATCCTGTTAAGAAAGATGAAAACTTTCTCAAACATGCCAGGATTAATGGAGTTATACGTTTGTCAGGTCCCTGACTACAATGCTATGCTATTGGAAGAATACTCTGTAATACTAGTAGTCTACAAGCATCAATAGTACTATCGGGGAGATGAAAACTTAAAAAGACTTGACTAAACTGAGCTTTTCCAAGAGCAAGGGTCAGAAACTTTATGGAATTATTTATTTCCTTTGCTAACTTGCAGTGAATGGTAAAATTGCTTCCTGTGTATTGTCCTATTTCTATGTCTGGTTGTGAATTGCTGCCCTAAATAATGAACTAAAAATATGAGTTCATTTCTGTACTGTATTATGAATGCGTTATTGTCACAGCATGTAATTACAATCATTCACAGTGTGAACATGAGGTCTGAATAGTAAATTGTCCTGAAAACAGTATTCTCCTGTGAATTTATGAATTTCCAAGCTTACCTCTCAGAATGATTAATACTGTATCACCATTTAACTCTCAGGTCATTCAGTAGAACAGCCACTGTACCTCAGAAGTCATGGAAGTGAAAAAGCACTTACTGCACAATGAAAATAAGTTCTTATGACAATATAATTAATGGATATTATACCTTTATAAAATGAAGATGCAGGCAACAAATATAAGAAATCATCAAAAAATCTACTACTGCTGCTAAGAGGAAAATTAAAAAATGGGATTGTCAGGCTAAGAAAAAAAGTCTTTAATAGTGTCATTTGGTACCATTTGTACTGGGAGGAACAGTTTTCCATAGACAAGGAGGAAACATCTACAGAGCAAGAAAAGAATAAATAATGAATTAGCAAGGTATTTTTGTACCACTGGTTGGAAGATTTGTACTTTGTAGCACTGAGCATTCAAATTTTGAAGACAAATCTTTTCCTGTTAATCTGTAATGACAATGTCTACCTCATAGTGAAAGATGCTTTCAGTGAACTTCGAGGCAGGAAATTTTCTGATGTTTTCCTGGAGCTACTTTGCTGCAGTAGTGGTTCTATACAGAAGACATTCCATGAAGTGGCTCACCTGAATTCGAAACTACACCCTTGATGTTTAAAAAACATGAAATTGGTTATTGCTAAACTTTATCCAATTTCTGGTGTTGAATTATTTTTCTAAGTAAAATATGGTGGGTTTTTAAAAACTATTTTCCCTTTTTTAATTCCTCTTGCAAAATAGAGCTTCTTTTTTTCAGTAACCCATACAGAATCAAACACGGTCATGCAGAATGAGAAAAACCATTTTGCATGAAAGCATTTCATAGTGGGTTTTTTTTAAATGGTTCCATTGCAACAGAAAATATTCAGCTGTCAGCCTTTCAAAATTAAAAATTCCATTCCCAGAGGTCAATAATTGCATATATAGTTGCTTTTCTGTTAAGTTTTGTACAATTTTGATGTGGATTTTTTGAAGGAGACTTCTGTAAAAGAATTCAATAAATATGTTTGTTGTTAAATTATGCTATCAATACGTTGGTTTTAACCAGAGATATGTTGGTTTGTCTATAGATTTAATAAGAATAACCTTATAGAATGATCAGACTGTTGAACGTAAATAACCTTTTAAAAATTACTGTTATGGTATGTCTATATGACTGGGCCTTAGCACTTGTTTGTGGTGAAATAATCAATAAGATTGAAGCAATGAAATAATATAGGTCCATAAATTGGATTAAATATGTTATAGTTGATGTGATTCATAATCTACATGTTATTTAAATAAAGTCAGTCTTATCAATTATTCTGTAACTATTACAATCACCAAGCAAGGAAAGAATATGTCAATCTTTTAAGCATAGGTTTCTCTTCTATTTATCATCAAGGGAACAAATAACCCTAACTGCTGTTGAAATTCTAATATAAAATAATATAATAAGGCACACAAAGGTACTTTAGTGACTAACTCTCAGTGATTTCAGTGGCAGTTAGGTACCTAATTCATTTGTGGGATTCAAACTTGTTCAATATACAGATTTTGAAGCAGTTTTTCTTTTTATGAGCTAAGGATCTTGGGTACTTAATTGTTATGAGAAAAGTAACACATCTAAGTAATACTCTCTGACCCACTTGTAAAAAGCCACTGGAATAGATGAGATTATAGTATTTTAGTATCTTTGTTTCTAATCTTCTCCAAAGGCTTGAAATTAAAATGATCGTGAAACATATTTGCTTAATTGTTTCAAGATTCAAATTAATTTAAATATAAGAATTGAATTGTTTCCTTTTTTTTCTAATACTAGATTATTTCTTCTTCCAACACTTTCTCTGTTATTCTTGTCTGTTTATTCATGTTGTGCTAATTTTAGCTTTGTCTAGCCTGATTCTATACTGAAAAAACCTTCCTAATCCATAATTCAAAGAGCACAAAGCCAGCAAATACTTGAAGTAACTCTACGTGCAACATCTATGATTAATTACAGCTTATTCTCTCCACAGTCTCATCCTATGAAGCATAAGAATTTTTCTCATAAAGAAAGGGTTGCTACAGAGGCATTTGGTTTCTTTATTTTTTCTTTGTTTTTTTTTTTCTTAATTGGTTTGAACAGAGATGGAGGCAAATTCCATAGCAAATTCCATAGCAGATGCTACTCAGGAGATTTGCTAGAGTACCTGAAGTCTTAGAATAAGTGAAATATTGTGACTAGAGCAGAAATGTTAAACAACAGAGAGGCTACCTTTTGGCTTTGGCACAAGCCATAAGCAGAAATGAGAGTGTCACTCAAGGCCAGTATGTCTGCCATGGTGCAGTATCATTTGGACCAAAGAGGAAGTAATCTCCATAACTCCCATGGCACTTTCCTGTTCCTTCTTAGAATTAGATTGAAGAGATATGGAGATATTGCCTCAGTTTGCACTGGCATCAGTTATACACTAATTTTCTGTTAGTGCCTAGGTGAGTACAGCAGTTCAGAGAGTAATATATGCTGCCACCTCCTTCTAGAGTGCCAGAACTACATGAAACTGCATCAGCTCGTGGGTTAGCTTAGGATAATATGATGTGAGAGTCCATTTATCTATAAAACATTATAAAATGAAGTGATAAAGCATCTCTGATTTGTTCTCTTCCTTTTAATGAACTTCTAGATCAAAAGCAAAGTCAACGTACTTCAAGATTGTAAGCCATATAGACAGTAAGTGACAGATTCTACTGCCAATTGCTATTCACTTTGAGCAGTAACTTTTATCTTAGAGAATGCTATTGATGCTGGAATAGTACTTGAGATAGTTAAGCATAACAGAATCCTGTATTAATGCAACACTGTTCCAGATTCAATCTGATTGCTTCTGTTAGTCACTATGCATGTAATATTTATGTATCTTGTGTAAGAGATAATACACAAATATAAAGCATAAAAATCTGATTTCAGTTACCACATGCGCAGGATAAGCTGTAAAGTTTGCAGCAGAACAACTTGTCCCCCTAAGGGACTGGCCAATCCTAGCCTCAAAATCTGGTCCCCTTTCTATTCTAAAGTGAGGAAGGCTGAAGACTGAAAGTCCCTGAGTGTGTCTGGCAGGCAAAGCATTATCAGGGAGAAAGGAGAATAAAAAAGGCCAGACTGCTCTGGGTAGCTGAGACCAGGAAGGTTTATCTCAGAGCAGTCTCTAAAGAGAAGGCCTGTAGGCAAAAAATGACACCTTTGTTATCGATACTGAATCTGTAACATTTCCAACACCTTGTTGGATTTTTATCTGTTTAAAAATTACTACTGTATAAAAGGGAAATGGATGTGAGAAAAAAAAATAAATAAAAGAGAGAATTAAAATTAATCTTTAATAATCCCATTTAACTGCTTAGTTGTTGGGGGTTTTTTAATTACATTTGATGCATGTGAAAGAAGAAAACTAGCTTAGTCTTCTGAGGAAAGACTTAAGAAATGGTGTTCAGTAGTTACTTAGATTTTCCTAAGCAATAATCAGTGAAGATCCACAGCTTATGGAACTGTAAACTGTCTAAATGTCTTTATATCTAATAGAAATCTTTCAAGTCCTGCTGTCTAGGCGTGCATAACTTCATGTAACAATAACATACAGGAAGGAATGATTAGCAAATCAGCCAAATAAGCAAGTGAGTTTATTTCTTTTTCCATAAAAATCTTGATAGAAAGTATGTCACATTTAATTTTACCATTTGCATAGCATTTGCTGTATTGACATATGAGAAAATTTAAGTTATAAAATATATGGAAATGTAATGGGTTTTTTTCTCTTTCTCTTTTTCTTTTTATTTTTATTTTTTTCCCTTCTTTTACTTTTCCACTTCCTTTTTTATAGGATAAAAAGGATAGGATATATATCCTTTTATAAGATAAAAAGGATATAGAATAGGATATAAGATAAAAAGGATATAGAATATTATATATTCTAGCTCACAAAAATCCCAACTCAGCTAGTATATGTTTCTCTCTATACCTGGAAAAAGCAGTTTCTATATCTCCATCTGTAAACAGTAGATTATAGCATACATGTTTTGAAGAGATGTATTGTTTTGAACATTTAAATGACTGTACAAAAGTTTAATGTTCAAAGTTTATTACTGATTTTGTACACAGTGTATTGTTGTGTACACCTGTACAGAGGAAGCTTAAAAATATCTAGGACCTTAGAAATAGACTTATTTAGCTTTGTGGTTTATGCCTCCTATGCTGCATGTAATCTTAAAAAATATCCCATGAGATATTGAAAAGATGCTGTTGCTGTGGACTTTAATAGGAAACACAAGAGATCTGCCTTTTCAGAATTTTCTGGAAGTTTAGTTGTAGAAAAAAAAAGAGTTTTAAAAATTTGGAAAATAGGTCCAAAAGTATTGGTTCAAAATTTTTCATTATTTTGTCTGAGGAAGTTGGTTGTTTACAGGTTTTCACCACACCAAACACACAAGTAGTGAGAAATATTCCCATTTCTCAATATTCTGATAAAATTTGTAGATCTAGGAGATGAACCTACTTTAAATGCTGGCAGATATATCTTTCAGAACAACATGTAAAAGCAAAGAGGATACTTTTACTGTTGACTAGTATGTATTTATCAGGATGATCTAATATGGTGATATAGTCACTGTAGTAACAACCCTAGAGGTCAGCATAAGTCAGATGGTCATATATCAAAACATGTATTGAAAAGATTTAAAAGTTAAAGTTGGATTGAAATAGACATTTGCAGATAGTACCTGGAGTAGTGTTTCTAAAGTTTTTCAGCTAACCTTGTGGTTTTTTATTGGTCATAACTATTGATCATTGGATTAAAATCCTTGTTATTTTATACAGTTCTAAACCCCACTCTCTTAGTGTTTTATACAGAAAGCAACAATTCTTAAAGGATTTAGAAGGTGCAGAAATCAGATGAAAATGCAAATGTATAGATTTGTATTTCTAATACAAGAAATATGAGTTTTGGTTTCAAGTATTTCTTTAAAATCCTCTCTCTAAAAAATTACATAATTAATGAAATTAATATGTAGACAACGTTGTTGAAAAAACAAAACACACACACAAAAAACAAAACAAAACAAAAAACCCCACAAACTAAAAAACAGCAGAAAACAACTGTTATCTGAGCAAACACAGAAATTTCATTGTGAAAGAAATAAATCATGCAGATTTTTATATTATCCCAGTTTTGGTTGTTTAAAGGTGTGGTGCTTGACCTGTTTATCTAGGCTTTCTCTGTAGAGAATGCAGTAGGTTTTTGGTCATTCCCAGTAAAACTCATCTACTTATTTCAGAAAATTTTTTAAGATGGGATCAGTTGCCATCTGAAGTTACCTGGTACCTCCATCAACTATAGAGGGAATCTAAACAATTCTCCTTCAAAAGGTAGCTAAGTGATATGAAAAGAACTTCTCCTGTATAACTTCTTTTGGCAATTAGTTTAGCCAGAGTGATCCACAATGCACACATAATGGTGTTGTGCATAGCTATTTGAAGATGTGGACCACATAATGTGATATCAATGTTTTAAACACCGTTGTGATTGCTGCATGTTGTTGGCATAAAGAGTAATAATACGGCCAAAATAAACCCATGGTAGTATTATTTTTATCAGTGCCTGTACATTTTTTAGAGTCAAATTGTGTATCTGCAAAGAACTGTCAAAATAAGCTTAAGGAAACATAAGTAGAAAAATATGCACTATTATTCCACTTCCCCCCAAAAAAAGATACAGACACAGACAGACAGGCTAAGAAAGAGTAAATTACATCAAATAATTTATAAAGGTAGAATATTGGAAAAAAAAACCAAACCAAACCAAACCACAAAAAAAAAACAAAAAAACAAAACAAAAAAAAACAACAGGCTGTTCAGATTTGAATTCTAAGAAATGAAAATGCAAAGTTCAGGAAAATTTTTACCATGTCACCTCTGCATGGCCTGAGTACCTTTTTGTGTTTATAATATTAGAGTCAGACAACTGCTAAAATTCAATTCATGAGATCCCAGCAGATGTGATTTAGACATATCAGTTTTATTCATTTTAATGAAATTTGGGGGTGTAGTGCTCAGCAATTTCCTTCTTGTGTTTAATAAAATCATGGATTTACTGAGCAATCAGGGTAGACAAAATGTACTCAACTTTAAAGAATATAAATAAGAGAAGGAATTGTGGCAATTTAGAAATGGTTTTAATGAAGTTTTTGTTAGTATTATGCAAATACTTAATTAGAAAAATCAATTCAAATTGCTTTGTAAACAAGCTAAAGATGGGGGAAAAATAATTATAATAAGAAAACATCTGCAAAAATAATCTGAAATATACACTGTTAGTATTCTGAAATCTACTCTGAAATCAGAAATAATAACGGAAACTTTGAGATTAAACTGGACAGTAAATTCCTATAATAACATACTATTTATTTTGTTATTTAATTTAAAGTGATTGTTCTCCAATACACTAACTGAAAGCTTCTGAAGTTTTTTTGGTGGTTTGTTGGGTTTTTTTTTTAACTATAATCAGAAGGGAAAAATTTAAGGAAATAGTTAAAGTTTTACCTGGATAGTTTGTTTGGACAAAGATAAAAAACAGCATGATGACTGTTTAAAACCATCAAAAGAGCTAGTTAACACCATACAAAGATATGTAGCATGTAGGAAAGGATGAAGCTAATAAATGTAAGCCAGAGGTCTTGAAAAACCTTCTTAGCTCAGAGAGAATTACTAAATTATGGAATATCCTCTTGAGAAAGTATTTAGGTCTCATCACTTCAATCTAAAAAATTAAGACAGGTGCTATGTAAAACTTTCTAATACTTATGAAAAAAACTATTTTTTTCATAATAAACTTTTAAACTGTAACTATCATGTTTTCTTATAAAGTTTTTCAAAGATGTGTGTGTAGAATTCAAAGACAGAGGTTTGAATTTTATGTCTGTGCAAAACAAATATATTCCCTGACTTGAAAGCATCAGTGAAAAAATCCTGTACTTTTAATCTAATTATCATATTATTTGAATGAAAAACATAGTGGAAATTGTACAGAAAAGAAACTACTTCTCAGAATGTGGCAGCTAGAAACCTGGTATACTATAACCACAAATTTAATAAAATCCATATATACATAGCCATTTATCTTGCAGTTTTCTTGCTGTTTTTCTCATTTCTACTTCTTTTTTTTGAAGTAAAGGAATATTGTTTTACTCAGTTGAGTGAAATCTTATGGGAATTTAATGGAATAAGTATGGCTTCACTTACTGATATTATGTAGTACTAGTAGAGTATAATCATATTGTCAGGTCAGTCTAAGACATTTTTTTTTTCCCCCTTCTTCAGTGAATACTAGAAGCTAACTACTGCAATAAATCACCTTTTCTCAGTGTAGTAAAAACCAATACGTATGAGGTCAAATGTATCACAACAAATGCCATAAAAAAATGTTAGCTTACTCATAAGATATGAAGATTGTATATCTTACCAGCTTCTTTCTGATTTCTTTTGCTTTGTCTTTATAAAAAAAAAAATAAGCATTTGATTAAGATCTCAGAGGTTTTTTATTGAAATTTTTGTTCCATTCACTCTCTCCTTAACATTCCCTAACACTATCAGTGCATTGGAACTATTTTAAAATAGTAATATGGTACATGTTGGGACACATCCAAAGGCAGAAGGCAGATAACTTTTCTGTTTGTCATAGGAGGAAGAGACACACAATAACCATACCCAGTGTTCACTGGGCATAAAAGAAGCCCTGGAAGCCTTAGCTTCAGTGGAGATAAGTTAGACAGAAAGACAACAGTCTTCATTTCACCTGTTTTGTGTCTATGGCTTCAGAATGTTCCCAGGTAAGATGAGTGGTTCTCATTTGCAATTAGGAGGACTAAAATATAAGCAAGTATTCCAGTCACCTAATTGAAGTAATTTAAATTTAGAGCAAACTGGTTAAGCTCAGTTAGAGTAGACTAGAGTCATTGTCTCTCTCGAGATACTTGTGGAATCTCTGTGGATTTCTGACGGAACATACACATCTGGTTTACATGAGTTTAGATTAATTCTAGTATCTAAATTTAAACAAATGTCATCTAACCTGAACTATTTTATTCAAACAAAAGATTAACGTTACCTTTATTTTTATAAAGATGGGAACTGATGATTCAAGGATATAATCAAATATTAAAGTATTCTGCTATCTTTATATAGTCCTATGTGATTAAATGATCAAGTAGAAAAACATGAACTTTCTATTTTATTGTGGAGTTTCATTTCAGTCAAGATAGAAAAACTATCTTCTTAAGGAAAGGCTTTCAAAAGTCTTGGTAATTTTGTGTGTGTTTTTCAACCCTAGCCTTTCCTCTCTGAAAACAGTTCAATCTGTACAGACTGTTTTTGCAGATTGTATCATCCTTTTATTATATTTTCAGTTCACATACAGCAGGAATGTGAATATTTCAAGACGATCTTGTTAAAACACACTTATTTTGCTTATGCTGCATTATCTTGGAGTAGGCAAAAAATCTTGAAGAGACAATTGTAAAAATTATTTCTAGCAATTAGATTAAAGTAAGCATTTATGGTCTTCAAGGTGTAAGGCATTTAAACAAATAGCTAATAGTTAACTAATAGTTCCTTTTGCAGCAAATAAGTAGGCAATTGCACTGTATGAAACAGCAAGTTACATAGTTTGGAGACCCAGCATTAAATTATTAAAAAAACAAAAACACAAACACACAAAAAATATCACACACAAAAAAAACCCAAAAACAAAACCAAACAAAACATGAAAATATATGTACACCAAAAATATACACTAAACACACTGAAAAATATTGCATCTTCCTACAAAGAAAGCCTTGTTTCATTTCACCGTGATAGATGCAATTCTATGAGCCAGGTTAATGTGATGCAAACAAATTTATAGTTGTCATAGAGCCATCAGCATTCATATATGCAATTGGTGGTTAGTAATTTAATGTACCTGTGAGAAATCTGAATCTAAAATATTAATTCAGATCTTATAAAAACATGTCATCTCTAAAACAAAGACTAATTCATATCTAAGATTTCTTTAAGTACCAAATAAATCTTGTTTTGTTGTGGGTATTAGAATGCTCTTAAATATAAAAACATGTGGAAAAATTTCTTCATCAGAAGGGTTGTCAAGCACTGGAACGGGCTGCCCAGGGAAGTGGTTAAGTCACCATCCCTGGAGGTATTTAAAAAACATGTAGATGCAGCACTTAGGGAAATGGTTTAGTGGTGGACTTGGCAGTGTTAGGTTAACAGTTGGACTTGATTTTAAATGCCTTTTCCAACAAACATTTCTATGATTCTATGGGGTACAATATATTATCAATTAGTTGTTCCCACCATTAACCCAGGTTCCATACACATAAATTTTTGTTAAAAAGATTTCTGCATATATGCATGTCCTATGCCTAAGAAGTTTTATCTGCCTGGCTATATTCCTAGTTGATGATAACACAATCATATTAACTATATCTAAATCATATGCTGAATAAATTTGTGTTTGAAGACTGCACTCTGCAACAGAGAGTACAAAACCTGCCTGAGGTGTATTTCCAAGAAATAATATATAAAAGCATGTGTTCATAAAAAATATGTGTGTAGCATGCAGTATCTAGTGACAATAATTATTCCTGAATGTCTCAAGATCTTTCAATATTTTCACTTTTATTTTTCATAGGTATTTGTATAGAAGAAAGCTTTTTTAAAGTGTATGAATAAATACAGCAAACCGGTTTTGTACTGACAGACAAACATTTGACTGATCAGACAAATAAATTGTCACCAAACAGATTTTCTTCAGTGGTTGCTGGTTAAGTAATAGCTAAACTAGAATTCATTTGGGCTTTGTAGGATGAATGGGAATGAGGACAAGAGAAACTATACGGAAGTAGTACCCTTGGGCAGGAGATATGTTGCTGGTATTGATCTTGTTTGCATGGTCTGCCATTTAATATCTCTCAGAAAGTGAATCCGAATGAAATGTAATTGAGTTCAAATGGCTTCTGTACATGTGAACTACAAAGATTAATAACTCATCTGTGAAGAGAATCCCATATGGAGTCATGCCCTAGTTTGCCTCCAAAGAGAGAGATAAAAGATACTCATATGATGTCTCAAACTAAAATATCAGCAACATGAGTACAGCTTACTGTTCTATGTCATCAATATTGAGCATTCATGACATGTGCATGACACTCTAGAGATTGGAAGTCATTAAAGATGGGTTAGAAAGGTGCACAAAATTCAGGTTGTGTTGGCTGGGAAAGCAAACATCTCAAATGTGACCATAGTATTCAAATTAAAGGATGTTTCTTTAACAAGTTTCCATGAGAACCATAACCGAGAAACTCAGAATTACCAATTATTTCTAGATACTTCAGTCCTGAGTCCAACTTCTATATATTTCAGTTGTTATAAATAATATTTTCCTTATATGCCTACAATGGATCATACAGTTACAGTATTAGACTAGTATTTGGCTATCATCGTCCATTTGGATCAAGTTCTTTAGCAGTTCACCTGACCCTTGCACTAATAACATTATCTCTAAGAAGGTGTAACAACTGAACACTAATATTTTATCAATTTTTGTATGGTTGGGGAAAAGCATTTTGTGTTTTTATCTTTGGAAATAACAAAACTGCAGATAATTTAAAACATTTAAATGTGTTCCAAAATGGTAGGGGAAACCAATGGGTAAAGCCTTCAGATTAAAAACATACGATACAATTAAAATAAATTTAAAATATAATATTGTTTCAAAGGATTCCTTATTTTCCTGATTTGCAAATCTGACAGCCTTAGCACATGTACCTTGAGCATAGTTTCTGCTAAGGAAAATGTCAAGCAGTATGACACATTCATTTTTCATATGAGGCTTGATACTTAAAAATGTTACTCAGAAGTTTGGAATTCTAAGGACAGATCATTAATAAAAGTCAATATCAGTATGTTTATATTTAACATTAAAGTTTTGGTACTCTGAAGTTCTTTCTGATTGAAAACCTTTAAATGCCATTTGTTTTACCTAAAGGAACAGATTGAAAAAGATGAAACCCAATTCATGAAGAAGACCTGCCTAGTGGTTCTCACTGAATTTATATTTATTATTATTTTGTTCTCATAACCTATTAATATAATATATAAATGTAAGAAAAAAAGGTTTATGTTAATATGTCTTTAAACATGACATGAGCCAGGATGTTTTTGAAGGTAAGCTGAATCACTGTAAATGTTCTCATAGCTTTTTCTTTCATATGCTGAAATATTTTATCTTTTGAGAGATATGTTCAACAAAGCGTAAGTAATGGTACTAAGATAAATTGAAAATACTAACTTACACTTTTAGCTTTGGAGATTTTTTTTTTTTTTCCCGTGGGAGATGGGAAGATAACAAACTGAATCTCTATTTTTCGTATATGTCTGATGCAAATCATAATGTTTCATAAATACAAAATTTTGTAGATTATGCAGCTGATCTTTTTGATATCACTTATTGAAATACATACTAGAATGAAGCTGGGAACTTATTTCCAGTTTCTTATTATTTAAAACCACTTGTCTATTTAAATGCAGATCATTACAGGTTTTTTGTATGAGATCTAAATAACTTATCTTTCAAATAATCAATGACTTCATTAATCATCTACTAGTGTTCCCTGGTGCTTTGAGATTTAAATAGTTTTGGGGAACAAAAAATCATTAAATCTTCATGTTAAAATGCTTTGGCTCATTTTTTTTCTGGGAAGAAATGGTGTCAGAAATTTTGACATCTTACACAGGGTTCCTCAGGGTGTTACTATAACATAGTTTCATAAATCAATCTCTGAAAGAAGCTTTTGCTTTGCAAAATCAGTTACTGTTATTTAACTAATTTTACACATAATTTGCATAAAATTGAAGTGGCAATAGTGTAATAGAATTTCAGCTTTCTTAAAGGTGAGTATCTAAGCTGTATCTGTATGGAAAAAAAAATAACAGTGGATTGCAATGCAGTTGTCAATATGGTTAAATTAATAGGATGGTCCTTGGCATGGTTTTGTTCTGGACCAGCTAGGACTTTTCTAAACAACTCATTTGCTTTGCGATTTAGCACAAGCTGAGGACTGTTCCAAAAAATCACTCTCGCTATAAATTTCTAATCTGGAGAAATAAAAGAGTCAACATTACAGACATGACCCTCCTGTGCTGGTTCTTCTCAAGTGCCAGAGAATGGTCCTTAGCACATGTAGTTCTTGTATGATCTAGGTATGTAGATTCTCACCTTAGTCAGTGGAGAGGGACTAAGTGTCATTAATCCTACTACTCACCCTATCTCCAACACCTGTCTTTACATAGAAAAAAGCACACTCTGAAAATATGTTTCTCTTCATTAGAAGAAACTGAGATAATTACACAACTAGATTTGAAAAAATTGCTAGCTTGCAGATGGCAAGAGTTTGCTAACTATATCCTTACTGGTCCTACAGAAATTGAAATGGGAGTTTAGGAAGATCAGTCACAGGAAGATCTATCTGTGTGCCTACATAAAAGAGAACTTCAAAGATCCTTTTAGGTTCAATTACCATATTGTTTCTGATTAATAACTTCACTACTTCATATTTCAGTTTACGTATCTTCAGAATAGATCCAATGCTTGCCAATTTCTAATCACATTTCATAATTTAACATTGTGAATGACTGGTAGATCATAGACACTACCATTAGATTAAAAAGAAAAAAAAAAAAAAAAGTGTTTTTCTAAAATCTGTTGTGTTACAAAAACGTGAAACCTGAGACATAACAAAACCTTCAAAATAAAGTATTAACACTGATGAAAAATGGTCATTCCTTTTTCTATATTGACAAGCCCTTAGCATTTCAACAGAAGTAATAACTTTTAGCGATTTAGTTGCACTAAATAGGAATATTGGCTAAAAAAATAATATCTCTTTACCAGCAAAATACTCTGTGTTCATGTATTAAATGACTAATAAAGAACTGCAAGAACTGCAAATGACCATTGCATGCTGTAGTTCATTTGCTGTTGTATCCAGTAGAAAGGAGTGTTTCAATCCAATTGACATCTGCAGTTGATGTCCATTGTAGACCTCTGAATGAAGGAGCATCTATCGGGGAGAATGAGCGTGAAATTATTGTGCTGGGGAAGCTTGAAGTAGTGATTCTGGAAAATCCCAGGGACATTTGACACGTTGTACACATCAGTGTGGCAGATCAGCAGAAGCACAGGAAAACAGAACTATTCTTGAAGTTGTAAATATCTCAACTAAAAGGGATTTGAGGGAAGTAAGGAAAAGTGATGACAATAGCTGTGGTATTATTCCTCTACTTTGCATTACAATATTGTGTACAAACTTTAAGAAATTATAAGCAGAAACATTGATCACTTCTGCTTTATTCTCCTTTTCTCAGAGGGTTCCCAGGCATTCCCCAATACCCTGGACCTTTTATCAAGAAGGCTCAGTAGCTCCCAAAGCACAGCCCACAAACTGCAGCACAGTCTGCTACATCTGCTGAAGGCACTTAGGAAGATGTGCTCTCAGCCTAGCTCCTACAGAGGCCCCTCCTGAGTACTGGCTAGAAGGGTGCTTGACCCTCGCTAATCAAGGGGCACTTGCAACAAAGGCTCTAGGCACCCTGGGTCAAGGTCACCTAATCATGCTCCTTAGAAGCTGCTAGAGCTTTCTCAGGCCCACACTCCTGTGGCTCACTCATGAAGGAACCTCATGAAGTCCAGCAAGGGGAAGTGCACAATCCTGCACCTGGGGAGGATCAACCCCATGCAACAATATATGGCTGTCAACAGTACAGCTGGACAGAAGCTTGGCAGAACAGGACTTAAGGACCCTAGTGGACACCAGGTTGAACATGAGCTGGCAATGACCTCCAGAGGTCCCTTTCAACCTCAACTACTCTTTGATTGTGTGATTCTGCCCTCCTTGCTTCCCTGTTTAGATATAGCTTGATGGCAAACCTACTGTGCTAAGAGAGATCCTCTGAGCTCAACAGCACAAATATAGCCTGTCCAGAGAGTTTGTCTAAATCAAAGTTTCTCCAGTCTGTATGGTTCTAGAATTGATGTTAATCTAACAGAAGTGTCTATATTGTAAAATTCTGATCAATGGTTTTCTACACTATTTACTTAAACTGCATGCCTGTAGGCATTTCATATATAAATACACTCTATAAACAGATACCTATATCTGTGTGGGTTGTCTGTTTACCAGACGTTGTGATAATTACTTAATGTTGAACTGTTCATATCACAAGATTCTTAAGATTGTTCTTTGAGCATGTCTCCTTGCCAGACCTTCTTTATGCTGTTGTAGAGCTTCTACATGCTTCACAGTTTATAGTTAGACAAAAGATTTTAATAATTTCTCCAAATTCTAGACACATAAAATAGCTTAGGATCTCTCAGTAGTCAGTATAAGGAAATAAACATGTCTAGAGAATGACTGATCTAATTCTAAGGTGGATATAATAAATTATTCTATAGATACACATCTGTCATTCTGTCAATTACAGCAGAATGGGCATTGATGACTGCCTCACTTTTGACATCCAGTTCTTAGATTTTACATGAGTACAGTAAACTGAGATGAATTCTAGCCCAGCTACCCACATACAGAAAGTGGAAGTGATGAAAGTTAAAGAAAAGCTGAAATAACCCTTTGATGTGAGTATTAGGAAAATTCTTTTTGTTGAGGTATTTTGTTCAATGGAGTACTGTCCTTGTCAGTCAGGAGTTTGTTTTTCTGATCAATTTAATAAAGTAATTCTAAAGTGTCAAATGTTACTTTCTTTGCAGAAGTAAATAACAGCTAGACTGCAAACTTTATACGGCTTTGGAATATTGTTTAGGGCAATCCACTGGAAATATTAACTGTACAGTTGGCACTTTCCAAATAAAATGGGATATGAATCTATTTACCCACATTTGTTGGCTTATACACTTTTCTATAGCATCTTTGCTCTACTGCTGGAGCATCTTTGCTCAACAATGAAAAATCTAATTAAAAAATTAAATTCTTACCTTTATTGTTTATTTTTCTTGTAGAAGAAGGTTGTAGCAGCACCAGAAAGGTATGGGTGTTACTTTTGTGATCTAAAAGTAGGTGATGTTTGCAATATCTGGGTCAAAACCTTTAATTCATCTGTTTTTTTTCTTCTACTCTATTGATTCCTCCATATTTCACATAAACATGATTTCTAATAGAGAAGACAAGTGGACTTTCTTATGACGGGCTATGTATAACATCCATGTATCATAGCTCCTTTTTTTCATTTGTCCTTTGTAGTGTTTGTGCACTCCCATCATGGTGGGAACAAGGACTAAAGAAAAAGAGAAAAAAAAAAACAAACACAGAGAAGAAAAAAGAAAAAAAAAAAAAAGGATGGTTTAAGATTCTTCAATTTATTGGCTATAATCTCAGCATACCAACAGCATGATCCTTGTCAGGTTTTGTGGAGACATTATAAGAAAGGGAAGTTTTAGAAGGGTTTGGAAGAGGACTGTGAGGATGAGTTTGCAGATATCCGTAAGACATCATGCAAGAAAGGAAATCCCTCAGAAAACTAATGAGTAAGTGATGTTTTATGTCAGTCTGAGGCATAAACTGATCTTTGTATGGTAAAATTGAGATAACCTGTGAAGGATTTCAACAATCAAAACGCTTATGTTTGCTGTCATAGGGTACCAACAGAGGTATGCAAAGAGACCATTCAAGCATCAAGGGAGCTGATATGTTCTGCAGAGGCATGTATCAAGAGTACTACATATACCGAGGATGGGAAAAAAGGTAGCTGTGGTAAGCATGGAATAAAAAGGTAACATCAGGTTCAAAGTTTTGGCTACATATGTATGTAGAAAACGTATTTTACAGACATTCTTCAGAAACCTAGATATAGCTTTGACTTCGAACATCAATCTGCAGCCCCCCACTAACATTACTGTCAATATTGCCAAGTAGACATGTGAATGGTAGTAAAATATAGCATTCTTCAGTTCAAGGAGAAAAAAAATCAGGTGGTAGATACAAGGATTCTGACAGACAGCAAAAGTAATTTTGTCTCTTTCATATGACTCAAATGTAAATCTTCCTTGCAGCAAAACTGGTTATACTGTCTGTCCTTCAGTTTCTCTACCTTTGTGAACACAGAACAATTCTATGAAACCATATTTTTCCTATGTTTGTTGTCAACCTAAATTCATATAGAGTAAGAGGTAGCCATGCAGTTTTTAAGTTAAAAGACAAAGCAACTTGTTTCCAAGGGCAATTGAAAATCATGTTTTCCAAGAATTAGATCTTCCTGACATTTTTTCCCAATGTCACAGTCCTCATGTCTTCCTGATTTTTTCAGTTTTTCCTTCATGATTTTTCCTATTCTTTCCCAGCCTTTTCTCCTTCTTTTTCCTTTTCTCCTTTGTAGGGCTCCCAAGCAGTCATATCGAACCAATCTGTAATGTTTACGTTGGCACAATCACCATTCACATATGTCTGTTTGCTTAACTGACCTTTTTTTCCAATACTTTCTCATTCATATTTCATTTATTTATTCTGGTGCTTCCTCTTAATGTGTGTGTTTTGTCCTCTTGTGCCTTAGGAACAACAGATGCCATAAGTATCTATGTAAACATCTATGAAGCCATAAATATTTTGCTGCAACGCTAAGTGAAACCGTCTTGCTGGGTTTAAAAATGATGTTGCAGAATGAAACGGATAGCTTTATTCCAAATGAATCAGAGACCTGCCTGCACCCTTTTCTGTCCATTTAAAAGGCAGCTGTGTACTTCTCTGGTGTGTGCTGGGAAGAAATGAGTTGAATCACAATCTTTTTATGAAAGTGTTGTATGTAAACTTTTATTTTTAGATACATGAAAGACATGACATTCTTTAGAATAATAAAATATTCTTTACAGTTTTAGTTTGTATAAATTTATTATCTGAGATTAAAAATAGCTTTAGTATAAAAATAAATATTGGAGTCTTGATAAAAAAAATTGTTTTTTTGAAGGAGACAGGGCTTTTGTGAACAAGGAATGAGAAATATTTCTAAGCATAGGGAGAGACATGGAAAAAATAGCGATGTGAGAAGCTCAAAAGGCAGAAGATCAGAGAGAGGCAAGAAAAGAGCAAGTGAATGGGGGGAAAGAGAGGGAAAAAGATTAGAAGCAGGAAATGTGAACAGCAATTTGTGGTAAAAAGAAATCAAGTAAAGCCTAGCTAATGAATGTAAGACAGGGAAGAAATCATGGTACAGTGGTTTTGGCAGAGCAGTAACATAGTTACAAGCACATAGCAGAAAGGGTCTAGTCTATTTAATATAAGCAGCAGAGGATTTACCTAAACTTCCCTACTCATCCTGGATCACCAAGAAAGTCTGTTCCCATATTTTTATTTACTCTACATGTCTATAAGACCAACTGTGGAGCTTACTCCATCAGTATTTCAAATGCTGTCATATTATTGCTAGTTATATCATATTATCTCTAGATACATGAGTACATGTAACTACAGAATCACAGTTTGTAGTTGTTTAATGAAGTCATGACCATAGAATTTTTCAATGCTGCATTTTTGTATCATTCACATGTAAAAAACTGTAATTGCCTCTAATGCTGCTGTACACTTCTAGTGCTAATGCAGAACATTTGCAGCAGCAAAAGCCTTATTATATGTCACAGAGGCATACTGACACACCCGGTAGACCCAAGTAGTGTCTTTCAAAGTTAAAATCCAAGTCAAAGAAAGTGCGTGTGAAATGACCACCTGAGCTATTCTAAAAAAGGATACGCAGTGAGATTCTCCAGCACATGGTCATATAGATAACCTTACACAAAAACATGAAAGCACAGACAGATTCTGGATTCACTCTTGAGATTTGGGCTACAAATCTGAGAGAAAAAGTGACCGTGCCTGAATGGCATTAATTTAATTTGATTTTCATTATTTGGTGAAAATGTTGCAAAAAATGCCTGTTCACAAACTGAACTTGTGCAGTTACTCTTACTCTCCTGATATATTTCTGCAATGATTTTGTTGTTTATAGAGAATTAGATTTGGGCTTAGGTCAGCAAACACAGCAATTTTCTTTTTTTTTCCAAGTCCAGCTGAATCATTTCCAAACGGAAAAAAAAAAATAAAAAATTAAGGAGCTGACAGATCTGAAACATATCTTCATCCCTCATGTGTAGCTGCTTCTTTTTCCACTGGTTGTAATTCCCAGAAATGTCAAAAATTCTTCCAAAGGGTAGCAAAATGTCAGAAAAAGTGTTACTAGGCAAATGCATCTCATTTATTTTAGGGTGGGACACTGCAAGGTGGCTGTAATCAGCAACAGCAGGAATAAACAGCTATTGAAACAAGTAATTATTGTCAGTTCTTATGCTTCTGCACAGACGAAAGCCTGCAGATTCCAGTCCAGTGGGTACCATGGAGGAATATGTATCAAAAGAAAATGCATTCTGACAAGGTTGGAAAATTCCAGATCTACATATCATTGTATAACAGGATTGTGAGTATCAATATTCGGTATGATATATCTGATTATCTGTGGTCTATGCTCAACTGTATCCAATTATAACGTATGTCACTCATCCCATACAAATCTGATGCTCTCGCTATTTATTACTGTAAAGTACTGACAGCAAAAATGCAAAATCAAAAAATTAAAGGTGAGGGAAAATCAATGGTGAAGAACTGAATCATGTTTTTAACCTTCAGCTGTGAAATGCTACGTATTTTAGAAAAGATCTTTCTATCATCTTTCTACCATCCCAGAGATACAAGAACAGAAGCAGTTCTGTACATATTAAGCTTTAATAATAACACTGTTATTTGGAAAGATTGTTCAGCACTGCTACTGTCAGTGTAATTTTTGAAAGATATGGTCCTAGAACAGGTACTTCTGTGAAAGAAAAAAAACAAAACAAAACAAAACAAAACAAAACAAACAAACAAAAAAAAAAAACACAAAAAACAAAAAAACGCTTGTGTCCTAAAGGAAAGATGAATCTGGTGATTTCATCGGGGAAACCCCTGTGGTAACAAGATACTTGTCAGCTTTCTGAGGAACAGATGACAAGGTAGACACAGTCGCTCACTGGCAAACTAGCCCTTACTGATACAGAGAAATGATTACTTGTTTTGACATTTATTTACTTATAGAAAACTGCGTAGCAACTTGTTTACTTACTTATAGCAAGTTACAGTATTTTTTTAAATGTTGCTAAGAATCCTGCTTGCCCAGACTGTTCTGTGGAATTTTACCAAGGACTACAGTGTTCATCAAAACAAAGCAGTTCACTGTGAAAATCTACCAAGGATCACAATGTTCAGCAAAATATTATACTTTTGTCCTTGAGGAACAGGTGACCATAACTAGTTGGAATTTTGCTAATGAGTAAAGATAGCCATATACGAATGGTGGAAGTTCTATTGGTTCTCTTAGACAAATTAAAAAGTAAACTCTCTGAAAAACACTCATTATTCAAGAAATTGGCCAAGAGAATCTGTGCATGCTCCGGGGAAAAAACAAAGTGAGAAGGACTATGAGCCTTTCTCCAAAGACCCCCGAAGATGACCACCAGGAGGCAATGTGCAGGTGCAGAGATGACATAAACTGTTGACATCAGCCTTACTCATGCATATGTACATTTGTGTTATATAATCCAATGAATATGGATATCCACACTCTATAAATTTTTGGTAAAATGTACGGTGGGTGTGCAAGCTTTGTGGAGAGATCCCCTTGCACTCCGGTGCCGGAGTAAACATACCTGCTGTATAACTCTATTCGAGTTGTAGAGTCTTTTTTCCACGAATCATTACAACTAGAGAGTGCTTATGTGACCCTTGTCTCTTACTGTGGAATAATCTCGGGACTTTTGATTGTTCTTTTCTCCAGGACTAGTGTTTGCGCAAGGGGCCACAAACCTGTCTGGTCATCTCAAGATGTGACTCCTGTGTGTAGAGTTAGACGTAAGAAGGCTTACTGAGCCTCAGTGCCTGCGGTAGGTCAAGATCGCAGCGCTGCTGCCACTGGAACTGCTGCTTCGTTCCTCGGTCTCTGAAAAGGGCTCTGTCAGAGGGCAGCTGGGAACCTGCACGGGAATCAAAGCAACATTGCACAGAGAAATCTACCAGATAAAATAGCAGGTTCCCTGGCTGAAGGTTTGTGCTTATCTCTGCTTAACAAGGCTAACAAAACTGGACTTGTGTTTGCTGTTGGAAACATGAGTAAAAGCTACTGCCTCATTGAGCTTTCTCTGTCTGCAGAGAAATGAGAACCTATTTTTTCTAAATTCAGATCTGGCTACTGCCACTCATGCCTTCATCGGTCTGACACTGCCTTTCTACAGCACATTTCACCTGGGGCAACATTGCTTTGTTTAATCAGGAGAGTCGGTGAACTGCAGTGAAGGCATTTAACAGTCACTTAGCATGCTGAATCTTTTCACTGTTAACTTTAAACTCATTTTCTTTATAATCCATGTCCTAAAAATATTCAAGAGGTTTAAAAGCTCAGATATTAATACTCAAAGTTTGAAATATAAATTGCAGATAGTATTTTAACATCAGAAATAGAGATATGTTTGGTTTAGTTCTAAATACTTTAAGTAAAAAGTTCAGAGTCACCGGCCACATATGATTAAATATTGTTGCTAAATAATTTTGAAGCAATAATCACATTTTATACATATATATATATATGTGATATCTAACGTGCAGATTTACAATGCTCATTCTGCTTTATGCTTACATGAAACAGCCTTCTATCTTAGTGATGGATGGAAGTAGAGTAAACAATGTCACCTTCATATTTCCTTGTGGATGTTCTGTATAAACAGCTTGGCTTTTCTAAAATATATATGGCTTTATGCCTAAACAGAATTTCATCATGTGTTCACTACTGAGCATTGTATTTTAAAAATATGTATAATTCAGTGCAGTGCTTATTTCATACTATTCTGGAAATATCTTTTAACTGTTGTCTTTCCTCATAGTATTTTAATGTCCAAATTTCGTTTTAATAACTTCTACATAGAAAAAAAAAAAACAACAAAAAAACAAACAAACAAACAAACAAAAAAACCCATTGGTTTTTAATAACTACATAAATAGAAAATGTAACACATTAACCCCTGATAAAAATCAGTTTAAAGCATACTTGATGATGAAGAATGCTTTCTGTTACAGTAGGTTAGTTTTTGGGGGGTTTTTTTTGTAAGGTACTGGATTAAAAGATGTGATGTTTTTATTTAAGCACAGAAAAATAGGAAAGGACAGCAGAGTCTTCTCAGCATACAAGTGGTATTTCTTTCCTACTATAAGCACAGAATTTTTCAGCCAGCTTTTAAAGCTCTCAACAATTCTGGTTAAGGGATGATACTTTTAGAACGATAGTACTCTGATATGGGTCATTCTATTTAGGCACTTTAAAAGATGAGTAGTTTATACAAATGCTCTCTATTCACCTCTTCTTCCAGCAGTAAACTATACCAAGAGAAAATTAGCATCTTTTATATATTACGTAAACACATCTCCATTAAGATTTAGCTCTTGTTTGTAGAGGCCCCTTTGTTTCTCATGCTGTTCTAAAATAGTTGATACTTCTGTCAGTATGCTTATTTCTGTAATGTAGAATGTTCATGGTCATATGGAACTGAAATTTTCATATATTTAGCTATATTTTTTGATGTTTTGGACTTCAGTCACTGTAAATTAGGAAATCCCAAAACAGCATAAATTTCACATAGCTCTTTTATTTATAGGTTACTCATCATTACTAATTATAGAATAAATATCTTTATTTCGCTATGAAATAAACTCATGTTTTTCAGAGGCCAACACCAGTTTTAGCAATGTTTAAATAAGCAGCATAAAGCAACTATTTCTGAGTGAATGTCAAAGACCAAGAGGTGACTCTGCTGTCATTTCCAGAATTAAGACACTGTCCAAATATTTGATACCCAGCAGAAAAATGGACACCTCTGTGATCACTGCTTTCCCATGACTTGTTCAACAAGCCCTGCAGAGCCCAGCAAGCAATGCCTGGGGCTGAGATCAGATTGTGGAACAATTAAGCAGATGTGTTGTCCTGCCATTATCACAGAATGTTCCATTGCTTCTGAAGTGACTAACCAGCCAAGGCAATTTCTTCAGATTGGTCTTCTTTCCATCTTCTTCTCCCTATTAAAAGAAACATTAAAAATGTAGAAATGCTAGTTTGAGCTCTATCCTGACTTTTTAGGAAGTAACATGGACATTAATGTTGGTTGATAGCTCTGATACTGAATAAGCCTCTCATTAGAGTCAGTGGAACTAACCCTGTTCATTTCTCTGCTGGTTTTGAATGTGACCTGTGTTGTATGACTGGTAGAGGACAAAACTAATTCCTAAACTTCCTCTTCAGCAAATAGGAAGGCTCTACATTTGCTCTTTAATAGTCATCATATGTAGTGTTTCACAAGGTACAACTAGTCTCCTTGGGCACAAAACAGATGGCTGAAACTTAATAAAAATGATACTACTGGGAATACAAGAACGACTTGTACCAAAACTAACTTTACACTCCATTATAGGCCCCAGCCGAGCAGTTACCAATGTGATGTGAACTCTCAGACTGCAGCCAGATTGGCCTCTAATCCCTGTAAAAAGATAATGTCATTAAACTGATTTTTTTTTTCTTTTCTACATCTGCTTATTTGCAAGACTCCATTACATCCTTTCACATATCTCCCAGATTAACATGATTTGTTGTGTTACACAGCACTCAACTTCTGTGTTGCAGGGCTCTTGGCCAAGTCATTCTAGAAACTTTAGTTTTGCTAAAACACTCATCTATTTTGAGGGAATTGTCACAGAAAATACGTCACATCTATCTTCTAGATTTGTCCAAGCTAGTCATTAGTTTCTAGATCTAGTTTAAGATTTTCACTGTACAGTCATGAATCCCTAGTGTTTAGGGACCAGAGCACTTCCTCTCTTGCATCCTTGTTTAAGAACATCACTGCTTATAGAGGAAGGGTTTTGGATACGAAAACTCATCTTTTTACAGACCAATTTTGAATATTGCCATGAATAATCTCACTTTGCTGTCTCCATGCAGTTGCCTTGCTGGCTGGCTGCAGGGTTTTGGGCCAGAACTGATGAGCTTTGGCAGGCAGGATCTCATGCATTCTAGTAGTCAGACTCTGGCTGCACCCGAGAACACATTTCCAGATTCATTGTCTACATGGACAGCAAACAGCTTTTGGATCAATAAAGGTTACATCTCAGAATGCAGTGTAGGCATCAGCAGAGACCATGCTGACATGACTAGGAGAAGGAAAAGCATATTTCCATTATTATAAATAATGATCAGAACTGCATCACACTGACCTCCATGGTGGTATGGGAAAGACACTAGGTTGAAGCCTAAAGAGAAACCAAAGACAGAGTAACACATTAAAATTCAGGCTGCCAAACTAAAGGAAAATAAGAAGTGAACTGGCTTAGTTCTGAGATTTCTGGGTCTTTGCTGGGTATCAGCATGTGGGTGCCATGGTTGTTAGCACTTTATAAAATACATTATATTATATTCAGTTGTTTAAAAAAGGATGTCCAGTTACCTAAACCATCTGTTCCTCTTGGATCTGTCTTTCAGTTGATATTTATTAAATAAAAATGCACTTTCCTTTTTTTTTTTTTTTTTCTGTCACTTGGCAACTTATTGTTCTAAAATTGCTCCTTTGGCAGACTTTACTGCCAAATGGATTTCAGCTGAATTGCTCATAGCTCTTAGCAGGAGGAACTCTACTGCTCACAAACCAGCAAGGCATGCTTATGAGGTGTCTGTCACAATAGGAAACACTGCTCAAGCTATACGTTTCTGTTCATAGGCAATTTTGTGTGGTAATATTTTTGACGAGCTGATGTAATTAGAATGAGTGTATTTTGAATCCAGTCCTCCAAAGAACATATCAGAAGTTTTGTGTGATTAGAACTACAGAAGGGAACAGTGTGCTATACCCTTAATACCACGGAGACAAAAAACTACATCATGGACGGTACAGTAAAGTGAGTCCTAAAGAGCTGTTATGAATACCATCTTTGGTGAATACCATTTTTGACCCTGATGATGCTATTACTGTTAAGACTGCATTAGTTTTGTTTATTTTCTCTAAGCCATAATGTGAGTGATAAAACAAGACACTTTTTTAATTATAATTTTTGTTCTTCTTATCTCAGTTGGGCATATAGCTTAAAAATAAGAGAGATGTTGCTGAAATGCCTGAAAATTATGATTTGTGAAGTAAATAAGTAGTACTTTAAGTGTAAAAGAACCTTCTAAATTGTTAATGAAAAATCAGAAAAAAATATTTCAAGTATTGTATGCGGGATAGTAACACAGAAATATTATGTGGTAAAAGCAAATTATGTTATTAAGTGGACTGTTGGAAAATACATTCAATCTCCATGACATAACTAGCTGCTGCCTCTAGACTGTTCTCTCTGCCTGCAAGCATTTCCTTCAGATTCTGTATCATTGTATCTGTGCATACACTTTGATGCATATTTCTTAGAAATTCTACATTAAAAACACCTTTTTTAAGATTATTTAAACTTATCTACAGATAAGATTGATTGCAAAAGACACCTTGGAAGGAAAAATTTTGGGTTTAATGCTGATGATTTACCATAAGATTTCTTCAATCATGTAATGCCCAAATAAGTATCGACGGTGAACCTTTCCTAGACACAAATAAAGATTCAGAAATGGGAAAAGTCATTTTAATAGAGATGACAAAGAAACCTGATTCAAAGAACATATATAAAGAGTAATGTAGATTGCTTGTTTGTTGGTTTGGGTATTTTTATGGTTAAGAGAACATATTTTATTATATGACAGATCTTGGTAATCTCAATTATTATGGATGTTTAAACTTTTTTTTTTTATTATTTATGTTATTCAGTTCACCTTTACTATGCACCTAAAATTTTATTTCAAGATTTAAATCACTGACTTTTATCAATGAAGTGTAAATCAATAAAATAAACTAAATAAAATATTAAAATTAAAGCTAAACTGAAACTCATTTTTTCTAATCATAATTTTGTTTAGTTTATAATAGCTTTATAGGTAACAATAAAATTAACTCTAAAAGCCGTGCAAAGATTTTAAACAGATGGGAACTGAAATAAAACATGACTCCCTATGGGTTTTTTTTCCAGTATATAATAGGTAATTTTCTACTCTTTCTTATTTCACTAAAGAATAAGAACAAAATCCCTCTATCCAGGCAGCAACAAACTTTAGCAAATTTCTGACTTCAAACTCAGATATGCCTGTAGTTACTTTAAAGCTTAGTTCACTGTACACTATATGATAAGCATAATAATGAAAAGTTGTCAGCCCTGAGAATATCCTGGAAAAAGATTAATGTCGCATTTAGAAATGGTGAAAAGTGTTTATTTGACTGAAAATTTATACTGCCAATCCCATACAAAAGCAGTTTAGGTGGCATTGCTTTATGATGTGAGATTAGAACAAAACAAATTGAAATTGTTTAAATCAATAAAAGCTGCACAAAGATCTGCAATGATGTTTCTAAGCAGTTATTTTAGTTCCCAGGTTCACAGTTCTGGGTTATCAAGAGATGGAAGATGATAGATGGGTATAAATTATGCACAGCTTCTAAGCTTTCTGCCTCCCTTTTAAAGATTTTAAAAATTTACTCAGCTCTGACTCCTGGCTGCCTACAGCCTATTATTTCCTAATCCAAACCATAACTATGCAGCAGGAAAGTAGAACATGTTTAAAGCAGTTTCCTTTGATGCACGAACAGTTTCTTCTGCTCCTACCCTTGTTGGCTAGGATTAAGGCTTCTGTAGGAACAAAAGAAGCAGCACATGACTCCACTGCAGAGCGGGGTCCCCTCCAAAAGCTGGGAGAGCTGAGTTTCTGAATGCCCTAGGTATCATCTGACAAAAAAGAAAGCTCTTTCTTACATAAAGCTGGAGTGATGGTTACATAATATGTTTAAAGTTTCAAAATTTTGGATTTCTAGACTTCTGAATTCTGCTCAGATCTGTTATGTACTCTGGTGTGATCTAGCTTGGTGCTACAGCCTATTTTCTACCTATATATATATATATATGCACATTTACACTTACACACATAGAATATACGTATGTGTATAATCCATATAGTGTATATGGATTATATCTATATGTATAATATCTATAAGCATTTTTATATATGTATGGATATTGATACAGATATAGAAATACCTAGATGGATAGATAAACATATAGACAACTTATCTTCAATTGCAGAATCTATTTTTCTCCTTTTTTATTATTTGGATACCTGAGTATTTGCCTCTTTGTTTCCTTTTCCCATGACTTCCACTTTTGTATAATTTTCTACCATCTATTTTATCAGAACTGCTCTTCTCTTGGCTCGGCTGCTTAGTAGCTGGCACTTAGATTGCTGGAACTGTTTTCAGCCTGGATTCAAATTGTACTGTTGGCCTCAGTGTAACAGAAACTGCAGCCAAGATAAAGCAAACAGATAGAGTTAAATTATGGTATCCAGAAAAGCACTCAAATTATTACAGTTCTTTGCCTTTGATGCAAGCTGCTTCCCAAGCAACGTCTTTCCTGGCCATAAAACAGAACTTTTGGGGAATTGGCCAGGTAAAAACAAATGAGCATCTAAGCCATTTAAGTAATTTTAAAGTTCATATAAATATGAAAACATATTGTAAAATGGACTAATAATGTGTGAAGGGAAATAAGCAAGGATTTTTTCTATCTATCTGGAACATTTTGGATACCGTGACCCAAAGCTATTTTTCTTCATGTCTGCTATCCAGAGTCAGTTGTCGAGAACTGTTCTGCAAGTTTTACGAAGTCTGGTGTTCTGAATGATAACTCTTTCTCTTTCATTTGACCAAATTCTCTTTCT
Organism: Athene cunicularia; assembly: GCF_003259725.1. NCBI lineage: Eukaryota > Metazoa > Chordata > Aves > Strigiformes > Strigidae > Athene > Athene cunicularia. Next base: position 106,560,027 of record NW_020799095.1, read on the forward strand.
TGAAATCCTGTGAAGAATTACTGAGATATGACATCACAGGCACAAGGATTTTTACAGCCTCTATGGTATCCACTGCATTTTCCTATCCGGGAAACCATTATTGCCTCATTATTTCCTAGGCCTGCTTTCCTTACACAAAGTGGAATCCACTTTCTAAAAGGTTACTGGTTTTTGCAAACTACAGCCTTAATTAACCACACAAAAGCTATTAGTAAACATTTTTTTTTTTCTTATTAAAGAATTATTAATCACTTGCACCTTGTTTTCCCCTCTGACTGTAGAAGTCCATTTTAATTATTTAACAGAATGAGCTATTATAAATTAAGCTGGTGCACTTACATGTCTGTGCCTCAGATGGATTTTCTGATTTTTAGTAACGATGAGGAAAAAAAAGCTGAACAAGTGGTACTTGGCTCCTTTAAATTTTCTCTGTAGATAAGCAGTTAGCTTTAATTGGTTGGTGAGGCCTGCTAAGGGAAAATACTAAATCAGTAAAGCTTTCACTGGAGCCATGTCCCATTTTAGTCAGTGTTACACACTCCATGGGTTAGAGCTATGAACTAAATAATTTCATATCTGCCACTTACCCTTCATGGATTCCGTGTCTTAGTGTCTGGCTTTGGAGCACAGCCAGCAAAAAACATGAGTTCACAAAATCACAAAGATAGATTTAGCTGGAGTTGGGATGAAAAATATACTTTTTATCTTTTTGGAACATGACTATTTTAGAGGTTAAATGCATTCATAGACAAGAGATCTTCCTTTACTGTGGTGAAATGATGTAAGAGAGGGTTAGCTGAATTAGTAAGACAATAAACCAGTATTTTCTCACAAGTTCTTATTTTTTTTGAAAAAGCATACCAAGAAACATATTTAGATAAAATCTTTGTAACATAGAACATTTTATGTTATGTCCACTGAGCAAAGTTTGAGCACTAGGGGAGAACATGATGTGTACTTTCCTTCCATGATATTTCAGGATGCAAAGGGGATTTAGAGTCATGGTTCATGATTCATTTGGCCAGCTGTAGAGCTCCACACATGACTTATCTAGATGGCATGCACTGTGTTTAGTGGAGGGAGACATGTGCCTTTAGGGATTGATTCATCCATCCTAAGTATGATCTAAGTCAGAACAGTCCCAGCATACATGTTATACTTTTCTAATTATATGGGGGGTTCAGAGTGACTATCTTGAACACAGATGTGTGCATTGTAGCTATCTAAAATTAAAGGATATATAAAATTATATTATATGAACCCCAGCTGTAAAGCCCAAATAAAGTGGAAGTGGATAGCTTTACACGTCACATAAGAATTCTTCCAGTACATCTCTCACTTGATAAGTCTTGCGTTTACTGGTAGCTGGTATTTTTTAGTTTTCTGACTCTTTTCTCACATATGCTGATGGAGACATCAGACCTGTAACCTCTTTCCTAAAAATAGCCAGATAATAGGCATCTAGACAGTCCCCCAAACTGGACAACTACCTTCAAATATCAGGACAGATTCTACCGAACAGACAGAAATTTTTCAGCTAATTAATCCCTCAGAAGCTGGGGAAAATATAACTGTCATGTTTATCAGGTCTTCTGTCAGCTGATACTGGCATGATGTCACTGAGGTTTTTTGGGAATTATTACATGGGCTTCTTTGGCTACACTAACAGAGCAGGATATTTCTTCCTGCTTTCATCTACCCATTCTCTCCTCCTGCCCAGTTTCTTTCCTGCTAGCAAAGGCACTGGTGGAACTGAACAGCATCCTTTGCTCTGCTCCTGTCTTGCTGCCCTGTCTATTTCTGCTTTGCTAGCAAGCTTCCCACCCATGTTTTAACCATTTCCCTGTCTGGTCTATTTTCACATTTCATGAAATCACATGACCCTCCCAAATGAAGCTTTATCTTTTTCTTTGTTCATAGAGGGCACAAAATAAAAGACCACAAAAGGTAACATGGAAAAAGGGCTGTGGTTTGATTCCAGTCTGGGAATGCCAATACAGTCTGTTCAGGGGGTTATTTATAGTTCAAATTTAACCAGAGACAAAGGCATCTTACAGAAAGTGCAAAAGTGTGAAAACAGTCCTGAAGAAAATTAATTGAAACAAGATTTGTTGGAGGTTAGCAAGTTAATCAGTGCAGGAGTAAATTCTGTGCACGTGAGAAATTCTCCTTACCTGACTGCAATTGCCTAGAACCTGTTTTTTCAGGCTCCTTTTAACACCAGAGGTGTCCACAGAGCAGTTCATTCTACTCCAAGGTATGTAAGGAAAGTCATCAGGGTATTGCAAGAAACAGAGCAATGCTGTTCAAAAGCACAATATCTTCTGTGCACAGACAATAAAGTGTCCATTTTCCTCTGTAATAAAAGTACTCCCATGCCTCTCCAACAGTCCCACAGTGTGGCTATATAAGGTATTAGCATTAAAAATACTGAGTTGTAAACTATAACCCAGTCCTGTAGCTTAAATGGAAACCAAATTAAAGTCCCTATTTCAAAACCAGTCTCTCAAATCATTTTTAAGGACATCTGTCTCCATTAGCTTGTAAGGCTTTTATTAGTTTAAAGAATCTTTCACATCTGCTGTTGTTCTAGCTCACTGTTCAGTATCAAGTAAACCACCATGGTTTCACTCAAATGCAAAAAGTATTGCAATTTTTTCAGTACGTGCATGACCTTTAAGGTCATTGTTTAATCTCTGATTTTTCTGCTGCTGATTACAGTGTACAGCACTACCACCATACAGAGAGAAGTTCTGCAAGCATGTAAATGAAGTCATTTCTCACTTCAGTGCTCTTGTTTCCTTCCAAGTGAGTGGTACAGAGGAAGAACTTTAAAAAGAAAATAATCACGTAGCACTATGAAAAGCAGACATGTGCTTAATTCCGTTATTTATACCACACTATCAATCACCGATTCCTCTCTAAAATTTAAGTTTAATAATGTCTCTTATCTTTATATATTACCAATTTATCTTAAATATTAAATCATTATTTCATATGAAGCCTCCTATACAGTCTACACATGCAAGTGCTTGCAGAGTTGTGTTTGATTATCTCAGAGCAGAGATCTATTTTCTGTTCAGACAATTGAATGTTTGTGTTTTCTTGTCTCTTAGAGTCTCTCAATATTCCAGGGAGTTTACTAACAGTTACCTGGGGGGTTTAACTTTTTTATAGAAAAATCCCAATCAAATGGTTGGAAGTTACATTTAAGACATCTTTGTGCAACAGTGTCAACAGGGGACCAGTAATAATAATTTGGTGACAGAAAATCTATAAAACACATTAAGCCAGTTTCAGTTCCACTTTTTTTTTTTGTGGGTTGTTTGTTTTTTTTTTTTGGGGGGGGTGTTCTTAAGTCTTGTTATATTCACAATTGGAGTCACAGAGGCAAGATCAAAACTCTAGGAACAAAGCTTACCTTAAAGGCTTTACTGATAAGAACTTATAAACAAAAGGTTTAAGATTCAGCATCCAAAGTAAGCTTTACTAGGTCTGTAAACACTATTGATTTCCCTCAGATTTCTGAGAAATATTTAATCCAAACTCTATTTGTCCTATGAAAATGAAGTGTCGGAGTTGATCCATATTTTCACTTTACAATATTGAGGTCCGTAGGTTAATACACTAAGTAAACTGCAAACTCTGGGCTTTTTATTCACTTTGTAGGCTACAGGAAAGACAGGTATTTAATTTTTTTCCATCACATGGTCTTGCAGCAACAGTATTTCTCCTGCATAGAATCCAAATATGTTGTTCTGCATTGCAGCAATATTCAATATCCTGTTTAAGTTGCATTCTGTTTCTGAGATAACCCTTAGATTGTGATATGAGGATTTTCATTTCACTGCATAACTTTAGGATTCTTCCTAAGAGAAAGCCTACCACCAGTTCCAGTTTCTTGAAGTCCTTTTACAGGTGTTATCATAGTAAAGTACAAAGAAATGCTCTTTTCCTAAGAGAAAGCCTAGGGAAAGAAAAAAAAAAAAAAAAAAAAAAAAAGGATTTTACATCAATTAATTTTATAGAACAATTCTTTTATTTAGCTTAAAGTAGGATTCACATTAGCTCACTTCTAGCTAAGACTCATTTATAAAGTATTAATGGTTTCATTTGCATTTTCATCAGGAAGAAAAGAGGCAGTCATTACATAGATCTTTCTCTAGACACTGAGTTATTATTTAATTAAATATAGTTTCTGATTTCATAAAGGATATCTTCAGAGTTTTGATAGGAAACAAGAATAATTGCACAGTAATTGTGCAATGTTGATATTTATCTGAATCACCTGTTACTGGCTATTTAAGTCTGCTGTATTAGCAGGTTAACCATGACACATACATATACACAGCTTTAGCCTTCTTACTGCCCACCAAGATATTGTCTAACAGTAAGTATTTATTGTGTTATGTGACGATTTATGATTTATCTGGTTTAGCATGTTTCTTTGATTCATAATCATGATTATGGGACCTGATTACGGGATTTGCAAGGGTCATATCTCAGTAAGCTAATTTGGTACTCATGTGTCCTCTCATTCTTGACTACGGGAGCCCATGACAGAAAGACATTGAACTGAATTTAAAATATCTTCTTCAAAAAAGGGCATTATCTATTCATCCAAAAGTAGATAGTGTGTAAAGTATTGGATAAAAAGAATAAAGGACCATATGTATCTTTGTCCCCACTAGCTCCATCACATTTCTAGACTTGCCTTTTCAGAGGTGGTTGACTGTTTGATTCTATCCCAACTGGCATGTATCATTGTCCCGTGTCAGTGTTTCCTGATTCACTCTGTATATCCCCCACCTCTCACCCCTTTCAAGTCAGCATCCTTAAGAGACAGGCACCCTCTGAGTCTAAATGTCAGTTGAGAAATATATGATTTGCCAGACTTTGCATTGTCAGGGAATCAGCAATCAATAGATTTCCTAAAAAAATCCGTTCTCCTCTATGACAGCACTTCCACTTTTCTTCTATTTTGTTTCCTGTGGAATTTCTTTCTTCATCCTTTGATTTATCACCATTCATTTAGGCAGAGTAATAACTGATAGGTAAACTGAGGTTCAGAATTTATTTTTAAATTAATACACATAAAAGTCTACTTTCTCCAAATGAAGTTGACAATTGACATTTAAGTCCACATAATCATACAAGAAGTATGAAAGGATAGTAAAAAATCTTATTGTACAATTATAATGAGTCAATATTTCCAATCATGGAAAATTTGTAATGATCTGCAGTTCAGCAGTAGTTTATCTTGTCTTTCAGACTCACAAAGGGCTTTTCATTTCCCTCAAAATGCTTTTGCTGATATTCAGGCCGACACAAACTACCACTGATGAATGTTGCTCCATTACTCAAGGGAGGATGTAAATACTCATGGCTCAAAATGGTGTGCTTGTAAAATACAAACATAAAGACAAAGCTAGGAAGGTATTCTGAAAGGAGGTAATGAATACAGAGACTATCAACAGTCATTATAAATATTTCTTTGGGTTTTTGCGGGAGGGGTATGGCTGGAAGGAAACTGTAAAATGTTAGAAATGAGACAGGACAGAATGTAATGAATTTCAGGATACACTCCTGTAGGAGTTCAGTTATTTGAGATGAGACACAACCATGGGATACAAAAAATGAATGTGGTATGTGTCATTCAGCTTCAGGCTCCAGGAGCAGATCTTAAATATAAGTGATGCCAATGATATTAAAAGATATTAAATTAGGTGATCTGAAAAATTGTGAGAAAGAATTGAAAATCAATCTTCCTCTTCAAAGCCAGGGAAGGGAATGTGGAGAATGCATGAAGCGCAGTATGGAAAGTTGTTTATAACTTAAACCGGTGAGCAATAGTGGCACTGTCCTTTGAGTAAGATGCAAATGAAGAGACCAGACATCCCAAACGTCCTGAGAAGATAAAATTAAAATAAAATAATTTAGTTTTGTCGTCACAAGGAACATATAATTGCCAGTGTTTCCTCATGTAAAAGCACAACCTGAAAGTGTTTTGTATTGTATCTGACACATGACTGCCCATGGAAAGAAAGCCTCAGAGATTAACATTCTTGACTTGATTTCCTCCAAAGCAGATATGTTCTTTACCATGTAGACTTGCAAAAGAACAATGAACTTTCCAGTTTAGATGTCCTCTATCCAAAAGCAAGGCTTCTGTCCTTCTATGCATAATGACAAAAATACTGCCTGAATATGCCTATAATATCAAAACAAACCAATCAAACCAAACCAAAACAAAACAAAACAAAAAGAGCAGTATGGTACAAGTCTTTCTCTGCTTACTGACTGAATTCCTTAATTTCCATCTGACAGTGCATGGTAAAGGAACATTTCTTCCCAGTTCCAAATCGGATGATCAACTAATCTGACATTTTTTAGGAACTGTAAATGAGAACTTATTTATTGGTGGAGATTGCAATCCATTAACGAAGAAGCAAGAATCACATTCAGTGATAGTCTTCAGGCTTCATTCTTCTGTTTTACACAGATTCAAACTCATAATTTGTCATCCCTTTGTAACCTTGCTTGGTATTAGAAGCTTGATCCTATATGCATTTTTGATCCATACCTTCAGCAACTGTCTTCACAGACAATTGTTTTTATGTGACTTCAAATCTGATTCCGTCTGATTTATTATAACTCCTCAAATGCTCTGGATCTTTTACAACAACACAGAAAGCTTCAAGTTATAAATTATATTTTACAAACTCTCTTGTTTAAGGTCATCTTTGGGTTTGAATACTGCTCATTTAGGGTATATTCTCACTCGTGACATTTTAATCTTAATTTTTAAGTAAGATAGCTAACATTTCAATATTGTCTTATTACACATTTAAGGCAAACAATATACATTCGATACAAAATCATAAAGCATATTGAAAGGTCTCTTCTTCCTCTACCCCACTTGGCTAAACACCAATTTCTAGGAAGTTTTGACAATGTTGTTTTTTCTGTTTTTGCTTCTTTGTGGTTTTTCATATATTAAAAAAAAAAAAAAAAAAAACCAAAAAAAAACACCACTTTAGCACAGTGCACTAACATGTAAATCCTAAGCTTTAGAGTTCTTGAATGGGGCATCTCTGCAGACTCCTTGTATTTAAGTGTTGACGTTTCAACTAGCAATAAACCACAAACTGTAGCTCTGTAGCTGTAGAGTGCAAGCATCTGATGGACTATTACAAAGAAGTAATGGATGTCTTATAGACATATGTAACTTCCTAAAGGATAATTTCCTTGTACAGAAGTGTTTAGAGAGTTTCAAGTCTACCTTTTTCATTTTTCTCTTGCAAGTAGATTAAGTATTAGTATGAGAAGAAGGGGTTGCTTTTATAGAATAAGAGAGAAATTTTCAGATCTACAAGATCCTACACAGGTGTTCACTTATTGCATGATATGACTCATATATTAATCGTTTATTTCTACTTTATTTGAAAACTAATTATTATTTTAAATCCACATTCCTTAATCAAACTATAAGATTAAAGACATGTTTAAAAACATTAAATAAGACAGTAAGTAGCAAAAAATGGGTATGTTCCACCTCTAAATAGTCAGTCTCTGAGACAAGGAAGTGTTATTCTCCACAGGAAGCAAATAAGGCTGGAAGGAAAAGGAAAATCAGGACAAAGGAGGCAAGAAAATGAAAAGGAGACAGAAATGTCCCTATTCCTCATGAATGGATCAGGCATTTTGAAAATGAAGTTGTCCTCCAAGAGTATAAATCTAAGAAGCCTCATTAAAATCATGATAGTTTATCTACCACCATCACTTCCATATAGACACTAGCAGTATGACAGGAAATGCAAAATCAGATCTGACTCGAGGTCTATGAGTAGAGGCAGAGAATTCAGGTGGTGTTTTTGTCAATCTTCTTACTGGACAGTCAAGGGACAAGTTTATTCCTGAAGTAATTGTTATCAAATAGACTTCAGCTCTGTTGATGTTAAGATGGCACATTGTGAATGTCAAGTTAAGGATGGTTTGCACTTTAGGAGTAAGTTGCCAACTAAGTGGGAAGGCATTAAACTAATTAAGGTAGGAGAATGCAAAAGAACTGAGTAAAACCAAAGCTTTTCTTGGAAAAAAATCATGTTAAAGACTACTAAGGAAGGGCCAGGAGGTGTGTGAGAGAAAATGTTCATAAGATGATTGAATTTATAATTCTCAGGGATACAAACTAAAACCAAAATATTTCAGGAAAACAATTTCCGTAAACTAAGAATTCCTAGATCAAATATCACTGAAAATTTTACCATGTTGTTGGAGCCTGAGAGTTCAGAAAGAATTAGGACACAAGTGTTAGAACAACCTGACTGAGTCCTTATTGTCCACAACCACAGGAAAAAGGCACACAGGTTAGCTTCTTACAAGAAGAAAAAAAGAAAAGAAAAAAAAAAAAAAAAAGAACAAAGAACATTGAAAGGGCATTGAGAACAGCAAAATCTCTGACCAGAAACAACATAGATCAATCTATAAATTCAGTGATAATTAGAAGATCAGGAAAGAAAAAGCTGGTCCACTCTCAAATGAAGAATACAAGCTATTGATAACTCTTGATGCAAAAGCAATGGTGTTTAAGATCTTCATGACACTGTCAAGAAGGCTAGCTGTCATCAGACACCTATCACAGTTGCAATGATGTGGGACTATGGTCTCTGCCTGCTACAGAAGCAAGTTGGAAAGTACTTGCATTAGATAAGTATTTTCTAATCTGTAGAAATTGATGAGCTGAATTTAATCTCAACGTACTCAAAGAAGCAGTTGATGAATTATGAGCAGTTTCAGTTTCAGATTAAACATAAGGAAAAATGTTGATTGTTAATGTCTTAAAGCCTATGAAAGGATTGTCCAGTTGGCTTGTAAAGTAAGTCTCAGTGGTGGTTAGAAAAAAGTCTGTTAGGAATGATACAGGTACAGTTGATCTTGCCTTCAGCCAAGGATGAACTAGATAAGTTTTTCAAGTACTTTGCAGTCTCTGTGACTTTATAAAGTGTTCTTCTAATGGATTGATATAGAAAGCAGAAAGAAACCTAAAACCCAAATCTAATTAAAAGGACACAAAAAAGGCAAGAAAAGTTACCTAATTTATAACACTCCAGAAATAAAAGAAAAAGCACATTGAAATGATCAAAGTAAACAAATGCCTACCACCTTCTATTTCCTCTGCGTCTTCCTTATTTTGCCTTGTCACATCAACAAATGCTGTTGCAATACTGTAAGTGCACAACTCTGTTCTATTTCCCTACAGCTTTTATACAAAGTACTTTAACATAGGAATTGGGTCTTCTTAAATCACATTCTGATTTCTTTTGGGCTCTGAAATACATCTTTAAATAAAAGCAAACCATTATACTTTAATATTTTTTCTCAGAAAAAGAAAAAAACAGCTGTTGATCTGAACTTTGACATCTTCTATGATGGCTCACCTAATTTTATTTGTTTAATATGATGCTGGAGTGAGCCACTATGACCATAATTCAGCATGAGATGAAAAGCTTTTTATGATCTTCTCTCAAGGTTAGTCAATAAGCTATTTGAAGCACTATATATGCAACCTCAGGAAAAAAGAGGTAGGTTCCATGGCTGGCAAAATAAATTTTCTTTCTGCAAAATCTAAGAATCATTTATTATGTTTGCATAGACCCATTTCAAATCCAGTGAACCCATCAAGTCAGTGGAGTGCTTGTCAAATAATAAAGACTTATTGCTAGTTACCTCAAGATACCTTGTCTTGTCAAAAATCTTGAGAGTTATATTATCAATATTCATTGAAAGATTTTAGATTTATTCCATTTCTTCACCATTTGTAAAGTTTCTCACATTTCCGATGTTTCTTAACTGAATTCAAGCAAGACCATTATGGCTTCAATCTCTTTAACTCTTACTTTGTGCAATTGCATTTATATTTTTAATGTGCTGATATCAATGCCTCTGCCACCTCCCAAACTTTGCATGGTTACCTGAAGTTTCAGTCCTCTAACCCATGAACTGTGAATCAGGAAGCAAGTGCTACAGGATTATATTCATAAACTGCATGTAACAAAGAAGGTAAAGGAATCAGAACTATTTTTTTCTCTTCAATTCAACTTCTACTTCATTAGAATAAGGCCTTAATATAAATTATTTTAATATATATATATATATTAAAAAAAAAAAAAAAAAAAGGACATTTGGTAATGCTTGAGACAATGACTGGAAACTGATAGTCATTTTTTTTTGTTTTGTATGTGAAGCTGAAATTCACACAAATCTTTAATATTAGCCAGCTTCCAAAGGCAGATCTTTATTTATGCATCTGCAGTAACAATGCAATAGCTGTGTTCTGTAGTTATTTTAACAATAGCTTAATTCAATGATCTTTATGTTCTTTCTAATTAATTATTTAAATATTCTTTCAGGTGCTGCATTTCATAAATGCATGAATGGAAAGGGAGTTTAAATTACATGATCACATCAAAAAGCACTAGTGGTATGAGCACAGAGAACAAAGTCATGAGTGTACATCCAGGCAGGTTTTTGACCTCCACTGACTGTGACACTGAACTCTAAAGGAACTTTTTAAGGTAAATATTTAATTCAAATATATTGGATTCATTCAACACCAGCTGAGGAAACATAATGAAACCATGCTTAACTTTCTAAAGGTACTAGAGGTTCTTTTGACATCACTATTTTACATATGTATTGACATTGATTTAAGCCTGCATTTGACTGTTCTGCTGAGACCTTATCCATTCAAATAGAGACTTTTCAAAGACATAATCCACTATGTTTCATACCAGAAGTCTGTAACATTGAGGTCTACATCACCAGTTCTCTCTTTGATAGAACAAATGTCCCCTCTTCACTGTATATCATCTTTAATGAACATTAAAGATAGCATGATCCATTCTAAGCAGAAAAGAATATCTATTGCAAGTATTACACAACATATGGTGTACAGAAACACCCATGGTTCAAATTCTCTGCCTTATTGTTGCAGAATTGATGTTGTAGTTTAATCCTCAGCTTTCTGAAGTGCATCATTTAAATTCAGAGTCCTCTCATGAATTCTTATAAACTCTCCCAATTCAGAATAATTTGTATCGACAAATGCATTGGCGGAATTACCTGTTAGTTTTATGCATATTGATATGTCCCTTAAAACTCTCCAACTACTATGGTACCGCTTATCTCTCAGAGAAAGAGAGGTACAGCCTCTATCTCAGAAGTTTACAGCTTAACTAGAGAGACAAACAAAGGACTACAGAGAAAATAAGACTGAAAACGAAGTGACTTTCTCAGGGTCATGAAATAAGATTGTTACAGTGAGGAAGAGACTCAGAGACTTCTGTTTCCAGTCTTCTGAACATCTTACCCATTTTCTAAATAGTTCCTCCTTTTTTTTTTTTTTTTTTTTTTTCAGCAGATTATAATTTATATTTAGATCTGGTATATGTAGGTAGAATATTACTGATTTGTAAATAAGACACATATGAATTTGCCTAGTTTAGCTGCAGTACAAAGCAAGATATAAAAAAATGCATATACTTTACAAAATTTGATCTGAACAATCTTCTCACAAGTTTTTTTTTTTTCATTTATTTTGAGATGCTCATACAGCTGTCAGACCCTGTAATGTTACTGAGTAATGTAAACAAAAGAGGGCTATAATTATGTTTGCCCAAATAACAGTAAAAGATCAATATTACATCCTGCTTGAGTGTTATAATATCTAACACCACAGCTATTACTCAAAGAGGAAGAAAGGTGTTATCTTCAGCCTTATCTTTGTCCTCCTTCCTGCAAGGTAGGAGGTAAAAAACAAGTCTGTAAGAATAGAAATGTTTAATTAAGTGAAAGAAAAATCTTGTGAAGAGCAAAATGCTTCAACTCACAAAGGAAGGAAAGTATATCCAGCGTTTTTGCTTCATCAAACTTATGAAAGCCATCATTAGGGGATTTAGATTAGTACTAAAAGAGATGCAACTTTTAAATTAGAAAACACTTACACCAAGACTACTGTTATAACAAAGGATAATTTGTCAAAATATGTCATCTCTGTGGTTGTGTTCAGCTTTTGTTGTGTTTTTTTACCTACTTCCACACTGTACTCATCACCACTTAGAAACTACTTCCATCTCTTCTGTGTCATTTTAATGAATATGTTGCAAAGTTATTTTGTTGTTTAGGACATTTGACTCAGTCTGTGGACTGCAAAAAAAATTCACAGTGGAGGCAAAGAATGCTTATACTTTCATAAAAAGGCTTGATTTTTTGCAAACTCCCAATCATTCAATAGCCCATAGACTATATGCTGAAAATCACCATATAGCTGACTAGTTGCAATAAATTACTTGAGAAGCTGCAAGTTGAAACCTTTATGTTCTTTGTTTATTTCTGCCAATATTGTCTTTTTGTGTCACATATTAGTAGGACTGAGTACAACAATTATCTCTATAGCAGATCCTTAGCTCTCTTTCTGCGAGGGTTGCTGAGAAGGAACTGGCTACCTGATCTTCCTATTGACAGGGATTGGTTTTGTGTCAGGGATGTTTCCTGCAGGAGAACTGAGATTAACTCTGTTTGCATTACCTAAATGGTACGAAGGAGCTATGGGCATCATATGATGTTACAGCAGTGCAGTGATTCTAAACCAACCAAAACCATGCAGTGACATTATCATGATGTCTTCATTACTGTCTTTGATTACTGTATGGCTTTCCTTGGTCATTTGCCTCTTTCATTTCCAGTAAAGCACTGGGGTGAAGGAGATGCAACACATTTGTAGAGTTGTAGAGTAATAGGAAATGTGTGGGTCATGGGACAGAAGTCACAGAGTCTAGGAAAAATGTTCCTTCTTTCTGTGGGGCTAAGGAAGAGAGGAATGGGGGCCCTGAGCCCCAGCACTGCCTCAGATTACCACTTCGAAAACAAGGATGACTCCATTCCAACTGTTGTTGTATTAGAACTTTGTTAAAAGTTTGCAGTATTGTTTTAATGTTTTCACCTAAATCTGGTCAAGTTGAGAACATTCTGTCCGAGGATAGGTCCCAAGAATCTCTTACTCTCGCTGCAGTCAGCTAGGTAGCAGGCAGGAATAAAGAAAAAACCCACTCCCACCCATGCTTCCCAAAATACCAGTGACTACTTGTCCAGCACTTCAGAGCATGAGAAATCTTCATGCTATTGTGACACTTCAATCTATTTTTAAGAGAAAATATTCATATTTATCACCCATCAGAAAACCAAAAAGATCAGAACTGGCAAGCATGATTTCTTGAAGTTGCAGTGTTATACTGAGCCCTCAAAAGAAGACTGATATAAGCATGTGGGTTGAACATGTTTATCAAACAATAACACTTAGTTGAGCACTACGTGAAGGAAATCATATTCTTCTGTCCTTCAAAATCCTTTCTCTGTTCCCTGAGTTTCTGTCTCTGATCGTTTTTGCAGTCAGTATTCAGATTGCTTTCTAACAATAATCTAAAATTATATATGTTGGTTTATTAAAGGTTTTATAAAAAACCTTGCTTATATTCTCAGTTTGGCAATGTGATATAGTATTTGATTTCTCCCTTTCTCAAACAGGCACAAGAAAAGGAAAATATCTCTTATATGTATGGCTCCCATGAACCCTATACTTTCTCCTTTTTAAAGCCTTAACCTCCTTTCATGACTTTATTGTTTACTTCTTACTTGCTTCCTTTTCTTTTGTCTTCTTAAATCTTTCTCTTATATGTCAGTCCCTCCACTCTTCTACTCTTCCTATTTGAAGTCAAAACCAGCAGGATTCCTCCTTCCTCATCCTACACATTCCTGTTTTTGACCTTGTGTATAATTCAAAATACACTGAGTCTTTCATGTACAGATGAGACCCAGTCTGAGTTAGTCAATACATAGTTAGATCCAAGATGCTGCAAATAGCAATATGAGCAAGATCCCAGGTTGGCACATCTTCACAGCGTGCCACAGAATCAAGGCTCTGTGATGCTGATATGAGATCAGTTAACAGTGCTAATAAACCCTGAGTTCTTTAATAGATGCAGTGTTTTTCTCACTGACCTGAAATATGATCTATGGTATAATCCCGGTCCCTCCACACACACACATATGTACATGCACATTTACACACACAAAGGAAATTCAAAATGTGGGGACATGCTGCTGTTTTGTGCTCTTGACCTTGGTGTATAGCCCTAAGAGTAACATGGACATAACAATTTAGAAGGGAAGGGAAGGGCATCATAAACTGAGTCCTAGTGATTGTGACCACTGCACAAAGGAATACAAAGGATTAATCAGGTGCTGCCTTCTGGAGCTGAAGCTTTTTACTCAAGGCACAAGACTCCTCTCCTGAGCTTAAGCTCACAGACTTTCTTTCTGAGAGGAGGTCAATCTTTTAAGGTACAACAAGCAGGAAAACATTGCCAAACTTTTATGTGAACTGGTTATCTGTGATAGAGGTATTAAAACCACATCACTTCAATGATTGGAGTCAGTGTCCTTACCTGAGACTATAAAACAGAGTGGATGGGGTAGTACTTTTCACCCTGACCACTGAAGCTGGGGTGCTCAAGAGAAATAAAATATTTCAGGGGGAAAAAAAGGTAAATATGAATAATTATATATGTCCAGTTGTGAGGGTAATTATCTGCAAATAGGCAGATGGGAGTTTGAGACCCTGTTCTTACCATATTCATGACTTTTTTGGCAGACACCCCTTATGATAACATACAGAAACATCCCTGAAGTGAGAATCAGAGTGCTAGCCTAGCAGAGCTGAAGGCCATAATTTTTCCATGCCCCCTCTGTCTGATCTTGAATTATTTGTGCCATCACCTCTAAGAAGGCGAATTTTTCCACTATCTACTTCCTTCAAAATTGTCTCTAGGGTGTCCTTCTTACAAATTAGATATGAGTTTCAAATCCTTCGGGCAGGAGGACACAGGTCTGTCTTACCCTTAGTAGATAAATCGAATAACCATTTTTCTAAGCAGCAACCACAAGTGCTTTTTTCAGCATCAGTGTGCCACTCATCTACATGTATTCTCGGAACACCTAGATGTACTCCAAGAACATGTACCAGATAAAATTTAATCAGAAACTGAGGCAGAAGAACACCTAATTCTTTCATTCCATGTGGAATTACGTAGCAGAAGGTGGCAAGCTGCTGAACATGACATACTGCTGCAAATGCACAACAGCAAAACACCTTGGAAATACAAATTTGAGTAGTGGGATAAATGCAACGAAGCAACAGATATAGATTACATTTCATAATTTTAAACCTAAATTGCACTTAAGTCTTTCTGTAGACAACCAAGCCTTTCATCGTAGCCGTCTGTAACGAAGTGTATTACATATACGTATTTCTTGCAAGAAGTAGAAATGGTTAAACGTATTCTCCTGTAATAGTCAGAAGACGAGAACTGGCATTTTCCGCAGAACACATGCATTCCTTCAGAGCCATTGACAGAAAGCAGCAGGCAGTAGGGCTATCCTGCTTGTTGCCCTGGCAGGCAGGTGGCTTGCTTGGCTGACCAGCTCCCAGCCTGTCCCGCTGGGCAGTCAGAGAGACAACCAGCGTGTTAGCCTGCCAGCTTTTTGGCTGCCTGACTGGCAGATGGACTTGCAAGCTGGCTGGCTGGCTGCCTGCCTAGCCCTCCCTTTGCCTGCTGGCTGATTTACCTGCTGCCCAGCTCCCCAGCTGCCTGGCGGGCTGCCCAGTTTGCCTGATCATGGGTGATGTTATAGGCCCAAAATAGTTTGTTCTGCAAAGCAGGAGGCTGCAGTGTTGGTGTTTTGTTCTCATCCAATCTGGAATGTCCCATGAAGCAGAAATTCCCATCCCAGCAAGATTTAGTAATCAGTTTACAACATTTAGCCATGTATTCTGTACTGGCAATTATGAGTTCTTAAGACTGAGGAAACACCTCACTGGAATTGTTTGCATAACATTTGCCTGACTCGTTTTAACTCCTGATATTGGTTTTTACAGATTTTTCTCTAGCAGAGTCAGAAAAGGTTTTTAGACAGGTTTGTAATGTCATATTAATCACTGGCTCTATTTCCACTGAATTAAGCTACAACTCAAGCCAAGCTAATACCCTACTAATAAGGGTACACCCTAATATAGACTCATGAAAAATCATGAAGACGGTCTTGGATGTGTGGCCAATATCTGTGCCAAGTGGGTTGAACTCTTTCTTACTTACAAAAAATAAATTTAAAAAAAAAAAATCTGCTTATCATAAAGATTGTAGGAGACTGCCTTTTCTCAGAATACCATACCTTTAATAGTTCCAATTGCAGTTTAATCACACTGTCTTAAAGATTTCACTTTGCTTAAATAATAAAAAAAGGTGTTATAAAAATTGCATGAAATCAGCTTGCCCCAGGGCAGGTTCTGTTGGATGTAATTACACATGCTTCAACAACTGGAGCAACGTGTTGTGTGAAAGGCTTTTAAGGTGACAGAAGTTAATTGTGCAGGTTTTAAGGTAAAAAGAAAATGGAGGAAAATGACCAACACCCTGAGAAGAAGCTGTTTGATTTTTTAAAAACTCGAGAGAGTAAAGATGTTATTAAATTATAAATGGACAAAAACCCAGTGGTAAACAGGGAATACACTTTATCATATAGAGGAAATAAATGGAGCCTCTCACCTGGGTGGAAAGTATTGCATTCCAAGGAAGCCTGTCAGATAGAAAGTTCTTTATGATATACCTACATCTAAAATAGGACAGTTGCCTATAAAGCAGGATGTATTTCCCTAGTGACACTGGTCTACAAGGCAGTACAATAAGAAATATCACTTTTTTTCTGCAATAGCGATAATGACAGTACATCAGAATTGAAGTGCAAGGCTATGGAAAACATTCGGACTTCTTTTCCCATCTGGAATACAGAAAGCTTTTTGAAAGGACCCTCTGGGTGGCATTTCTCTAATGAACAGTGAACTTGCTTTCTCAACCTGTGTCAGATTGTCACAAAGAAGACAGAGGGATTGTACATGTTTGTAAGTGGTTTATTAAAACTACAAAATAAATAAATCAAAGATGAAATAAATGCTCTCATCAGCTTACAATATTCATACATTATAGCAGCTTTTTATAGTATAGAACACTTGGTGCACAGTAAGTCCTGTTCTAGTTCCTCATTAATACATTTTCATCTCAGACTGACTTTCAGATATTTGGGTATGAAGTCTCCCATTATGCAGGAGTCACTAGAAGCACAGCAGGTTTTTTTATTAAGCATGATTTCTTGAGTTACAGCCCTTGTTCAAGGATATTGCTACCAGTACGTTAATTGCTACTAATAAATTAATTATATTGCATTGAAATACTTAATAAAATAGAGGCACACTCAAGTAGTGAAGGATTATTGTAGAATTTTAATGTTAGATTCAAATATATCAACTTTACTGCTTATTCTTTCCTGTTCTATGGCCACTTGATTTTGATTAGCTGGAAGCATGCTTAAGAAACTCCTACAGTCTGCTTAAAAACACAGCAACATTTCACATGAGAGAATGCAAAGAACAATATGCTATTCACCCACAGATCTACCTGACAGACATTAGTAAATCTTTAATTTTATTTCTTATGAAAGGTCCTTAAATCTTAGCTATTCTCCCCAGGGAGCTCTGACTTCTCTATGGCTTAATTTTTTTTAAGTCTAGTCTATTCATTTTTCTAGTTTTAATTTTATCTTGTTTTCTCATTACTGTAAATAAATCTCATAATCTGATTTCTTCATCAGGGTACACAGTGTATGTTAGTCTAGTTCCTAGAGACAAAGAAAAGAGCTTCTGGAGCAGAGTTAAGGTGTTAATGCCCAGCTCCCGACACAAAGTGCTCCTACGCAGGGACAGATGTGTGCCTTTAGACATGGCCAGAACTTCACAATTCAGGTTAAACAACACTCAGCAGAGCCCCATGACTGACAAGCACTGGAAAAGGAAGTCTCCATTACAGTATTGAATTTTCGTGCTTAAATTCTTATGTCCTCTTTTAGGAATATAAAGTGACTTAGAGATGCTCCTCCAAATAACTAACTGAATGAGTCATTCAAAGATGGGGTCCTTCCACTCCCTGTGTAGCTTGACCCTGAAATTCTTTCTATATAGTGAATACTCAATGACTTTTCTGCTTGCTTAAATTGCTGTTCCCCTCCCATACTTGTCTCAGCAAGATGAGGCATTTATGTTCAAGCCAGTTAGTTTCTATGCATGACTGTATATTATTGAAGTCAATAAAATACCAAAAAGATGGAAAAGTCGCTATATCCAATATTTGAGGTTGAAGGGACTTGGAAAGGTGTTTTATATTTTTGCTAGAGCTTGCAGTCAAACAGATAGAACAAAGAAGTAAGGAATAAAGGACCCAATCTTACAGAGACTAGTTTATTTTTATTAGGATGAAGAGCTCTGTGGAGTTCCACCCCCCACGGATTCAGTTTCGTAAAACTGTTATGCAAATGTTTTATCTCAGACTTAACCTAGATGTAAATAGTATGCTGGAAAACATCCTCTTTGAGGTATATAACAGATACATGCATATATTTGTTCTGTACCTCTGAAAACTACCTTTTAGCTTCGCAAAGTACACATGCATTTTGCATTTTTCATGTTTTGCCCTGATCTTTGGGAATGTTCACACTTAAAATGGAGACCATTTTGGCTAAGGAAGAAAAGTTGATTATACTAATGATATAGCGATCATACCTAGAGATCTTGCTTTATAAATTATGTCTCAATAAATGGATTCATGGCCACAATTTCTGACTCACTTTTTCAGTAATTATGATTGTGTTTTCACATAACATGTACAGTTGACCTGGAGCTTCTAACTGGAGGTGTCCTGACTGTCATGTCAGTTCACTGGTTTGCTTCTCTGATGTTGTTCTTTTTCCTTTCTTCTCTAGTGGAATACAGTTTTTCATGAGATTTTAGCTACCACAATGACTTGGTTGTTTATTCAGCCCACTGTTTGCTTGCAGAATTTTAGCTGCATCACATGAAGCAGTGTGTGAATAGAAAAGGAAAGTCATTAAACAATGAAAAAAGCCAGAGTTAGAAATTACAACAAAATTCATTTTATAAATCCTTGACACTTATTATGTGAGTGCAGTTAGTCACCAACTTGTTATGTTGGTGTGATGCTATGCAAAAACAGAGGGACACAGTGATATTTTCTCTCTTCACTGACTGAAAGGCAAAAATGAAAACCCCCTGGGCAAAATGTCCCTAATAAACACAGTGTTGACATTAAAATATGACAGGTCGACAGGCACAATGGTAAAGAAAACTTGAATCACTCTTACTGCATTAGACATGATGAAGGTAATATATGAATAATCCAGAGAAGGTTATGCTAGATAAAACAGCTTAATTCATCTTTGTCTGTTTATATGTAACATGCATATTGATTCAGTTCTAGCTTCTTAAACCTTGGTATTTGAATTCATTGAAAACCTGCTAGATCAATCGGATCTCTTACAGGGATGGGGATTATCAGTAATTTATCTAATACACAAACACTTTCGTCATTTATGAAGTGCATTCAGTACCTGATTTATGCTTCTTACAGAAGTTGTTCATGAATGTTTTATTAGAAGTTTTCCATATTTTAATCTGAAAACTTGAAAAATAATTGCCTATCACATTTGCAATGTTTTAACCTCTTTTATTTGTTTTGAAATGTATCTGTAAAACTGTAAACTTTTAGCTTGGTAGCCTTTTATTTTAAAATAGGGAAAAAAACAAAGGTAGAAATATCATGAGCAAATATCTCCAAAAGATCCCTCTATTAACCTTCTTTATAACATGCTCTGTCAATTTTACTTTAATGTACTTCAGATGCTTTACATACTGAAATATGCAGCACGGAGAAAATAAAGGCACAGATAGCGTGCCCAGTCTGTGCTTTGCCTGAGTAAGCAGAACTCACTTCATATTAGTTTAATCTATACTGCAAGTGAAATACAGTGTGCAATCATACAACATGGTTATTATTTCTCTACCATCCTATGTGGAAATACACTATCGTCCAGTTAGCTGTCAAAGAATCATCGTAATACTTCTTCCATTACATGTCTATCTGAGAAATCCAACTATAAATAAAAAAAATCTCTCCTAATTCAGACAAAATAAGTTTATTTGCAGTTAGTGAAAAGTAGCATTTAAAAAAAAAAAAAAAAAGTAGCATAAGGAAAAGCAAGGTAACAAGAAATTAGTAGCTATGCAGAGAAGTCATATATATGTTTCTAATTTCTTTGTGATAATCTCTGTACTTCTGGTGGACATTTAAATCTTATAGAAACATGATTTTTTTAAAAAAAAAAAAAAAGAGAATTGTGATAAAGTCATTATTTTTCACTGAGAATGGGTAAAATTCTTCAGTCAATAATTTAGTTACTTCACTTCAGCACCTACAAAGCACTAGAGGCATTCCCAAGCCATTAAGCTGTTCTTGTTCTCTCTTTCGCTCTGCCTCAATTAGTACTGAAGTAATTTATGTCAACTGGAACAGTTTTGACAGGGAATATTGACCAAGTACTATCTGACAGTTTACTATCCTGAAATGTGGAAATATCTTTGCATATTCCTGTTGACATTCAGCAAGAAAGAGAGGATTTGAAGTTCAGTACCCCAGTGTTAAAGAAACAACAATCAAGTTTTGTCTTTGCTAAAGAAGAAAATCCTGATCTGTACTAATAATTTTCAAATATAAAGTCTTTTACTCCAAACATCTCCAAAGTATTTATCATATGGAAAAGGCAGAACCTCAGAAAAAAATAAAGGAATATTGGAAAAATAACATCCTTTGAGAAGTTTAGCTCTTTATCACTTTCCTTCACTTAAAACGATTCACTATCTATGCTCTACCTACTTTATACCTACTTATAGCTCTCCTGATCAGCCAGTTGCTATAAAACAAAATTAAAACAGGCAAAGTTTTCTTACTTCTTATCTATCTCATGGTAAGGTAGATAAACCCTAAAGGCTGCACCCTGGCATCCATTTAATTTAACCCTTTCTCTACTCCCATTGTTTCAATCTAGCCTAGTGATAAATGCCCACTAGATCTTAAGATGGGTTTTATCCATATTATGGATAAAACAAAATACAATACTTCTGTATCTGTTTTGTTGATTCATGTTTTATTCCTATCTTCTTCAATCTTTAGCAAAATCCATGCTCAGAAAGTAATAAGGAGATTGCTAGTTTTCATCAGATCTTTCACAACCTCTTTTCTTGTTATAAAAGGTCTCTCCAGTTTAGAGTGTAATAGAAAATTTGCATTTTTTGGTACATGTTCCTTCAGTGTGAGACCTGTTAAGAAGTCAATAGCATACATCTGGAAATCATCCACCAAAATATCTAGTCTAAACATCAGTGTGTTTACTCTAAGCAGAAAGGCAGGGAGGAAGGTCTGAGGATGCTCTAGCCCCTCTATAGTCAGCACTGGTGCAGAGCTGGTGCAGCCTGTGCTCCCTGTCCCAAGGAAAGAGGATGTGCTGCTGCATGCAGCCTCCAGTGTTATTTATTCTGGCAGTAAGGATTGTTTTCACCAGTGGAATCTCCTGCATTTGCAGTCATTTATCTTCAATATAGAGTAGTTAACCTTCTCCGACTATTGATGGTAGATGGAAATCTATGAGTGTTGTGGCATAAGAATGATTGAAAATCATTTAATTATGCTGTTTGAAACAGTTTCTACAGTACAAGCCTTCCCACAATCAGCACAGTAGAAATACTTTCCTCTGAAAAGAATATCCTTGAATGCTGGATATAAAAATCAGTGACAAGCAACTACTAATACGGAACATATTATATAACTAAGTCTCTCAGTGCCTGCCCTGCTGCACCAGAGAAATCAGGTATGTCTTATGAGAAAAGATAAAGTTTATGAAACAGAGAGTGCTTGGTCTTGGATTTTATTGATCTTCAGTGGCATCAGATAGATGTCTCAAATGTTTCCAGTTTTCAGGCTGCAGCCTGAGAGTATGTCAGAAGTTGTTATTTGGTTACAGTTAATTCACTGCTTCTAGGTTTCTCCCAGGACCAAACATTTAATTTGTAATCTGAAGTAAGGGTCTCATTTTGATGATTAAATAGAATTCCATTTGATGGGGCTAGAGTACTAATAGACATGTCTACCCATACCCACATCAGTCTGCAAAATAAATATTGTTTGAGGATGCCAATTCTTTTGTAGATAATATTGGCCTTTCACTTTTACCTTTTTATTTCCATGTGTGCCTGAAATTAGCAGTGGCATACCAAAAGGCTGTTAATAGAAAGGCAAAAAGAGAGTGTAATTAAGAATCAGTAACTGGGATAATCTTCCTTTCAAGTAGGAGTAGCTTACAACAGTGAACTCATTTTCTCAGTATGGACAGCAGGTGAGTGATAATCAAGCAATGAGTTACTTACAAGGACAGTAAAGCTATGCTTCCATGGAAAGCCTAGTCAGTCTAAAAGACCATTGGCACTATACCAGAGGTCTTCCCTTCTCCATGTGTATTTTAGCTCCCTTTTGTAGTTCCACCTCTTATTTTCATGAGCTCTAGCACTCATTAAAGATTTCCTGAAGCTGATTCAATTCACAGAGTAAAAAACAACCTTTATTTTAATACTTGTTTCTCTATTGTCCTTTTGCAAGGTTAGTGAATTGGATTAGTCCACAAATAGTACAAAGTGTATAGCAGCAGTATGTGGTCAGAAGTGGGAAGAAAAAAGGAGGAAAGAAAGAGTGGAGTGGTATTGCCATACATTGGCTGGGTTGAGCAGAGGGATCTACTCACCCTGCCCCAGGAAACCTTCTTAAAATCATGCTAAGGTCACATGAGGCACACAGACGGGAAACTGAAGATTATTTCTTACCAAAAGCTTTATTTCACTAACAAAACAAAACAACAACAACAACAAACAAACAAAAACAAAAAAAAAAAAAAAAAAAAAAAGGCTAGTCTAGGTGGGAGGGTAAAACATAATTATAAAAGGATAATTTTTGGTGTTTTGGAAGTGTTGGTTTTTGGGTTTGTGTTTGTGTGGGGGATTGCATAGAGTCTGTCACAAAATATCGTTATGTTTTCTGTACTCTCCTATTATGTTTGATTTTAGGGAGTTCTCCACTTCTTTGGGCATTTTCAGACATCTGCTAAAGCTGGCCGTTATGGTAACTTTCAAACATTGTGATAAATCGTAGGTTTATTTGAGAAGTAATATGTCACCATGATAATGATCTCAGAAAATGAAAAGCCAGAGGTTCAGACACCTCCTTAGAGTAGTTCAACACAAGTGAACAGAATTAAGACAATTTTCATTCATTGATTCAAAATGTGCTGAATAATACAAAATATGTGATCTGATGGGTCAGATCAGTATAGAATACACTGTCATATGATGTCACCAAATATGACTCAATACAGTTGGGTGTTATCTCAGTTTGTACCCCTGATCGATTCAATTTCCCAGTACTTAATGAATAGATAACTGCCATATTTGGGACACTTTGAAGGACTTTAAATTCTTTAGCTTATGTTCTCCTATCAGAAAAGAAATCACATTTGTAAGATGAGAATTTTTGTTTATCTTCAAAGACCTTGCCCAGAATAAGAAAAATAAATTAATATGTTTCAGTTGTAGTGGTTTTACATTTAAATATTGTACTAAAATATCTTTGTTTTGTGGAAATGTAGCTCATATGTCTTAGAACATACTGAAAAAAAAAATTGCTTTTCCAACACAAACTTACCTCATTTAGTGCCTTATTTGCAATATCAGACCTAAATTAGGCTGCTTTCTGTGCTTTAATTTTGCTCAGTCTGTGAAGTAGATGAGTAATAGTTCAGTGGCACTGAATTTCCGTATAAGTATGAAAAACATAGAAGTGTGGTCAAGAAGCTTTTGTGGAATATATGCTGGTTTATTTATTCTTTTCCTGTTCCAGGAGCTTACCACGTTCACACGACTATATGAATGTATGTTTTTAGTAGCAGTTAATGGAAATATATTCACCTTTAAGGCAAAAGAGCTCTTCCTTCCTATTCAATTTTTCAGTGAAACTTGGGGGAGGAGGGGAGGAGTTTCTTAGTTCTTGTCTTGCCAGGAAAACAGTACGGGTTGCTGTTGAAGTACTTGTAAGTACCAGTATTCAAACCTAGTTCAAACACTGGACAATCCCCTGATGAATCCTGAGAAAATATTACCATCTCCTGTATGTTCAGGTCTCGTAAGAATACACCTCTTCACAAAACCTGTGAGCCATGGGTTGAACCCAGATTAGTAGGAACGTACTGAACTATGTCATGCCTTAGGCACTTAGATACCACACAATGACCACAATAGGCCTAAGGTAGCTGAAGTGGGTCCTGGACCAAAAAGTGCTAGGGTTGGGAGAAAGTGCTAAGGAAGAAAAATAAAACAGCCAGAGAGCACTCTTTTAACCTCCCTGCCTTTCTTCATAGACACAATTACTGATGCAACTCTGGAAAATTAAGAAATGGGGATACTGTCCTGCCTACTTCTACCTTTTTCTCTCATCTGGCTCACCAAAAAAATGTTGAAAAGCCAATTTCCAAGAGTGTGGAATCAAAGACATCAAGATGTATTAGTTTGAATTAATTAAAGGCCTGAATCTGAAGTAGAGTATTTAGAGAACATTAAACAGTCATGTGGGGAGCCTCAGAAATATAGTGGCAGTATTTCACTTAGTTCACTTCAAAAGGTACTCATATGAGGATTCAATGCACTTTAACTAATACACTTTAAATTCAGATCTCAAATTAATTTGACTACCAGGTAGACAAGCCCTTAATTGACCATAAAACCTTTAAAAAAAATGTCTCTTTTTCTGAAAATGTTGTGGTATTACACAAAAGGTGGCAATGGGCCTCAGAAACATGGATGGCACTGTCTAAGAAATTTTGCATCGTACAGAAGTAAGAGGGTTGACCACGACATATCCAGGATTGACTGGTTCAGTGCAATGCATCTTGGTATCCAGGCCTGCCGGGTTATGAGGACAGTGACAGTGATCCCTCACCACTACACATTCATGTACTTTTATGAAAGGTGTATGGTTGTGTGCTGCTATCCTTGGCTAGTCTCGCATTGCTCCTGATGAGCTTTCTGTCTGGAACCACCTCAGTGCTGCTTCACACCTCCACTGCCCCTGGATCTCCACTGATCCTCCCGTGGCCTTTAGCCCTGCAACATTCATAGCTTCTTTAATCTTCCTCTCGCAGTCTCTGACCCACCGGTGGTGCCCCAGTGTTGCTGCTACTCAGAGGCATCTCTATGTCCTCAGGCCTTCAAACACTTGCTTAATAGACAAGTATTTAATGTAGTACATAAAGTGTTGGAATAAATGGCAAATGACAGATAAAATGTTGAAAATAACATACTACTTCAACACTTTATGCTTCATCACCTTCTTATTTCAACACTTTATACTCTAAGTGTGAAAGTGATAGGGTTTATCAAGGGCATTTATCTTTGAGTAATGTTAGCATGCAGGGTTGTGATATAAAACATCCACATTACTTGCATTTACAATGTGCTGAATTTTCAATGCACAGTTTGAGAAAATTGCCAAACCCTGTTTACTTTCATGGTCTTTTTTTACCAAGGATGCATTGTGAACACTTATAGAGTCAACCACCAAACAGAGGTCCTTTATACTCTTAAAATAAACAGCAATACTACCTGACTTCAGCAGTCTGGGTGACTGTTAAATATGAGAGACTGTTTTATGTAGAAAGTCTGAAAGGTGGAAAGGCTGAAAGATGAACTGGAGTCAGTGATTCAAAGTATAAGAGCTAAATTAGGTATTTTCAGCACACTATTCAGTTAGTGCCAAACTTTTTTGTGATCACTAGTTGGTAGAATTTGCATTGCAATAATTCCACACAAGGATCTGAGCAAAAACATCACAGGCATCAAGAGTGAGGAAGATTCAAACACTTTGACAGTATAGATGCAGTATAAATATGCAAATTTTAATATTTTGTTTAACCAGTTTGCCATTTATTTATCTTTATTTATAAATATCAGAACACAGTCCATGGACAATGCACAAACATTTTTTTTTATATTTCTATATACTAATTGCTATTAGTC
Organism: Athene cunicularia; assembly: GCF_003259725.1. Lineage (NCBI taxonomy): Eukaryota > Metazoa > Chordata > Aves > Strigiformes > Strigidae > Athene > Athene cunicularia. The sequence continues at coordinate 106,586,155 of NW_020799095.1, forward strand.
CTTCTTAGAGAATCACAGAATCACAGAATCATCTAGGTTGGAAAGGACCTTGAAGATCATCCAGTCCAACCATTAACCTGGCATTGACAGTTGCCAACTACACCAGATCCCTCAGCGCTATGTCGACCCAACTCTTAAACACCTCCAGGGATGGGGACTCCACCACCTCCCTGGGCAGCCCATTCCAACGCCTAACAACCCATTCTGTAAAAAAATGCTTCCTAAAGTCTAGTCTAAACCTTCCCTGGTGCAATTTGAGGCCATTCCCTCCTGTCCTATCACTTACTACTTGGTTAAAGAGGCTCATCCCCAGCTCTCTGCACCCTCCTTTCAGGTAGCTGTAGAGGGCGATGAGGTCTCCCCTCAGCCTCCTCTTCTCCACACTAAACACCCCCAGTTCCCTCAGCCGCTCCCCGTACGACCTGTGCTCCAGACCCTGCACCAGCTTCGTTGCCCTTCTCTGGACACGCTCGAGTCATTCAATGTCCTTTTTGTAGTGAGGGGCCCAAAACTGAACACAGGAATCGAGGGGCGGCCTCACCAGTGCCGAGTCCAGGGGTCAGATCCCTTCCCTGTCCCTGCTGGCCACGCTATTGCTGACACAAGCCAGGATGCCATTGGCCTTCTTGGCCCCCTGGGCACACTGCTGGCTCCTGTTCAGCCGTCTGTCAATCAACACCCCCAGGTCCCTCTCTGACTGGCAGCTCTCCAGACACTCCTCCCCAAGCCTGTAGCGCTGCTGAGGGTTGTTGTAGCCCAAGGGCAGCCCCCGGCATTTGGCCTTATTGAAGCTCCCCCAGTTGGGCTCAGCCCATGGCTCCAGCCTGTCCAGGTCTCTCTGCAGAGCCTCCCTGCCCTCGAGCAGATCAACACTCCCACCCAACTGGGTGTCATCTGCAAACTGACTGAGGGTGCACTCGATCACCTCATCTAGATCATCAGTAAAGATGTTAAACAGGAGTGGCCCCAACACCGAGCCCTGGGGGACACCACTCGTGACCAGCCACCACCTGGATTTAACTCCGCTCACCACAACTCTTTGGGCCCAGCCATCCAGTTTTTTTCCCCAGTGAAGGATGTGCCCATCCAAGCCACGAGCAGCCAGTTTTGCTAGGAGAATTCTGTGGGAAATGGTGTCAAAGGTCTTGCTAAAGTCAAGATAAACTACATCACAGCCTTTCCCTTGTCCAATAGTTGAGTCATCTTGTCATAGAAGGACCTGTCTTTCATAAACCCATGTCGACTGGGCCTGATCCCCTGGTTGTCCATTACATGACTTTTAATGGCACTCGAGATGACCTGCTCCATGACCTTCCCTGCCACTGAGGTCACACTGACAGGTCTATACTTTCCTGGATTGTCTTTTCTGCCTCTCTTGTAGATGGGGGTCAGATTTGCCACCCTCCACTCCAATGGGACCTCCCCAGTTAGCCATGATTTCAGGTAAATCATGGATAGCAGCTCGGAGAGCACATCTGCCAACTCCCTCAGCACCCTTGGGTGTAACCCATCTGCTCCCACAGATTTGTGTGCATCCAAGTGGTGTAGCAGGTCTCTGACCACCTCATCCTCAACTCTGCTGGCCTCAATCTGCTTCCCCTCCCCATCTCCCAGCTCATGAGGCTGGGTGTGCAGGGAACAGCCAGTTCCACTGCTACAGACTGAGGCAAAGTAGGCGTTGACAACTCAGCCTTTTCCTCATCCTTAGTTACCATGTTTCCCTCTGCATCCAGTAAAGGAGGGAGATTTTCCCTAATCCTCCTTTTGTTGTTAACAAATTTATAGAAACATATTTTGTTATCCTTAACAGCTGTAGCCAAGTCACTGGAAGAGTCATCTGAATCATCTATTATTATTGCAATTCCCTCAAGTGCATAAGTATAATTCCTACCTGGCACTGCATTAGAAGAAGATGCAATAACCTTGATGGGAATCAATACTGTTACTGAGTGAGCCCTTGCTTGCTCACAAGAAAGTTTCTTCAGAAATTTTAGATTAAAGCAAATTGTTAATCTCAAGCAAATTACACCCGTCCCTCTCTTTCAGTGCCTAATAAGGAAAATTTTGATCACACCTTTGAAATAGTGCAGGAAGACAGAGAATGTGGTAGAAGTAGCCTGAGGAAACAAAGAAGCTGAAAGCATTGTGAGTTTACTCTGGGACAGTCTTTATTTGCCTAAGAAAACAAATAAATGAAAACTGATTTTTCTAAAGGTTGGTGTTTGATTTAAGGTTTATATGTATTTGGCCATAATGTTAGTAATTTGTTGTGCATAACTGAGGTAATTTGTGTGCTTTCCAAATATTTAATCTATTTTCTTTTAGATAAAAAAATCCTTTTTTTTCCACATCTTTTCTCCTTAGTAATTAACAACAGTGGCATATTCCAGGGATCAGATTTTCAGTGTGCATCATCAAAGGTATTGTTAACAATTTTGTGCAGCTGAACCATCTTCCTACAAGTTATTGATATAAACACATAACACAAACGAGCGTATCTGCATGGGGTCATTCAAGATCACACAGTGCTGTGTAGACACCACATTCTACAGAGTTATGTATAACATCTGTCACAAGAAACAAAGCTTTACAAATTACTGTGAGCAGTGGGAGCTCAGATATATGTCCATGGGGAAAAAAGGGAAAAGAGATTCGAGTATTGTTATTTTCAGAACATGTCAATTTTGTAGGTTTTACAATAGAAATAGATTACAGGATGCAGAGAAAGTAGGATGTTATGGAAGAACTACACATTGCAAATAGGACCAGGACAATTGAAACTGTCCTGGTAACAGGATGAAAAGTCCCTGTGATGATTTTTAGCAGACCTCCAATATACAGTTGTTCATCAAGTATATACTACTGAAACAAAACTCTCAGAACCTTAATTGCTTTCAAGGTTTTTGGATAGATAGAATTTGAAACAACCAAAAAAATCCCATCAATATAATATACATTTCCAAATAGTTTTGGCCAAAAAGAATCTGGGGTTTTTTTTAACACAGTATCTGAGCACAGAATTTCACCCAATTCTACAAACACTTTAGTACACTGCAGCAAAGGTAAATATATATTTTTAAGACCTAAGGCATTCTGTAACTTATAAGTGTGGAACCATATGGGTAATCACTTCATACAACAGCTTGTGATACGCTTTTTCCCCTTGAAAGTTAAAAATGCAAAGACTTTAATTTGTGATTCTTCATTTCTTCTGCAATCACCTTGAGAAGAGAAAGGAACTGCAGTCTCTAGATTGCTTTTAATTGCTTATCAGCCATTATAGAAGAAAGAAATGCAATAACTCTGACTTTGGTGTTGGCAGGGAAAAAAAATACTATCTGTTTAAAAATTTTATATAATATATATTTTACTGGACCTGGCAAGGATATAGTTAAATTTCTTCATAGCAGCTCATATGGGGCTGTGGTTTAGATTTTTGACCAAAGCAGTATTGATAACAACTAATGTTCTAGCTTTTGCTGATCAGTGCTTGCACAGTGTCAAGCCCATCTCTGTTTCTCACTTTGCTCCCCAAGGTGAATAGAGTGGAAGGCTGTGCAATAGGTTGGGAGAGGAGACAACTGGGCAGATGACCCAAACTAATCAAAGATATTGCACAACATATAACATCATGCTCAGCAATGAAAGGGAAAACAGGGGAGCTTATGAAAGTTGACCATGTTCTGCTCAAGAACTGCCTGGGCATTAGTCTACTTGTAGGAGGTGGTGAGTGATTGACTTTGCATCACTTGTTTTCTTCTTTCTTCCACTTACTTTTCACTTATTATTATTGTCAATTATTATTATTAATTGTTGATGTTGCTGTTATCTTGACCTCCAAGTTTTCTTGCTTTTAATTTCCCTTTCCTGTTCCCCCCCTAAGGATGCAGGAAGGAAGTGTGCAAGCAGCTGTGTGGTGTTTAGCTGCCCGCTGCTGTTAACCTGCAACATATATACATACATAAATTTACAAACTTTTCATTAATGTTCAGTGTATTTTCTCACAGAGTCCTGATTAAGAGTAGATATCCTCAGAACTCAGTTTTGTACTACAACACCCCACCCCTCTGAAACATCAAAGAAATATTTTTGAGCCTGCGCAATACATTAGTGAAATGATCCATGTTAAGAAATATCTGTTTCCCTACCTCTTCACAAAAAATTTAGGCACTGACACAAAACGGGGGGTCAAAAACTGCAAGACAGTAACAGTGGTCTGGAATAAGGTGAAGTGACTGTGTTTTAAGCAAATTTTATTGCAAAGAACAAAACTTTTAACTGTCTTCTAAATGCACTTTATGATTTCCTACCTGTCCAGCAGTACGTAATCATTTAAAATGGAACAACCTCTCATGGTGACAAGCTCTCTACAAATACATGACCCCAGAATTACTTTAGCCTGATCAGACATTTCAGTTCAAAAGTTGGAGGGAAAGGCAAAGCACAGAGAATAGAAGTGACTTAGGTCATAGGGATAAGTGACTAATAGAGCTGGGATAAAAGTTCAATTAGCCTCACGACATCTTGTTCATTCAACTACCATGAACTACTAGGAGACCTTCCCTTTCTTTAACTTCCAGAGAACATTTTTACTGGTACTCAGCATCCCAAAAGACTGAATGTCAAGAAACCTCTTCAGGTCAGGAAGCGGGGTATGAAAGACAGAAAGCATTATCTTCATGCCAGAAATCTCAAAGCCATATTCCTGCAGTTTAAGGTGGGGGGGTTTTGAGTAAATCAGTAAAGAAAAGAAGGAATTAAAACATTTTAAAATAGATTTTTAGGTATAATAATGGTTATATAAAAAAGTTTGCAATTAAGGATTATGTGATGAGAAAAACCTGCTGTCAACAATATAAACCATGTAGTTTATTCATTGCCCATCTAAAGCAAAAACGTGCCAGACTGCTGTTAGAAACAGTGGTGACTTCTCTGGAGAAATAAAAAATGCTTCTCTTTGGAAGCTTCTAGTCTTTGTAAATTTGTGCAGGGACAAAAGAATTTTAAAAGTTTGCAATTAATACATGTCACAACAAAAAGAATTTGGGAACATTGAATTAAAGCTCAGGCTTCTCTTACTCTTGAGCTCCATATTTAGTAGACCATTTTTCTTCTCAGAAAAATACATAGTGATAAGGGATGAAAGTCATATGTACAAGAAATGCCAAAAACTTTGCATCCAAAATACTTTCTCTGTTGTTCTGTAATCTGACTTTTGTCCTTCCTGTTTAGAAATGCTTCACAGGGCAATACTAAAAAAAATGGAATTTAAGCAACTGAACAGAAAAAATACTAGACAATCAGAGCAGACATGTAGCGAAGCCGTACATCATGCTCAAATGATTCTGAATAAACCACCTGTAAAAATAGGCCTGTTTATTTACAGATAATCTACAACAAAATAAATAAAAACATGTAAAAAAATTCCAAACATCGCTTGACCCAGTTTAGTTTAGGCACAAAGCAACCAGTATGTTTAAAACAAGCTTACACATTGAATAATAGCGCCTTAAAAGGTTGTTCTGCAATACTGTGGTTGAGGGAGTATGTCAGCCAGAGTTATACACAGGCAGATTTGAATAAAAAGAATTGATTGTAAGAGAATTAGCTGTCCTTGATCTTGGCACTTGTTCCCTGCTGATGTCCTTGAGAACTGCATAAGTGTATCGAGACATCTATAGCCTCTACATAGGTGGCTGGTAAAGTTCTCCATACCTAGTAGATATGAGTTTAAATTCGTTATGCTGTAGGGTAAGTATTGCACATTTTCCAGAATTTATGTAGCAAGTTTCAAAGTAATATTTTGTAATTTTAAATAATATATGAGTTTAAAAGGCGGAAAAGTGTTTATTTCCAGTCCTGCAAATGTGTTTCTTTCTGATAAGTCAGTGAGAAAACTGAAATATCATTAGATGCTGCCAGTGCAAAATGGCATACCTCCATGCACAGTCTTTGACAGAAAGAACATGCATTATTTTTTTATTATTATTATTATTTGCGCTGATAAATTTGTGATGGCAGGTATGTGTTCAGAATTTAATATTTCTCCCCTAGTTTTTATGCAGGATGGTTTACATTATTGAACCCTAGACAAGTGAAGAAATAGTTATGCTGATAATATATATCCCTTCACATAGGACAACAGGATTCTGTGGATCATTTCTGAACAGTGATGGGGCAGAATAAGAAAAAAAAAACAACATGAAGCAATACTTAAATAAGGATTTTGTCAGCCTCTGGCTATTTTAAACTTTGAGTTTTTCTCATAGGAATGATTTGAGATGTCTTGAGTAGTTCTTATGCTCACATTAATCAGAAATAACTCTGTTACTTGGTAAATCGGACCAAACATAATGAAGAGATGATCAGATAAAGCTCAGATACCAGTCTTCTAGCAGCAAAAGTGCAAGATAGCACAAGGGCTGAAAACAATTCTGCCTGAGGAGGGGGAGAAGTGAAGCCATTCCTTTCAGATGGTAAAATACTGCAACTCAGAAGGGTAGGGAGAAAAGTAATTAACAGATGCTGATGCACCTGGGAGACTAACACTGTTGCAAAACATCTATTAGATAACCTGCTATGACATACACTGACATAAGGAGTGGGAGAAAGGGCACTGCTGCACCTGAGCCACCCTGCTCCAAAGTCTGTCATGCCCTTGAGGCCCAACTACATAGGTGTCCCTTACAGTATCCATAAAATGCACGTGTTCTGGAAAGAAATTAGTAAAGGGTCCAGCATTTTTTTTCTACTTCTATATCTGAATCTTTTCCAGAAGAGAGAATATATCAAAAATGTTTGCACAAGTATGAAGAGGCCTAGGTTGTTATGTAGACAGCCAGTGCCGTATGAACAGATGTGCAGGGCTGGTGAAAATAAGGAGGTATTTTCCTTTTACTTCATATCTACAGCAGACTGATCATCTTCCAAGCCCAGTTGCAAGAAGTGGAACAGCATTACTCTGCATTGTAAAACCAGAAAACATCAGAACCAGGGTAAAGAATTCTGCAAGCGATGTATGATATCCTAATGTATCTGGCACACAACAATCATTCAAATCCATTTATGAGTGAGATCCACCAAAAGGAGTGGTTCTGTGTTTACACTGTTTAAAGCTCACTGAGGAAGAAAATAAGCCAAATCTTCTTCCCGCATTCCACTCTATTAGCAGCATTAAAAAAAAAACAAAAAAAAACAACAAAAAAAACAACAAAAAAAAAAAAAAAAAAAAAAAGGTGCCTAGTAGGGTATGTCTGAAGAAGAGAAAATATCCCAAAGTATACTATTACCACCTCCATTCCTGTCCAGAAGTTATCCATTAGGCTATTGATTGTTTTTTTCCCATTTCTAATCTTCTCATCACAGAATATCTTTTCAGACAAGAGAGGCTGCATGGGTCATTCCTGCACAGGTGACCATCCTTTATATATCCCTGAATTAATAACAGGCCATACAGCTAACAGACAGTTTACTAGGCAGACTTTGGCGCATTTCCATGAATTCTTATAGCACTTTTTTGTGAACAGTTACGTCCTCTGCAGTATCACTGCCATTATCATTTCAGCATATCCAAAGGCTTTCCTTAGATTCATATGCCATTTTCCTTTCACCTTCTTCATGTAAAATCTTTTCACTTTATATACAATGTCTTTCAAATTGCTTTCATGCCAAATGCTACAGTTGTTTCTCTCATCTAAAGTAACTGTTTCCAGCCCACAGAGTAATAACATCTGCTAGTGCACAGATTTGATGTTTGCACTTTGAGAAGAAAGGTTTTTATCAGTTTATAATTTCATCAGCTCCTGTGAAGCACTTATTTTATTCTCATCCTGAAGGAAACTTTAGCAGTGGTCAAGTTTCCTCTGTGCACATAGGAGTCTTGTGTATATTTTGATTTCAGAGATGCCACATTTCACTTGCCCTTCCTATTGCTTCTTTTTCATGTTGCAGCCACTTCATCTTCTTGGCATTTATTATGAGTCAAAGTTGACCAAGCCAATTTTCCAAGGTTAATTATTAATTTGATTCATCAATAATTCAAAGGGTTTTTTTTCAGATGTGTGATGTAATCTCTGGTAGTTAAGGACCTTAACTCTAGATCATCTCAAGTCGTGCCCTCTAACTCATATATCATTCTTACTGTCTAGTTCAAGAATATGATGAAAAGCTATAGTGATTCTATGCTTCCTTATATTATACCAAGCTTTGACTTGTTTAATTTTTCATTCATTTTTTTGCAACACTGCAGGAGTCTTCAAACACAGCCTTCATGATTGCAATTATCTTATCTGAATGCAACTTTTTAGCTTTCCACAGTGCTTCCAACCAAGCTGAAACAAAAGTTGATAAAAATGACAAACATCATTATCATTGGCCTCACTTTCTTCATCCATCAGCAGAGCACGCATACCCAGTAAGTGCAGCTTCAGTCTGGTTTGAAGTTGCCCTGTGTGATGGTCCAATGGAATCATAGTTAATGTCTTAACCATCCAATAAAGAACTTTGGCAAAGGAAATGGTTTCTATGGAAACACCAGGGCTGTGTAGGTAATGGCAGGGAGGCTCAGCAAGAGAAGGGGGTCCTGAGGAGGTGAGACCACACTTTTCAGAGATTGAACTTCCCTATCTTGAGCAACAATGTGAAAAGACAATAGAGAATCAGTTTTCATGACGCATGTGCCAAAAGGAAAGGTCAAACAATGCTCACACCTGCAGAGAGTGGGGGAGTAACTCTCCAGAAACCTCTAAGCCCACTGACTCATTTCTCGAAGAATCTGAAGATGCAAACTGCACATGTACCAAAAGCAAGGAGAATTCTACAAGCATAAATTGTGCATGATACTTAATTAGCCAAATGAGTGCAAGTGGCCACCCAGACGAGGGTGAAGGAATTATAAAAGGACAGAAGTCAAAGCCCCAGGTCATTGCCCGCCTCCGGAACTGGGCCCCTAGGCTGGCTGGACCAACAATAGAACCAGGGCTGGTGAAATCTAACTTTTTTGGTTTTCTCTCTTTCTCTTTTTCATTCTTCTCTTTTCTCTCCCATTCTTATTCTGTATGGGCATGTTTAAGGCTTATAGGGGTATGTTACAAAATCTGCAGCTAGTTCATGTAAGTTTAATGCCTGTTGCAGAGATTGCAAAGATTACTGACAAAGTTTAATGACAATTATCTGTTGTGATCAAATAAAAATTGAGTTTTGTGACTGAGGAATCCTTAGTGTGGTTTCATCTTAATTCTGACCTGGGAATTGGCAAATCTGAGTCGTCATCCTGAAAAATTGGGATGTGACGCATTTTTACTCCAAAATGGCTTCTGTCTGCAAATTATTGCTCTTCCTGTGATTTTCTTGATCTGTATTTCAGCAGAATCTTTTTACCAAGTCAGTTCAACTATTAATTGTAGTCCTTCCATATTTCCTCTTCCCCCCATATACACTTCCATCAAAACTGTGGAGCCAAAATGCTCCCAAAATTTTCTTTAACGTCAGATTCTTCTTTAGCCATTGTGTTTCCTCTCAGCTTAACCATTTTGTACATTCATTCCATTTTTATATTCCTGATCTCTTTAAGTTCTTGAGTGTTTTCTTTCCAAAATTTTTACCAGTCCCATTTTAGAAATGTCATAATCCCTTACAATGTTGTCTTCGTACTTTCCACTTTCCCCAGAATTGATTTCTTTTTGTATCTTCATCTTTGTAAAGCATATCTGTTTCTCTGTTTATGTCTTCCAATAATTTTCTTTCCTGCATTTAGTTTTGCTTCCCTGAATATTTTCTGTCCAGTCTGTAATGAGATTTCTTCATCAACACAAATTAATGGGCTGAAAAACTGCCTAAATGTCACCTTGAATGCCTTCCTCATGGAACTTTCCTTTCATCAAAATCAAATTTTCTTCCAACTACAAACATTTCTGGTTGTAATCTCAGAGTTTATTTTTCTTACTTAATCCTCTTTCCCACAGGCCTTTCATGAACACTGGCATTTTCTACTCTCCTGTTTTTAACAGCCAATGCCTCTACTAATAATAAAGTGTTCTCTCTTCCTTTTAGTCTAGGTAAGTGGTGAATTCCATAAAACCTCCTGATGTCTTTATGAGAAATCCACCCGCAGCCTATAATCAAACTGTGCATCTCAGGGAAACTCTGAACTTTGCCATGGTCAAAATGAGAAAAGGAAATGACTGAAGGGATGCAGTAATGTCACCAAGATTTACAGTGGTTTTAGTATTTTTCTCAAGTGGCTGAATAACAACATCTTTTAAAAAAAAAAAAAAAAAAAAAAAAGTAATAGCCCCTTTTGAGAATTATCAGCTACCTGCACTGACATATGTTCTCCTCTGTTAAACTAATGTCCTAATAATTCATAAGGGACCATTGAAAGAGCAAGTTACCAATTTGTGAGAATTGCTTTTGTAATATGATGATTTCATCCTTAAAATAATTATGGGGGGTTTTTTAATTATTAGCCCTCACAGTCACCATTTAACAGTAAACTGTGTTTATTATTCTTGAATTTCTGATCAGTTTTGTTTCACGTAATGGGTGGGTTGCTATCAGATGTTTGGCAGACTACAATGCAAATTAAGTTTTTTAGTCTATGGAAATATCTGTTAACCATACACATTTCCCAACTTCAAAATGCATGCTTGAAAATTACAGTTGATTAGACTCTTTGTTGTGAATTGTGGAACAAAAGCTGAAAATCCTGTTCTGCTTTTCATTTATTATATCAAACAATGATGCAATTCCATCATTGTGTAGCATAAAAGGTGTGTTCATGTTTGAAGAACACAGTGTCCATAAGGTTTAATCTGCAGTCTTATGTTCAGAGAGGTTTGTAAATCGATTCTTCACTAGATGCTGTAACTCTTGTGGATTGAAGATAAATTGCTGAATTCCAAGAGAATACAACACAAAGAAAACCATTAGCCCTGACAATTCATAAACAAAGTAAAGAACATTATTCACTCTTTGTTCTTGTAAAATAGTACCCAGGTTTCAAACACTAAAAAGGATGCTCACATAAATCATTGCAATTATTTAGTCAAAATGAGTTTGTTTATGAACAAATGTAGTAAAAGAAAAAAGGTTGGTTCCTTTATAAGAAGTAAAGAGAAGGAGAGACAGGAGAAACCTTCACCGTAATCCCAACAGCTATGTTAACGGCTATAGCTTTGTTTTCAGCCTTTTTTCTTTTATTATCTCGATCTCACTGACCTATTTCTTCACTGAAAAAAAAAAAAAAAAAAAAAAAAAAAAAATAGGTCTGAGGTTCCTAGCATCTGTGCATCACGGTGACAGTCTCAAGAGATTTTCAACCAGTAAGAGTTTTCACAAATCTCTCATGAAAACCTTTGGGTTGCTGAAGGCTAAGAGGGTTTGGGCTTAGTTCGGATTTTTTTTCACTATATGCATTTGTCTTCAGCCTTTGTGAATTTGTGATTCCCTCAATCACTTGGCTGCCTAGTCAGAGGAATTAAAATATATTTTACTTTTCTTTCTCTGACATTAAAAATGCATTGCAATGAATAATATAGTAAGGCTGTGTATAAAACTAAAGCTTCTGAATTCCTTTTAAATGTTTGTTCTTTAGCAGAGATTCTCTGAGGGAAACTTATTGAAAGGATGAACAGTAATTTAATTTTTTATCATAAGCATTAGTGGCAAACAAAGGACAAAAGTACTTTGCAGGGCTGAAGAAAGGGAAAAGATATTTATCACGGGAAAATACTGCATCCAGGATGAGTCTCTGTCTGTGCACATTCTTTTTCTGTTCAAAGAGAGGCAATAAGGAGATTAATATTCAGGGTCTAGAAACATTTCCTATTTATGTCATAAGCAGCAAATACTAAAGTAACTTATCATGAAAGCGTGCTTTAAAAAGTGTACAGTAAACAGATGAAAGATTTTGTGAGGAAAGAGGTTACTGAGAAATCATTTTTAAATAAAAAAAAATTAAAAAAAAAAAAATCAGTAGCTACTCTTTTCCCCAAGAACATTCAAGAGGAATGTTAAAAGTAATGACAGGTCAAATGATCAGCTCATAAGCATCAGTATTTCTGATACAGGAAAGACCTGCAATTTATGGAAGACATCCTATGAAATCTGAACCAGGAATTTGCAAAATGTTCACAGATTTGAAATATCATGCCACATCACTGCAATTTCATGGGGAAAAATTAAGTGCTGCTGTAAGCAGGAGTAATTATTGAAGTTAATGGAAGTTTAGCCATGTATAGAACTCTCCAGTTCAGGTACCATTTGTGAATGTTCTTACTCACTCATGCACAGCTTTTTCTGATACCAGTGTAAACTTGTACATAAGAAAGAATTGGTCTTTGTACATTTCAGGAAAGAGAAATAACAGCAATAATGTTCTTCGCCCTTCCCTAAAGAAACTACCAGTCAATATAGTGGAAGTCTAAAAAATACAGCATCAGACCTATTCAGTATTTTTTTGCAGATATCTCATGAATTGCCACTCTTTATAAAAGCCGACAGACAGATTGGTTTCAGTAAGTCAAATGGATTTATTGAGGCACATATTGCTATTCCATTTCTGCATCGCTAGTGTTATCCCAATTTGTATTTTTCTGTATGAAAAGTGAATGAGCTTTTTCTTCAGGATGATCTCAGACCAAGTCCAAAGGTGTTTTGATATTTTGCTGAGCTATGCAGAATTAAGCAAGAATACCCACCAATATATTGTAGTACAGTAAATTGTGAAAAAAACACTGGATTTTCTGGAGTACCTTTTTAAAAAAGTGGACCTGTAATAACGAATCACTAGTGATTGTTGTGTACTGTATCAGTTTCTCTAATAGCTGCACGTCTCTTTCTCTTTCTCTCACATAGCAGAGACAAAAATGAGAGAAAAATAGTTTTCCTGTTACAAATTGTAATAATTCTTATGTCTGACACTCCACCCCAAAAACATGACTGTTCTCTAGCAATTTGCTAAAACTTGCTAATGTTAAAATAAATTAATGTCTTGCATATAATATCCTGACAAGAAGAGAAGTGAGTCCCAGAAGAAATCCTTCATGTAGAGGCCTTGACATGAGAATACTAGCTATGAACAAGAACATCCCATATGATGATAATTTCTATGTGAATGGCTTCCAATACCCAGGTTAATTTATTTTGAAAGTGCCATTTTCAAGATGAATGCACTGTTACAAAGTGTTACTATTTTGATTTTTGCCTCTGGTATTATTCCAAGTGCAATTAGCTCATTGCTTGGGGAGCAATGGTGTAATTAAAACCATATAATATTCAGAGACATAAAGTATCAACGTTCACGTATGCATTTTGTCACCCTTCACATGGCCAATCACATGTAATAGCAATGAAGTATAAAATCACCATGGCCCCACCATGCTTGCCTATTCTACATTCCAGCTCTATAAACAACAGTCAAAACCTGTCATTCTGCACTTCAGTTTACCAGCTCTGCACCAGTTGCAGGTTAATAACATCATAGTATAGTCAGCCATGGAAAAGGCTTTGCCATCAAGACCTTCTAGTCCACTCCACATTATGGGGATGTCTCAGCCACATCCAAAGGAATGGGAGATTTGTAGGACAGACCTTACCAATTATTCATAACTAGGAGTGAATCCAGACTTCAGAACACCCAATATTTTCTATATAGCATGTGTCAGTTATATTACTGGCATTTTTTTTTTCCAGTTTCCTGATATTTTGAAGATCCTCAGCTTGTAATTTTGGTTATTAAAACCTTGTTTTGACAGAGCAAAGGAAAGGCAACGGTTTAATACTTCTCTTTCCCAGAAGAAGGACTGTGCCCAAAAATGAGGATAAAACCCCACATTCTTGTCTAATGCAATCTAATCTAACCTAACCACTGCATCAAAGCCTAATACAGAAAGAATATCTTGATCCTGAAAACATTGGTATGGTTGAGTTTGTCCTCCGTGTGCATGTGTGTATTTTGTTTATGTATGCATAAATGCAGTCATGAGTTGTGTGGGCAGAAGCCAAAAAAAAGTCAAAAGTACATTGAATATTCTAACAATTGTGTTTAACACCATAAGACAAAGCAGCACAGCATAAGTGGGAAATCTCATGGAAAACGTATTTTTATGCCATGCAACTGAAAAAGTCTTCTGTCAAAAAGACAAAGAAAAGAAACAGTTTTACATTTTTTCTTTGGGAAATAAAACTACAGGTCACAGGGAAAAACAGGTAAGGAGCAAAGAAACAGAAAAAGTAGTTGCATAGAGAAAAGTAAGGTAAGCCTATTTTGTGAAAGCACTTGAAAGCACTTTGAAAAACAACAGTGGTCTCCAAGGATTCCTGATGGAACAGTCTCACATTCTGTAATTTTCACTGAAGGCTCTCAGATACAAGCAGCATCTTGAAATGTCACCTTTTTTCAACTCTGATCTCTCCAGTGGATGTCCAACTAAGCACCCGGGGATCTTACGTCAACTAAGCTGATAATCTTTTTGCACTTGGAAGAGTAAACTTTGTCTGCTTTTCTTGAACAGAATTTTCTTTAGGGGCACCCAGTACTGTGGACTGGAGTCAGGACTTTTCCATAATTACCACACAATATGTAAAACCCAAGTATTAATATTCTGTTTCAAAGACATGCAAGAGGAGAAGTAAGTACCTCCAGAACACTGAGAAGCATGGACAGCTAGTGCTGATTATTAGGTTCAGAACTTGTAAATGATCTTACTTTCAACACTGTGACCTTGGGTAAGCAGCCTGACTTGCCTGCATTTCTGTTTCTTCTTCTCTAAATAAGGAATAAACACACTTTGCTGCCAAAGACAGCTTCTAAGGTGTGCAATCAATGTATATGCACAATTTGGAGAATATGACTGTTTTAAGTTACTCATTTTGATATTATGATATTACAAGGTGTGGGTTTATTATTATTCTTTCTTGGTACTTCTGGTGGCTCTTTTATACATGTGGAAACCTGAACAGTTCACAGAGACAAAATAGAGCAGGACTCTTTTGGAAATAAGCCAACAGTAAGGGGAATAGGGAAAAGGGCTACAGAGCTGTGAAAAATTCTGTGTGGAAGAGACAGGTGATGAATGATTACTCATTATGCTTCATAAAACAACTAGAGAAACATCCTTCCCCTTCCTGCCCTAGTAGTCCTTTCACCAGGAAGTAAATGTAAAAAGAAGAATGGGACATCATCCCATTAAAGGGTGGAACACAATCATACTGTAACATGTCGTGGAAGACAAAAGTAGAAAGG
>NW_020799095.1:106601448-106676150 GCF_003259725.1 Athene cunicularia
TTATGCTTTTTTTTTTTTTTTTTATATTATGGGCCTGCCAGGTGGACATGAGATCCTTTTCAAGGTGACCCTTGTCTCAGATCTAGCTGAGCCACTCTTGTATTCCTACAATGCAGGATTATCTCCCACTGGAAATGAGAACCACAGCACTTTCCTTGTTTTCTGTTTGCAGTAGGAAAAAAAAAAAAAAAAAAAAGATGGGAAGAAAGGCCTGACTGCTTGTGATTGCAGTCCTCAAGCCAGCTCAGTCATGATGCTGGGAAAATGAGATGGATGAGTGGCTGGGGGAGAGGAGGAGGAATGCAGAGCCATCCCAACAGACTGCACATTCATGAGGTAAAAGTAAGAAGTCGCTATACAACTGGACCCATCTTCTGTGTTACCTGTCACAGGAGACTCCAAACTACTGTCTAGCCCTTTACTAAGGTCCTAATACCCTGTGGACAAAACTTAATGCTCCATGAGTTCATTTAGTTGCATGGAAAAATAAGATGTAGTCTCTGGTGGAGATAATAATCTCAGAGTAGTTAACTAAAAGTGAAGATAGCTTTAGTGAACAGGAGAAAAAACTATCACTGCAGTGGGAATCTTGACTCAGGCTATCACTAGAAATGTCCATGATGCCAACAAGCCGTCTTCTACCTCTAATTACAGTAATCTTATTTTTCCACATAATAAGAACAGTATGAGGAAGGAAAATCATAATGCAGGTTCTTGTTCTCTTCATTTTTATTTTTTTTTTGAGCACAGGCCTGATGTCTGCAGTGTCTCACAAGCACTAAATGTACTAAACATTTTTAATAGAATTCTACACATTATTGCAGAAAAAAGATTTTTCCCATCTGAAGGTTCCGTTGAATGGAAATCTTTAAAAGTCTAGGAGCACCTGGATAAAGAGTATGTTTTTCTTACTTATTCTACAACAGCCTTTCTCTGACTTCCCCAAATGATATTTTCTTTCTTCTTTTTTTTTTTTTCTTTCTTTTTTTTTTTTTTTTCCTTTTGGAACAGATCGTGTTATGCTTTAATGCAGGTAACAAAACATTATGTATCGCATTATACTTCTTATTTTCCCTGGCTGTTTTCTCTGATTTACATAAAAAGGGGGAGAATAGCATGGTTAAATTGTTCTGTAGGTCACTGTTAAGCAGTAAAGTAACTGAAGTCAAATACTGGAATAAGTTCCAGATGGCTGCTTCTTTTAAGTTCAATAAAGAATGACTGCAGTGATAGCAAATTGATCATCTCTGTCGGAAGAATGCTGTGCTGTACCGTCACTAATCAACAGCACCACCTTCTGCCCAAAGAGCAACACGACAGCTAGGAGAGATGCAATCTAGCAAGCTGCTTTCAGTGACTTTATGCAAAACACAAATCTGTCTTCTCGGTAGTTGGCTGGTTGTGTAAGAAATTTCTTCATGAAAATATGCAAAGTGCATTCTGTAAATGTTTCGTTCTAATAATCAAGCCTGGTACTTGCATGTTTGCTTTAAAGTTTTGTTAAAACAATTTCATTCTTATTTTCCCATCAGCATTGCCATCATCTTGACCATTCATGGGTCACAGTCTAATACTCGTAGTCTAATGGATGATAAAAATGCTGCAATTTATACATAAAATGTTGGGAATTATTTCCTGTCATTGCCTAATTCAATAAATGTGCAGGTGAGTTCATGCAGATTCACATATCTCATCCTGGCAACAGATATTTTTAAAATATTTCAGTATATAAGCCAGTGGATGTTGATAATTCCTGAAGGTCACAAACTGTCTAGGTTGACAGCCAGAGAAGTCACTGTCCATACTGCCTGGGTCTGTTTAGGCAAAAACCATATGCTAAATTTATATTTTAAGGAATCTTGATCAGTATTTCTAATATCAACTTCTCATGCTTTTGCTGGCAGCAAATTAAATGGTGCAGAAATCTGGTGTACCTAGGAAAACTGTTGAAACTGCTTTTAAAATGTTGTTGTTATATTATTATTATTATTATTATTATTATTATTATTATTATTATTATTATTTTATTATTCACTTAGGCATCTACAAAGTAAGGAAATAAGGAACAAATAATGCCACCCTTATGCCTATACCTATTGAGTATATATATAGTTGAATATTTAACAAGACTTCAATAATATGCTGCAGACAGATAAAGATGTAAAGAAAGAGGTGGTTTATTTCAATGTCTTCCTTAAATTGTGTGAAATTAGTTCAGCACAAGAACATATGTATGAGACTGAAGGATCATGGCTAAACTTCAGTGCCAAAGTCTTCACTGCATTTTCTGGAGTAGGAAAGTGCAAAGAACACCATAATCTGTTATCCACGATGCAGACCTCCACTGGCGATGTCATTTATACCTGCATATTGAAAGTCAGTCACAAAACTGTGTCATATGTGTTTCTGCGGTAGAGGCACTAGTGTGCATTGCACGATTTATGTCTTTTGAAATCTGTCACACACTGTGTTCAGGTCTCACCATAATATCCCCTAGAATAAACACTAATGTTTCTTGTCTCTCCCCTTACATTAACTGAAGTATTTGTTACTCTTATGACCATTTTCTGTTTTCTGGCTTTCAAGAACAGTATTAATAGAAGTGGAGGTGTATTATCTTATCAGAACTTTATATTTTCAAATATCCAGGATGCTCCCAC
Organism: Athene cunicularia; assembly: GCF_003259725.1. Taxonomy (NCBI): domain Eukaryota; kingdom Metazoa; phylum Chordata; class Aves; order Strigiformes; family Strigidae; genus Athene; species Athene cunicularia. The sequence goes on from NW_020799095.1 coordinate 106,604,109, forward strand.
ATTATCTACTTCCCACATAAAAGCTGACTTGGAAAAGAAAGACTTTTATCCTCACAATCGATATCTGAGCAAGTACTGTCCAACACAAACTTCTATAGTCTAGACATTAAAGCAAACCTTTCAGCAGCACATCCTGATTTCTGCTAGGTGCCGTGACCATGGCAGTTTATTAAAGCATCTCTTTCAGTCTCCAAGTTAATGCTTTGTAGCAGGAACACTAGACCTTGGAGGCTCTTTTCCCTCCAAGAAAAGGCATATGGTGAAGGATCAAGCAAGTAAGAGGTCTGGATTGGGATAGAAGAATGTAATTCAAAACATCTAACAGGATTTGTAATCAGGCACTGCAATGGACCCCCCACAAACCCACCAAAATGAGGGAGGAGCAATGACCAGCCCCAGCAAGACAAGCAAAACAGAGACAGAGCCTTACAAACTTTCTTACAAACTTTTGCCCTTAGGGAAAAGCAAAGTGTATGAAAGCCCAGTAACAAAAGTAAATGCCATCTTCCCCATATGAAACCAGCTAAATTCCTACTCACTAGCAAAGCCTCACAGGGTTCCAGAGCTTGTGTTTTACAGATTAATTGGTCTCATTTAGCTATAATGTCTTCCAGTGCTCCAGTACCTGCCCCCTTCACTCAAGTACACAAAGGATATGAGGGACATAATACCCAAACCTGCCACAACTTTCAGAGCCCTAAGAAGGAGGTGAGCAGGAGATGACCTGGCTTGCAATCACTTTTTAAGAGAGAAAAATCTCTCCCAGTATGTTTCCAGGGATTTTCTGGTTGTTTACAGGCTGTGTTCTGTTTTCTTAAATGTACAAAGTAATACTATGATTTCCAGCCATCCCATGAATTTTTACATGACAACAGGTAGCACAATCTGTCCCTTCATTATTACATTTAATGTCATTTAAATACATGGCAAAGACATGTAAGTGAACTATTTAGTATTGTACTTTGCAAGGACAGAAGAACTGAAGATGGTGATTACAAATCACTCTGGGGCATGTGTATAAACTCCAAGTAATCCACTGAAGGGAGATAACACTAACATATAATGGGAGCAAGGAGATCAGTATTCCCTTTTCACTGTAATACTAGGAAACATCAATATGCATTGCTGTGCTAATACAGTGTGCGTTGTTTAGCAAAGTCAGAACAAGGCAAAAAAAAGAACAAGATTAGAAACCCACGAAAGCGTGTCCAGTGCACTGATTGGCTGGAAAACACCTTTGTGTTGCAGCTGAGCAGCTACAAACCAGAGACTCCTTTTATTACTACCAAACCAGAATGTCAAAACCAGAATTTATTACCTTGGAGCTAGATGTTACCACAAGTCATGGCTTTGCTAGTGTTTACAGTAGTCTGCTTCCTGGAATTTCACAGGCTGTTTTTCCCAGTAATAATTAAGGTCTAGGATGTTAAAAATGCCGCTAAAAGTCCACTATTTCCTAAAATCCTTTTGTTCTACCAGCCCTTTCATCACCCAAACAAAATACTGCTGCACAAAATGCTTGGAACCTGCTTCCAGAAGGGTAAAAATTGCTGTCCTTGGACTGGCATAAGCTTCTAGGAGCTTTGGTTGTGAAGCAGGTAACAGTCCTTTCAAGACCATATCCATAATTTTGGCTTCTGTAACCTAACACAGTTATGCAAAAGGCTTCTGTTCATGAAGAAATTCAACATTTTCAGGGGCCAAATCAAAACTACTTTTTTCCCTCTCTACCAGGCCTTAACCAGATATTGCATCTCTTAATGTCCTCTAATTCTGTTGTTAGTCTGCCAAGTGTCACATACACATTTTCCATGTCCCCACATTGATTTTCTGTTCACATATATTTACTGACGCTTTTACACGCCCTTCTAATGTTATAATTTCCAGCCTCTTTGCTCTCAGTACCCAATGAGAAATGCCTTATTCTGCATTCACAGAAGAGAAACCATGTCAGTATAGTTCCATGAACCATGTGGGAAGTTAAGTTTCTATTTTTTTAAGTTTAGCAGTTAACAGGGGTCAACTAGTGTGCAGTTAGGGGAAAGTCATGTCTTGAAATATAGACTGAGTCTACAAAACCATTAAAATTTATTTTCCATCAGAGAATTGTGAGGTTAAGCCACTAACTCTGTGAATTTGCAGAGGTTTCCCAGAAGCTTACTCAAATCTACTGTTTGTATCATGTTAAATCTATTCTACTTATTACCCTAATAGCATAAATGACCACTCATGCAATGGAGAGTGACAAGATATTCCTAACAGTGTCTCTGAAAACTCAGGGTCACTTTGAAACTAGGTAACCTAGAGACACAACTGTATGAAAGAAGTATGAGTTTTGTGAAGCTTGTATTCTCCCAGGGACTTTTCCAGTCATTTGGATGTATGCATAAACAGACAGACTATCCATAACAGGCTTCAGTGGTAAACACAAGGAAGCCTTTAGGAATTTGGCTTTCTGGTGTGTGTGTGTGTGTGTGTGTGTTGTTGTTTGGTTTTGTTTTGTTTAACAAGGGCAATAATAATGAACATGACAGGAAGCCTAAAGGACAGTGATAATGAGTACAGAAACTCTAGATTTCTTATAGATATTTTAAATATTTAAGAAAAGAGCAAGACTTTAGCATGTTGATTTAATTTTTTTATTACCTCTTTTTTTTTTGATGTCTGGGCATCTATGCTCACTTCCCATGAAAATGTGAAAACAGCTTGCTTGCTGTTTTGTATTCCATTGGTTGAATGAGATGAGCATCATTCAGAGAATGCTGTGTTTCATCAGGGAGGAAGCTCACTCACCCCCTCTCTCAGCCGGCCTCCAAAGGAACAACAACAAAATACAGGAAAAGTGCTGCACATAACTAGGCCTTTCTGACTACGTTGGGGAGGTACAAGTCTGTTCCAAACTGAAGCGGTTATACAGTTCTTCGCATTCAAGTGCCTCAGACTAGAGGTCTGACAGACACAAAACAAGCCTACCCACTCAGTCAATGCATTTCTGAGCTAAAATACTTCCTTTACAACTTGTAACACAGACCTTTTTTTTTTTTTTTTTTTTTTTTTTTTTTTTTTTTAATTTAACAAATACTTCATCTCATTTATGCCTTAGAACTCTTACTTTAAATCAAGGTCCTTAGAAATGAAAAGATCTGCTTCAGAGCCTTGTGAAGACAATAGGAATCTTTCTTCCCATCTAAAGAACTTTTCTTGAGAACTTGAAACTATAACCAACCCAGTTGCAAAATTCTGTGAGAACAGGGCTGTAGGTCAGCTGTTTGTCTGAACATCCCACTTATAAAAGAGTGGCCAAAAAGAATTCTATAGATACTTCCAAAAATATACTTTGTTTAAGCCTATGTGTCAAAGTCAATTCTTAACCTTTGAAAGGCCCTATATGTAACTTTGCATTACAGCATCTTCAGTAAGGTGAATTCAGACTGCAAAATGCTCGTCTGAAATTGTCTTTAAGTGTATGGATCTGAAACCATTCAGGTGCTAGGCTATTTGAATTACATTCATTTTAAAGTAATTATTTCTTTTCTACAGTAATGCAGAGTTCATAATTGTACTTTTGCATCCAACTGTGGCTTAATTGTAGCAATATGTGCTGGTAGCAAAAAGGGAAAGAGAATTTATTGATGGAGTAAAAGGTATTTGCTACATTGTATCTCCCTCAGCATTTTTCTCAGCAAGGTAGAATTAATGGGGGAATGAGTGACCTCTAAATGTGCCTGAACTCCACTACATTCTGAAAGGATCATTGTCCAGAAGGCTGTTTAAGATAATTTCCTTAAAAGGCCGTTGGCAAGCACCTAAAACCTCTATTGACCCCGGACCAGCAGGAAATAACTTCTCAGTCTGAGCAACTGAGGATTTGCAAAGTTCCTAGCTGTACATGTGCCCCGAACTGCTTGGAAGTAAATAAATAGAGAAAATGTTTCCTGCAAAATATAAGGAAAATGAAATCTCAGTGATTATAAATATCAGCAAAATCCTTGACAGAATGAAAAGGTGTCTCTAAACTGATGCAGTTGAGAGCACTTAACCAGTCAGGAACATCTTATGAGTTAATTTATTGCATATGTTTTGCTAAGGAAAATGACTGAGGCTATTAAAAGATTATCCAGCAGGAGGAATGAGATGGTCAGTTAAAGAAGATTCACAAGCACAAAAGAGAGAGGAAATGAGTTATTAAGAAAAGAAGTATTTATACCTGCTGGGGATCTGTCCATAAGGATTATTTAGACTAGGAAAGCAGTGAACCCCAGTGTACAGAATTAAGACATTTCTTTAATGAGCCTGTTTGACTGATGTATAATCATAAATACATTTAGGAACATAACTGCAGTGTTAGAAATTGAAGTCGATCATTTTTTCTTCGAAGTTTTCCACACTCCCATTCAGCTGATATGTAACCAGAAATGTTATCTTTCAGGTAGACAGTCTTGCAAGTTTTGATGCGTAAGCTTACCTTGTTTGTGAAGCATGTCAAACTGTACACACACAATGGAAACAAGACTTTCTGGTATGAGCTGGTGTACATCTCTCTGTGTCCATCATATCCAGCTGTGTAGTGAGAAAAGGCACCCTTGTGAGTAAAAGTCTTCTCACCAGAGGATATGAAGCATCACTTGCAACACCAACACATCAGATCACCCATTCAGATATCCAGAATTGTGTGGGTATCCATCAGCAGAGTCAGTTTCTTGACTCTAGGGTTATTCTTCATCTCATATACTGTTCAGCTGGGATCACATCAAAAGGCAATTCACCCACCCTAACATAACTCCCAGGCCGGTGGTTTAGGCACTGGGGGACAATAGTTCAGATCAGAGAGACAGAATATGTGAAAATATTTTTCCACCTCCTATGTGGCATACACACTGGCCGTTCAACCAAGTACAAGCCTCCCACTTTGCTGTTTTCCATGAGAAAGGCACTTCTAGTTTAGCAACCTAGTTCCAGGCAAAGATGGAAAGCTGAGAAACATCAGCATCTCTTGGCTGTTAGGTCATTTCCCTTCTCTGTTTTGAACTTCTGTCTCTTTCCCCCTCCAAAACAAAACTCCCTGGTAGGCACTAGTTTGTTAACACTTCGTCTCAAAGCCCAGGATTGATCTTGGGCCTGGTTTTTAGCTGTGCAGTCATAAACTTACTAATTAGTCTGATCGGGCTGCTACGGATTCTGCTCAGCAACCAACTGAATACAAAACAAGGTACTGAAGCCCATAAGTCCTTTACAAACCCAATGATCATCCGAAGCATGCTGTTCTCACTAATCAGCAGTGTTATAAAATGTGGTAACTTCCAAATACTGAAAAGCTATACAGTGTTATGGGGGTGAGAGGGAGGAGTGATGTTAGTGTTGATGGATCATGAAAAAATAAGATATTACAATCACATTATTTCAGCTACAATGACTTATCTCATCTGTATTATGTGCTTTTGGACTAAGATACAGCCTTTGGACTAGACATGGTTTCTTGTAATGACTTCAGACACAAATTTTAGTAGATTATCTCATTTTGAGCAAACAAGAAACAGTCTATAGACTCCCTGCTTCCTTGTAGGACTAAAGTCTATTATTCAAGAACATTTCCATTTGCCTTTCAATAAGGACAGAATATATATTTTTCTCTAATGACATCAGTAACAAGCGTCTGAAAAACTGACTCAGAGTCAGGGTTTATAATGTATGAAATAGACAGTGGTTTATAACCATTTTAAAATTTAGCTTACAACTTTGGCAGAAGATGTGCAACAAAACAAAATGTACAAGAAATAATTATGAATTAAACAGAAAAATATCATAGGATAGTTCTATGCTAGCAAGAAATATTGTTACTAAAAGTAAGAATTATACTTGCAATATTTGTAGTTTAAAAATAGAATCCTGAACCTGAAACTGTTTCAAATTTAAATGGATTAATTTCTGAATTTCCAGTTTAGTCCTGATTGCTTTGGTTCCTAGTGAAAACCAGGTCTTCTCATCGTAGTTCAAGCATGGCCAGAAAATTTTCAAAATTTTGGCTTTTGGCCAGAAATGTCAAAAATTCTGCACAATCATATGCTCTACTTAGAGAGTTGACTAAAGTACATGCTAAATATATATTAAAATATACAGTAATAGCTGATGCATTCACTATTTATATAAGGTAAAACAAATTCAACTGCTGGGAATACACCTAGGAAGTTGCAGAGTTAGTTCAAGGTCCTGCTTGAGGGAATGATTAAATATTTATACAAAGTGAAAACAGGCCTGAAAGAGGCTGAAGGAATCTGTTGTCATAATACCTGATAAACTGATAGAGTTATCTCTTGGGAAATGGAAGATAATTTTGGATTGTAAGTGTGTTAACTGTTAGGGGATATCTTCTTGAGACACATTACCACACACAAAATCTCATGAAAAACACCGTTTAAGACTTCAGAGGTATCTATTCCAAAACTAATCCCTCATTTGGCTGGAAATCCAAACCCAACATTTAAAATGAACCAAACATGCATGCAAATGCTTCCACTTGGCTCCTAATAGTGGCTCATTAACAAGTGGCTAGAAATGTTGGCATGGCTTGTGTCTCTAGGAGCTACTGATGCATTTTTAAAGGTGTTTAGGCACCTAAAGATGCAGATAGGAAGTTGGCAAAGTTTTAGCCATGAGACACCTCTTTGAATCTTTAGGTGCCTAAATACCCTGAAAAGCTTTGGCACTGAGAGCCATGCTGCAGGCTCAGTCAGCCACAGGCCTATTTGAACAGGTTTTTCTGATAGTTTTATTTATGCCCTTGGACAAAACAGCTACCTATATCCTCTTCCAGTTAACCTGATTCATTTACTTGAAATGCTATGTGGATTTCACATCCATCACATGTATGACTAGAAGTAACAATGTTGTCCACATCGTGTTATATATCAGTAGCCATTAAGCTACCTGCAGTTTTTGGAGACTGGAAACATCAGGTGATTTTCACATTCAGTGATCCACAATGCAGATTCATTTCTTCTTGACTAATAATCCTAGGTTATCCTTGATACAATACAGTTGATAAGCAACTTCTGAGATATTTCTTCTTGGACCAGAAAACCCAGCAAACCATCAATTTTATTCTTATCTCGTGCGAAGTTTTCAAACACATAACTCCTTCCCTTATTAAGAAAGACAATGACCACAAATAAAATATCATCACAGTTATCAAGCCTAGAACAGGGGAGACTTGGTATAGAAAGATCAGCAGGTTATCTTGTCTCTTTCCTTTTTTTACTTTTTTTTTTTTTTTTTTTTTTTTACACAGACATGTAAAGAAGAAACTATGTAAGAAAATGATCTTTGGGCAAAAATTAGTGTCTGAGAAAGTCTGATCTGACTTATGACTTATGATCGGAATGATACATGTTTGGTGTTGCTTTGCCATCTCCTTTCCATCTTTGGTCTTACATTGTGACAACCAGCACTGTATTAGTTATGTCTGATGAAAATCCAGAGGCTTAAGAGTTTTCTATAATAAAAGTTAACATGGATATTTTGAACTTTCTCTATTTCTTTCCACTGCTTTTTTTCCTTCCACCAACAGCAATTCTCTTTTGTCCCAGCTCAGTGTATTGGGTACTTAAGAAAGTATGGCCATGTCTAGCACTAATGAAACAACAAATCACATTTTACTGGAGTGCTCTATTTTACTGTGGATCTCTTAATAAATGAACCACAGTTTATAGCATTATGACAGATCAAACATTAACATCTCTCTCTGCAGATTAAACATCACATTCAGTGCATGTCACTTCACCTTCCCCTAAGGTTTACTGGCTTTTGGTACTGATCATGACTGATACATTGTTTATATGCAACATTAAACCTGTGCTGTGCCTATTTCTGGTAAATGAAAACCACTTCTGTTCCAAATGGTAAATCTTAAATCAGTATTTTACCTTATTGACACTATCACTCCTCTTACGGATCTAATGCTACATATAAACCCCTTGCTCTCTTTCCTCTCTGGGCTGCCTAAACTGCAATAATTTCAAAGGCAAAATTTAATGGAATTAATAGTAATTTGAGACTGGGGCAGATGATGACCTAGATTAATGGTCCATTTAAAGCTTTAAATGTCTCCAAGCATTTGGGACACATATGCTTTTGCTCTGACGTTATCTCAGCTACTTTATTTGCCACATACAACTGAAGAATTTCTTAAATCCATCATTAATTTTCAACCCTCACGTTGTCACAATCCTATAAATTTCATTTCTCTTCTAGAAGGACTGCTAGCTCAGAGGCGGAATCAACTACCATTTGTAATGTCAAGAAAATATAAAAGTGTCTTTTGTTGTAGGAAAATAATGGTTTTCAGTGGTATCATGCCCTACGGATGATTTTGTACTGAAGACTGAAAAGTGATGGTTTTTTTTGCATCCCATGTGATTGCCATAAGCCACCAGTTCTGGCAGACTCCTCGGCTTATCTAGGTGTTGAAATGTTAGATGATGCTGGATGTCGCAGCAGATGCCCAGTGGATTAGTGCCATATGAAGGACCTGCCTGATACAGCTGTGTTGGAAGGCTGCACCTATGTTTGCAGATAGTGCAATATCTCTATATGAAATCCAGAGGGAAATCATGGTGTTATGCTGTGCCTGCAGGAGAAGCAGGTCTGTGGAGACAAAGGAGGACCAACAACCATATCATAAGAATTGAGATGTTATGCTAGAGAATAAGACTCTCATTTATTTATGTAAACCACTACATTCTCCACAAAAGGGACTCAGACAGACCCATCCTGGAATATTCAAACACCTTGTGGTCAGGATCCTTCTTCTGCAAGAAGAAATTCAGTTCCAAAGGGCCAGAGATTGGATGTGAATCTGAATAATTTATATCTTAAATAAATAGACCAGCAGATTAATCAATCAAATGTGAGTTTTGTTCTCTGCTTTTATTTGTTGTTCAGTTTTGTGAGCAATGAGTCAGCTAGATAACAAACTTCAAGAGGGGATTTAATGGCATAAATCCAGAGACAGAACTTTTCCTTTAGACTATGCTTAGAGCAGTAACAGATGAGCAATGTCAGAAGTCATCACCCCGGCTGTCTAAACCAGTTCTCTCTTAGAAATTATCAGAATGATGGCAGAGGAAACAGACATAACTTCTATCCTAATTTTTGCTTCATCAACTCAACATCAGGTATGTCTTTTCACAGAAACATGAGATTTGCTGTATATTGTTTGTCACTGACTTTTGTCTCACAAGTGCATTTCAGAAAGTAGTCAGGTGATAAGCCTCACCTCTACTTTGAATTTTATGCTGAATTTTGTGGTTCCATTTGTAGTATACTGTTTTTTTCTTGAACATTCTATATTGAGAAAACTTTTCTATAAATTTTAGGATACCCTATAGGATAAGATGGCATTCCAGTAGGCTGCGTTACACCTAAATACTATGCACAGAGTATTTGGCCTTCCTTTGTTCAACAGTAAATGACTACATAGGATGTCTTGATTTATCTTCTTTAAACATTCATTATTGAGCATAATTGCCATAACTCTTATTTTCATTCCCCTGAGCAGCCCATTTTAATCTCATACCATATGGAGGTGATTGCAAGCCATCAACAGCAAAGGAAAACCTGAGGTAGATTTGCACTGAGATAAAATACATCTGCTCTAACATAGCTGGAGTAATTTCACTGCAGAATGACATAATCCTAGATTATGTCAATAGCATAAATCAGTGTTTTAGACTGAGGAAGAAGATATTTGTAGTCCTTTCTATGTAAAGTTATTGATCAGATAAAGATAATGACCACATTTGATGATGATTTTCCTAGCATATGCCTTAGTTTTGCACACTGAATTTTGCACAGCAAAATATGTCTTTATCAAACTGCAAATTCCATTTTATGTTCTAGGACATCATTTTATATTATATTTTGAATTCATGTCTTATTTCTCCAAAGTGTTCAAAATACCTACCCTCTTGAGTTCCAAGGCTTAATACCTCATTAAATTACAATCACAGTAAAGCCCTTAGGGCTACATTCTGACATTATCAGCTCTACATTACTGGCCCACATTCCCAAGGTACAATGTATATTCTGAAAAAAGTCTTGACTGGAACAAGCAGTGTGAAGAAGGAAATGGGAAAGTGCCCTTGTGTGCATGGAACTAGAAGGAAAATAGAAGACAGGAGATGCTTGCCATAAATTCTGGCTGACTTCTGTCTCACAGTAAATATGAAGCCATATTAAGTTAAATAGTCCACTAAAGTTAGTTTTCAAAAATATGTAGTACCACTTCCTTGAGATACTATGGATGTCCTTGTGTTGAGCTCATTTTCCTCACTTCCCTGCTGCCCAAGAAGCCTGACCTGGGAGAATTCTAGACAGGACCCTGGGAGGCAAAGACCTCAGATAGTGGTTTCAGAATATCAGGCAGCCAAGGACTCAATGTACAAGTTTTGTGGCTAGTAATGGATGCTACAGGGTGTAGGTACACCATGAAACAGAAGAAGGCTAGGAACCAAGATAGGACCTGGATCTTTCATCATCTGCTTTACTTGCAGGTATGTTCCCTGACCCTGCTACAACATGCTACAACTAGCATTCGTCAAGACTATCTATTTCAGAAAGGACTGGTTCTTAAAATTTGTGACTGGGTGCTAGCTGGTACTTCTTGGCTTTGGGACCAAAAGCCATGACAATAGCCGGTGACAGAACAGAAAGAACTCAGAGAGTCAATCCAGTCCAGAATGACTTAGGAGCTATAACTACATCTTTATGTCATGAACTGACACTACTCAAAAAAAAAGGAAGAAAAACCCAAGGCTGATCCAGGCTATAGCTGTTCTCCAATAACCACATTTGGTCACTGATACATATTTCTTTAGAATTTGGTTTCCTGAAGGCATGATTGCCCCATTCGTTTCCTTTAAGCAGTTTCCTGATAGCCTTGGAAATGATCATAACAGCTGATTCTATGTACTTTAGGGGACTCTACAGGAGACACTTTTATACATTGTGAATATTTTAATTCACTCGGAAGTAGCTGAAATCCACAGTTCTATAAAATATTGACCTTATTTACTTCTGCAGAGCTGTGTCAGGAATTCTTGAGTTAGGTAGCAAGGCAATAAGTATGTCAGATAATCCTTTAATTAGATTAGAAGGTGCAGCTACTATATATCAAACACCTATTGATAAATGAAAAAGCCTGTCTTGAGGTTTCCTCAGTATATAAGACCTATTTATTTGCCACGTAGTTAATTTAAAATTACTTCTAAAGGACTACATTGTTCAAGGGAATATTTGAGTATATTAGCACAGCTCTAAAAGGGCTAAATCTAATCTGAAAAAACTTGAAACATTTCTCAGTTTGTGTGCACATACATCCCCTCTCCCACTGTCACATATGGCAGCATGCTGAAAAGAGGTAAACTTAGGCTCACTGCTAGGCAGCACAGAAGGGCAGGGTACATCGTGAAACCTCAGAGGTTTATATGCCCAATACCAAAGAGCATCCACCTGTATAACATCAGGTGTCTGACTAGGAAGCAGTTTTGAGCTGAGTTATTTTATTGACAGTTTATATGGTCATCATTTAGTGCAGTATTTGACAGATATTTTTCATCTGACTTTCTGTCCTCTTAATTCTGAGGGTTAGTGAAGCTAGAGCCCTTCTTCCAGCACAATATCCCAACTACTAGTCCACAACTATTCTGGTAGAACATTTGCCTTCCCAAAAGAGGCTTTATTGTGCCAAAAGGTCACTTCTCCTTTACTAGAAAAATCCAGGCAGACTGAACTACACCAAATTCTACTTCATCTGCTTTTGCATCAATGAAATCTTTCAGCTGCAAGTAGGTGTGTATATATATATATATATATATATATATATGTAACATGCCAAATGCTGAATCATGACTATGGAATATGGAGAATATTAGTATTTATAGAGGCTGACATACATACTTACACATTGCCTTATTTATAAATAAAGCCCCTGTTCCCAGTGCTTGATAGCTATTTTCTTATTCTGTGATTGCACAAGTTCAAAGTATATATTTGCATACCTATTGAACGTGTGTAAATTTTTATCACAAGAAAGCTATTGAGAAAAGGTGGGGGGTTTTACCAAATCACTTAGGAATAACCTGGTATCTGTCAATGTCATTTAGTGAAAAGTTTATAGTGACAAACAATGTTTCATGACCTTTTCTCTTTAAATGAGCATTTTGAGAGTATCAGTTGTGTTGTTGCTTTTAAGGACTCAGCAGCTAAAGAGATGCTCCCAGCACCTACCTGAAAACTGTATCCAGGAATGAACTTGTCCATCAAAAGAGCAGAGCACTGTTTTGCCATGTGGATGCAGTGCTGTTCTTTTTTTGCTCTTTTTTTTAATACAAGAGAGGGCTTAGAGCAGGATGACATATGCCCAGCAGTATAACAAAACCACAGAGTGAACCACTCACCTTCATATGTTCTAACAGTTTGTATGAATGTAATGAACATGACTACAGAGCTTTTAACTGCCTCAGGCCCTGTACTAGGAACTCAGAATACATGGAAACAATGAGATGTCAGAAAGGAAACAGTACTTGTTTTTTAAATAAGAATGACTTTTCTAACTGTCTTGTACACATAACATCTGTGAATTTCTTACACAGTGAAAGAATGTTAAAATACATGGCCTTCTGTGGTCTGAACAGTAATGGAGTCTGACAGCATGTTACAAAACAAAGCTTTACTGAAGCTTTACTGAAGCAGTAGGAAAGATGAACATGTAGCAGCTCACCCAACCACCAACAGCAAACAGGATCATAGGCAACTCCGTGGCTCTGGTGGAGTGCCAGGGACACTTGATGTCCAGGTCATCTGGCAGCAACAGCCAATTCTGCAAATGTCTTTTAAATGCAGGTGAGAGCCATGCTGATCCTTGGCTCCATCAAGGGTTGTCTGATTTGGGAGAATCATACCTTACATGAATAATGTGAGCAGCATCTTGTTTGCACTAATGATTCTGATCAAGAGCAGGGTATCACGAAGCAAGGTGTAACTTTTTTTTTTTTTTTTATTAATAGACATTTTTATATGTATGTAAATATTTATGTATATGTTTAATATTCACGTTTCAAATTTCACTGAAAATATCAAAAGATTGTATATTTCTTTTGGCTGAATGAGTAGAAATCTATTTTTCTGCTGTTTTTCTGCAGAGAGAATACATGTCTCTTGGAGAGAAAAGCAGACAACAGTCAGCAATCATTATTCAGTGCCCAAGCAGCAGCCTACGTCTAAGGCTTGAAAATATATTTTAAAACTTCTGGACTACAAGCATAATTTTAAAAATTAAACAGGTAGTCCTTTTCAGCTAATCAGATGGAAAACTTGGATGTTTGCCTTAGTGGTATTTGTATTATACTCATCATGTATAGTGATAATGTTAACAAAAATAACTGTCAAAATAACTATTTACCTTTATTTCTCTATTATAAATATGGCTGGAAGAAAATTATTTTTCATTGGTTTCTTTCTTCCCATCTTTTTTCTTCTATCAGCTTCCTGAAATGATAAATGAAGTTGCTTCTAGAAAGGGGAGTTACTGCAGTGACAGAGTTGTTCTGTATCCTTCTTTATATGAGGCAGATCTGTTGTCATTTAGAAGAGGAAATTTTAAGACAATCATCTAAAAATCTCTATTAATTCTGTCAGCCTCCCTATAATTACTGCTAATTGCATTGTTTCAGAAATTGATGGACCAGTATAAGAAATAGAAGAAGAAAAGGAAAAAATCTTCAACAAAGCCCTCTGAACAAAAAGACTGTCTTTGCCTACAGGGCGCAGGAGTCAGTGCAGTGCTGGGAGACTGCAGCATAGTCTGTTACTTGGAGGACACACTGTCATTTACTGAATTAGTCAAATTATTATCCTCTGTAGTTGGCAGATTTGATATAGTCTATCATTTGAGTGTGAAGGTAACAAATATATAATTTGCTTTGGCCAGGACCCTACCTGAACAGGGTAGGACTAAGACCTTAAGACTAGCTTCATTATGTTAAAAGGTTAAGCACATATTCAAGAGTAAGTTTAAGACTGAAAAAAAACAGGACTCCAAATAAACTTGGGTGTCAGAAAACAAATCCCTGCAACAAAGGTAAAGCTACCACTGGGGTTAGTTTAGCCTTTCCAACCAACTTTTTCTGCTACTATAGCTTTATCAAGGTGTCCTTGATCTTTATTTGAGGAAAGTTAGGTCATGGTGCTTCCTGTATTTTTTGTAAATAACTCATTAAAACAGCTAGCAGAAAGCTGATGTTGCTGTCCCTCTAGATAGTTAATTTCTATGTCTTAGACCTCAGCTTTAAGACCTGGGCAGCTGGCAACACACTAAAGAGAAACAGATCCAACAGCTGCAACTCCTGACCCTGTGTGATTTGGAAATAAGTGTTCGCAGATCAGCTGAAGATCACAGAATCACATAATCATCTAGGTTGGAAAAGACTTTGAAGATCATCCAGTCCAACCGTTAACCTGGCACTGGACAGTTCCCAGCTACACCAGATCCCTCAGCGCTATGTCGACCCAACTCTTAAACACCTCCAGGGATGGGGACTCCACCACCTCCCTGGGCAGCACATTCCAACACCTAACAACCCCTTCTGTACAGAAATGCTTCCTAAAGTCTAGTCTAAACCTTCCCTGGCACAACTTGAGGCCATTCCCTCTTGTCCTATCACTTACTACTTGGTTAAAGAGGCTCAACCCCAGCTCTCTGCACCCTCCTCTCAGGTAGCTGTAGAGGGCGATGAGGTCTCCCCTCAGCCTCCTCTTCTCCAGACTAAACACCCCCAGTTCCCTCAGCCGCTCCTCGTACGACCTGTGCTCCAGACCCTGCACCAGCTTCGTTGCCCTTCTCTGGACACGCTCGAGTCATTCAATGTCCTTTTTGTAGTGAGGGGCCCAAAACTGAACACAGGAATCGAGGGGCGGCCTCACCAGTGCCAAGTACAGGGGTCAGATCCCTTCCCTGTCCCTGCTGGCCACGCTATTGCTGACACAAGCCAGGATGCCTTTGGCCTTCTTGGCCACATGGACACACTGCTGGCTCCTGTTCAGCCGGCTGTCAATCAACACCCCCGGGTCCCTCTCTGACTGGCAGCTCTCCAGCCACTATTCTCTAAGCCTGTAGCGCAAATAGCATTGAGTACAGAAATAACAGGATCATTCTAACTAGTTGCTCATTTTTACAGCATATCTAACTAGGTGACTAGGTGCCTGGTAACTTCTGTGTTAGCTACTATGAACAAATGGTAGTGTGTGAATTGTCTGTATTGGAAGAGTATATGAGTATGCATATACTTTTTTGCACTTGTTGATGAAGAAAAGTAAGAGGTGCTGTTAATTGATGTAATATATTGTGCATCTCTAAGTTAAAAAAATAGAAAAGTGTTCAGCTGTTTATTTCTTCATTGCTGAAGCACTGGCCTAAATTCAGATTAGAAGGACCATGCTTGATACGAACATGAACTAAAATAATAGTATATGTGGGGGGTGTGTTTTTGTTAGAATGTGGAAAACAGATTTGGGTATACATCCAGACTCCCATTCACAGTAAGAGGATCTGAACATAAAACAGAGTTGCACTTTGCCTGTATGCTAGATATTACACTGTTCATAGCCTTTTAAAAAGCTTATTTTCATCAGGAGTAAATAGTAGAAGCTATTTTAAGCAGAGATACCAATGTCAAAATGCAGAGTTTGCATGTTTTTGAAACAATCCCCAAAACCTTGTTTTGTAGTATGTCAATGCAATTGAAACTACATATGCAAGTTTACAGGTGAATTCATTCATAGTTGTATGACTGTATCTCCACCAATCAACCCTTTCCTCCATTTTGAAAATGTGAAATCAGCACATATAAATCATGCAAAACTAGAAGTAGTCCATGAAAATAATCATCCCAGCCTGGCACAGGTGTGTGCCTCCAATGACAACACACATGACAAATGTTAAGATGATTACCATTCCTTCAGGCCTGAAAAACATGCACAACCTGGAAGCGTAGGCTTGAGTGGGAGATTTAAGCACCATGGTATTTCTGTATTTTCAAAGCACTGCCTGTTTTCGTTTCCCAGCCACCAGCACTGCCACAAAGCAGTTAAGCAGCACAGCAACAATCTTCTCTTTCAAGAATCTTGTTCTTTAGCTAACACAAAACAAAACAAAAACCCCTTACAATTATAGAGATTAAACTCTTCCTCTGCTTGTTTAGCATTCCCTACCTCATACCCGGCATAATTGAAATTATCTATCAACATCCTTAAGTCTCATTCACAACAAAAGTAATTATGGGAGACAATGGGGAAAGCGTTTTTTATTTTGTTAGTGTTCTTTGTTTTTTGCCTTTTTTGGAGAGAGAAGGATGCAAGCAGAAAGAAGCTTTTTCTGTTTATTCTCTAAGTTGATAGCAGCCATGTGACTACAGATAGTACAACTCTGAACTGACTAATAATCTCTGTTAAAGTCATTTCTATTGACTCTGTGCCACATGGAAATAGCTATACAGTTTCTGGTAGACTCAGGGCACAAGCCTGCCTATGAATGGCTGAGCAGACATATGTTAAATAGTATTACCTGGTAACATCTGCCATAATAATTAAATCCCGCCTGAAGACTAGCAGTGTCTCTGACAACAGCTGCTCTGATTCTGTTCATATAGGAAGGCATTCATGCAGAGAAAAAGGTTACCTGACTTCTTTTACAGGTTGTTAGGGTATGGCAGGTTCCTTTAAGAGGAGACAAGGTTTATAAAAGCTTTATTTCATAAATTTGTGCTGGCCCCCCGTCATTAGTTGCCTAGCAGCCTCCACAGCAGATAGTGGGCATCTGGCTCATAAAAGGTAACTTCTGGTTAGAGCTAATCCTGAAAGAAGCTTTAATGAAACCAAGCAGGACAACCTTAAGGAAAGATTCAGTCTCTAGCTCCATGCATAAGACATGGTTGTAGGAAAAAAAGAAACAAGGATCTAAATGCTTAAGGCTAAAATGTATGGTTTTGGGACAGGAAGCCAGGAAGAAGGTCTTTCTTCTGGTCCTCTGAACTCTTGGTTAAGTGAAATGCTTGAAAGGAAATTCAGTGACTTTTGTCCTTGCTTTTGGTTAGGAGAGGAGGGTCGGCAGTCAGGGAGAGGGAGGTTTGCTTCTGACAAAGGGAAAGCAGTTGAGCTAGTTGTTCTGGAGGCAGCAGAAGTGCAGCAAAGCTTTGGTTTAGGTTTCCTAAGAAATCTGGAAAGATACATACTGCACTGACTTCCCAACTGGGCTCTCAGTTACTCATTTGTTTCATGCAATAAACCCTTTTGAAGATCTATTTACAAAATCTATATACTAGGCCTGCATGGAAAATTTTTTAACAGAGAGCATTTTATTTCTAAAAAATTGTATCTAGATCTTCTAGTTAGAAAGCTTTTTAGCCTTTTATCAGCTAGCACACATTCTTCTGTAGGACAGACACACCGAATCAGTCTGGCAAGCCCCTTCTTAAGTATCTCTGTCTAGGATGTCTATATTTCATTTATTATTTATTTATTTATTACCAAGTTTGTTAAAAATATCTGTGTTCAGAAGCTTTTACTTGCTCGTGGCTAGCTGCAATGGACTTTTTTACCCCTTAATGAAGTTCAGGTTTTTAATATCCAGGTTCCTGCCTTTGGATTCTGTATAGTGACTTTTTCTTTCCTCTTAATGTTGACCTCTTTGAGGTCTCTGCCTGGAAGCTATGATTACAGAAGTTTTGAACCAACAAGCAGATACCTGTATATATAAAATGCTAAGCATGCATTCAATTGCTGCCTAGTGAGCGCTAGAGGACAGTGGGGGAAATTTTTGGTCTGACAGAAACTTATTATTCTGATATCTTTGTCTTCCTAGAATTTCCTCTTTTGCTTTCTTCACCATTGGGCAACCCTACAGAGCTAGTGACAGGTGAGAACCTGGGTGAGTTGGAGGACTAAAGCAGGGAACAGGAGCCATGACAACAAAGCAAGAAGGAAACAATCTATGTATGTAAAGGAAAAGACCAGGAAATTGGGGTCTTTAGAGTAAAATCTCTTGTGACTAATCAAAGTAATTAGCAACCTCCACACCATTTTTGCTGTTCATATAATTGCACAGATTGGTGTGATGGAGGGAAAAATAGCTGTGACTGATTAATGACTGGAGGCTGCAGCAAGTTAGAGAGCAATGGGAATCCAGCCAGGGAGGTCCTTCCAGAAAACCTTCAAAGCAGATGCTACGTACTTGTTTTCACTCGTATTACAGGTGCTAGAACTTGATAGAGAGTAGTTAAATGCATCTAGCTGGTGCTTTTCTTTATTTCTTTCTTTCTTGTTTTTAATTAAAGAAAAGCATAATATCTTAGAAATTGGTAGGAATGTTAATAGGCAGAACAGAAGGCATTTGATATAGAAAAGCTTGATAATCATTCTCCTTCACCAGTCTTTGAAAACAAGTGATGTGCACTTACATTTTTGCAAATTAAAAGGTTCTATACACTGGCCTTAGTTCACATTTTGCTTTATTCCCTGAAGTAATGTTTTCTATATGATAATTTTCTTTTCCTGGGAATACGTTATTTGACCTGAGATGCATACTCAATAAGGGACAGACGAGACTAAAAAAAAGACCAAAAATTTTTAGATGCTTTGAAGGATAAAGGCAGATGTTCTCCTATTGGAAAAATGTCTGTTATGCTAGTTCTTGCTTATCTGTTGCTTGTGAATGTGTTGTCTGTCATATTTGTGCTTACATTTAATTACTTCTGAATACCTCAATGTTTATTTATGAAAACACCTAATCTCTTTTTTTTTTAGATCTTCTGTTTAAATTCTTTATTTTAAATTAAGCCTGAGCCATGTTAGTGTTCCAGCGTGTTGACCTTTAACTGCCTGCATTAGTGGTAATGAATGCATCAGCATTGCCAGTCACATGAAACCATTGCTGTAGGAGCAAGGCAGCTTTAATTTTCCCCCTGAAACAAGAGAGATAGGGTGTGGGGATTTTTTTACGCAGAATAGCAGCAGAAATTTATATAGCAAGTCTATAATTATTAGATGGGAGGTTCTAACTACTATCTTTCCATGCCCTTTTCTTCATTTCTTTTGGTTAGTTGTCTACAATAAAATGATAGTGAAAAATGGCAGCATATGGCAGTGGGCAGGGGAGACGAAACACAAGTGAGGGAATGTACCAAGACAAAAATAAGTAAAAGTCAAATCTGTGCTGCTGGGTCATTTTCTTTCATCTCTCCATGAGGTTAATTAAAGAAAAGTGTGCTTTATGTACACTAATGTGTCCACTGAGTCCCACAATAAATGATTCTGTCTTCATCCATTAAGTTACAAGAATAGCTTGTGTTCCTCAGCCTTGAATTTTAACTGGAGCTGGCGAGACAGAAAAACAAATAAATGGCACTTCAAACTGAGCTTCAAAAGTATTTTGGGTCTTCAAAATATGTGACTTGTTGTACACGTGAGTCAATGACATGTTGTAGTACATGATTTTGACTGCAGCTTGAAAAGAGCTGACTTGTACTTCCTCTTTTATATCTTTTTAAAGACTAAATGCTGGATATCATAAAAAGTTGTTTCTTTGGCCCAGCCTGAAAGGGCAACGATGCTTTAATTGCCAAATTCTGTGGCTTTTGTTTGTGTTATCTGCTCCATTTAATTTCATTTGTAAAGAAATCCTGTGGTGGTTTAGGCCCTGCCGGGACCAGAGAGCACGTTGCTGTTGCCTCTACCCCATCCTCAGCCAGTTGGGCTGGAAGCGAGGCACAAACCGCTGGGTTAAAATAAGAAGAAATTTAATACAACAGTGTGCTAAACAATCTGAACAACAACAGTGATATGATAACAACATATGATAACAACAATAAACAGCAATAACAGTAAGCAAGACAAACAATATACAGAGAAATACCGCAAATGGTCAGGGAACAAACCCGACGTGTGCTTCCTGCCACCAAAAAGCCAAGGGAAAGAAAAAAAGTTCCCACCTGGACCTGACGTCAGCATGGTATGAATAACCCGCCTGGAGATCCCTTCCCCCTCTCTCTCTGCTGGGGAAACATAACCCTATCCTAGCTGAACCAGGACAATCCTTGGGCTTATTACAAAAAAAAAAAAAAAAAAAAAAAAAAAAAAAAAAAAAAAAAGTGTTCTGTTTTTAGTTTAATTTAAGGGAGCAAGGAGAAGACCATGGCTTTTAGTCTTAAAGAGATGTTGTTTCTGCTGTTGACACATGTGTTGGTAAAAGCAACAGTTGTGTTGCTGGTAGATGAGCTGCTGTGCTTTGACTAGCAGATTACAAATAGTCTTGGCAGAGTCGGTAAATGTGACAGCAAGAGATTCTAGCTACCGTAGAGTACAGTTTGGTAGGATGTAGTGCTAAATGCCTGAGGGATGAAAGAACATACATTCAGGTTCCCCACTGAGACTTTGGATCTTATCTAGCACGTACCCTGTAGAAGGACAAGCGCTGGAAAGGAGCACTCTCTTGAATGTGGTGCATTGAATCTGCTCTCTTTTCTCTCTCTCCTTCCACCAAAAGGTAGATCTCAGAGTTCTTTTTGAAATAAGCAAATCTAATATCATTGCCATAACTCTACCTGTACTTTCTCTCTATTAAAGGAATTCTGACTTCAGGAACTATTTGCAGTTTGTGTTGAGCAGAGGGATGACTGTATTTGTTCTGTCTCTTAATTTATGAAAAGCTCTGATATGTATTCAGAACAAAATATTTTACAAGAAACTTTAGTCTATAATAACCTACTATCAATAACTTGGTAATGATAATGATGGTAAGCTCTTTACTGTCATTTCTTTATTATGCCTGTGTATGTATGCTATTACCTGGGCATTTGTTTTCTGTACTTCTGGTTACCATTCCTTTTTAATACCGAATGAGTGCTCATATATGCCTTCCTTACTTATCAACACAAGACTCCCATTAACTTTCTTCTTAGCTCTAGTTCAGCAGTAACCAGCCTTTTAAGTCTAAATGTTAAGCTGTGTAAAGCAACATATTTCATGTTCAAATGTGAATGAAGCCTGCAGAATTAGGCTCTTGTTTGGTAGCATTTTGGCTGTAGTGTTATCTCCATCTAATCATTCTAATTGAGATCTGACTTGATTTACTTACCTGTCCAAAACCACACTATTTTCTGACGTCTTTTGTTTCTTATCGAGAAATAGAACTGCTGAATTCCAGTCTCTCAAATACTGACAATCTGTGTTTCTAAAAGAAGGGGATTTTTTTGTTTAACACATGACCAAATAATGGAGAGGTCTTCCTACCACTCATACAGTTCCCACACGCAGAACCGTTAAGGACTTGCTCATCACCTGATGCTAAAATAAAGCAGTCTTAGGACAGTTAGATATTTTTAGAAAGTAATGATTTGCCAGCATTTGTTCTATGCACTTTCCATCCCAGTGGCTGAAAAGAGTTGAAATGGACAGAGAGCACTTGCTGCCACTGTGGGGCAGTGGGGAAGTCTTTTCTGTGCTACATACTCCCTGTGTCAGGAGAAGGGTACAGCAGCAAAAGAATAACATGTAGTTTTTTAAACCTGAGATTGTTGTCATATAGGAAAAGGGGGAGAAAGACAGATTGTGGACTACCTTACTTATCTTTTCAGCTACTGATATTAACATAGGTTAGACTTCAGCATTGTTGCTGCTGTGTTTTTGGAATGTAATCTACCAAAAGCTGTATTGGGGTCCCATGCTATCGCTTAATTTAAGCATAATGAATACCAAGGGCAGATTTTGGATTGATCTGACTGATCTGTCTCCTAAATGGCGTGGCTGGGTAAGATGCAGGCTAAAAGCTGGTTTTACTCTATGCATCTGATGATTGGACTGACATAGATTAAACACAACTTTCCACTGACACAGCTATTGTGGTCAGATCTATGTGTGGGGGTGATATTCTCATTTCAGTCTATCAAAGTCTCCACCCAGATTGATTATGTCATTATGCTTATTTATTTGCAGCAACTTGAGTGTTGTCAAAGGCAAATTCTCTGGTATGTATTAGCATTCCTTGCTTTCCCAAGGGAATTCACTTGGAGAGTCCAGAGCTCTAGGAAACTTCCTGAATATTGCTTCATTTTGTGTGGTTTTGTCTCCTCTTTCATAACTGCTCAGTGTCAGTAGCTGCATGATGTAGTTTTAAAACTATTCCTGTATTAATTACTTGTACAACAAAGAATGTTTCCCTTGGGCTGCTGCATCACACCAGGTACTCAGTGGACAGTGGGACATAAATACTACCTTACTGGTCTAGACAATTCAGCTGGAGAAGTGTCACTGCTCTTCATATACACTCAGTACCTTGTGGACTAATGGGCTCAAGTCCCTACTAATCTGGGGATCTCTGCCCTGTAACCCTTTGCAGAGCATCAAATGTACTGATATTGCTCATAGCTGCCAGGTAACTCTGAAGATCTGGGACGTAATTGCCATTCTCTAGACGGAACAGATCTTTGATGATGATATACGTGTCCATAAAACAAATAAACAAAACCTAAAACATGACGGACTTCCCACTTAATTTGGAGCTAGCTTCATTAAAGCTGGTGGACTTGAACTGGAATAAGGCTGATTCTTATTTTGCCTACACTTATTTGTCTGAAATGAATATTTTTGTTGTTCTCAGACAAAATTTCAGGCAAAGTTCTTCTTTTGGTACCTCTGAACACCTCTCTTACCTGTGTCCATGCAGTTTTCAGCAGCCACAGAGAAAAACATGCATGCATTGACCTCAGTATCATTATTCTGTCAAAAAAAAAATTTTTTTCCTATTTTCCTTTGAGTTTGGGCAATACAGTCAAGTAACAGGATTTCTGTCCAGTAGAGCAATAATGCTGTTTTCTGACTTGTTCAGTAGATTGAATTCAGTGACACTGGTCAGTTCTTCCTACTGTAAATGTGAGGTGTGCTTTTTATTTTTGCTACCAAAATTGTCTAACAAGTATGGGAGATTGAAAAAAAAAAAAAAAAAAAGCCAAAAAAGAATCCTTTTTAAAAGCAGATGTTGAGGGTTTTTTGGTGGTATACCCCTTTGCCTCACCACCCCAAAACAAAACCCCTTTTTGTTGTAAATGTATGAGTATGCATATACAAACTTACAGACAACTGACCTCTGAAGTGAAATAGGAAAAGGTTCTTCATAGAGACATCCAAGTTCTGTTTTATCTTCACAACAGAATATATTTATTTTACAATTTGGGGGAGTGTCAATAGAAATGTTTTTCTTTGCTCAGAATTGTCTACATCTCTGTAAATAATTTAATTGAGCTGTGAATATTCAGTGATTGAAAACTAATTACTCTGTGGCTTAATTTGAGTACTGCCTGACTGCTCTGGATTTGCGGGCAATTTAACAATGTAGATAGTACGTGAATATAGAATGTTAAACAGTGACTGGAACAGAGTTAAAAATAAAAAAAATAACTCTCATACAGTTTAAAAGTATGCCATTGACGGGGCTGTTTGTACCATCCAAGGGCTTTATGCAGACAGCTTTATGCACAGTGCTTTCTGAAATATCTATGGGAATATTTTTATACATCATTAAGTAATTGCTTTCCCCTCCCCATAGAATTTTGTAATCATTTTGCTCATAAAGATTAATGACGTAGCACAATGAATCACATTCACTCCTGTGAGTTTCAGCTTTCAGTTTTAATAGCAGGTTAGGTATCATGCAGTTATTTTTCCTATGAATTTCTTTAAATATTTCCACCAGCAGTCTCATTGTTTCTGGAGGGTAAGTGAAGTCTGTGCTTTTCCTGAAGAGGCATTTCAATCAGGTTAAATTGCATGACATAAAGTGCTTCTCCTGTGTGTGTTTTTGATACCTGTAAAATGCAGCCATCATTGAGTATTCTTCCTATAGAGCTTTAATCCCTGTCTTCTGGGGTCATGACAGATCAGAACTGTTATTCCTCTTATATATGATTCTATGCTTCTAGTTTCATCTGACTTGTAATAGACTCCTAATATGAATGCCTACCTTTAAATTATATATAAAATTAATATTTAGCTGCCCATAAAAGAGTATACTTCTAAAGAAGTCTGAATCTTAAAATACATTCTCATTTTCTAGAAGTGATTAGGCAAAGTTCAGGGAATGTGTGAGGGGAATTCATTTACCAAAAAAATGTGTACCTTGTATTCTTCAGTGGAAAGCAAGGGAAATGAGAATAATGGAAAAACAGAAGCACATGAATAAACACAATACACAATGCTTGTAATTGGTCATCTATGACTCTGTGAATCAGTCATCAATAGCGATGTGGTCAACAGTTTACTAACACTTTGCTAAGATGAATTTAATTTATTATTTTTATTATATTTATATATATAATATATATAAATAGATATATTTTTTATATATTTATATATAATATAAAAGTATATAATTTTCTATATTATGTATTTTGTATAATTTGTTATTTTTATTATATTTATTAATTTATAAGTTTATTATCCAGGTTTCTGGTTTATGTTCATGTATCTCAAGGAAGAGGTGTAAGAATTGTCAGAAGAATGGGTTTAGGAGCTATATGGGTTTCATGACAATGAGCTGAAAGGATTTCAAGGTTCTGTTCTACTGAGCTAAGTGCTACCATAATAAAAATATTTGTTGAGTTTGGTTTTCTTTTCCTAAATATGTGTTTATATGAGCAAAATGAGAACTTTTCCCAAGGAGTCCTCATTTTCAGTAAATTAACTAAGGGTGCAAGGGGAAGAACCCTGCAGTTCAGACAGGCCATCAAATTCAATATCTGTTAAGTATGTTCGATTACTGCATAGATCTTGCAAAACAAAACCTGTGAGCTTATTCTGAGCAATTTCTGAACCCGGAGAGAGACTGACTGTGCTCTTTTAAGAGGAGGCCTCTCCTTATTTGGCATCAAATGACCTTTGATATGGGGTTTCTGCAATGCCAAACAGTTTAATGCTGCTCCTGGTTTCTCTGTGGCATAACAGGGTTAGTTCTTGGGAATGACTGTAACAGCCATGGTAGCCTGATGCAGAAATAGTCAGACAAGGTACAAGTGCAGCAGGAAATTTTTCACCTATTAAAAAAACCCACAAAACCAAACCCCCAAAAACTCCACATACTTTCTTGATTGGCTGAAGTGTTTTGATATTTCAATGTTACTTCTATTATATTTGCAAATCACTATAATAACACTGCTTAGTTTACATTATGTCCTTACTTTTTTTTTAGTCTACCAAAAATATTTTGGCAGTATTCTTAAATCTCTCCCACAATCTGTGCCATGACTATATCTTTCTTCTGCTCATACCTAAGCAATCTGCTAAACTAAACAGTAAACTTCTTTTAATTTTCACCACATTCCAAACAACTCAGAGCATCTTTAGAAAGCCATGTCCTCCCAGAAATTTTGACTGTATTGCATGAAAGAGACCAGAAGAGAAACTTAGCTCTGGGCAAAGGCTAGCCATTGTGACACTGCACCCCAAATAATACTCTCCTCTGAAAGTACATGTTTATTCATATAGATATATACAGTTTAATACCTGAAGCAATATCCCTGCAGTGTGTTGAAATAGCTTTTCAGGTTTTTCTTTTGTGATCTAAGTACTGCATAAGGATAATGCCCAGGTTCTGGGGGTGGTTTGGTTTGATTTAGTTTGGTTTTACGCAGCTTGCTATGCCCCTACAAAAGTAGGGGAAAGGCTGGATTTTCTCCTCTACTGTAGCTTGATGGAATCAGTGTTTAAACTCACCTAATGCAACAAAAGCTATAGAATTATGTATTTGCAACTTGATAGGACCTCACCCTCTCTAGTAGCTACTCCAGACTGTGTTCACAGGGCAGGACCTCAAAACCTCCATCTGCTGTGGAGACTTATAGGCACATTATAGCTTGTAGAATGTATCTTCTACCCAGGAAGCTTTCCTAGGAGCCTATGTAGTGCTTGGCCCATACAAGTGTTGTGCTTAGAGTGTCCAGCATGGAGGACAGTTGGATGTTTGCCATCACCTTGCAAAGGTTACAAAGCCCAGGGAAGGAGTCTAAAGTGGAATAAGATTTCAATCATGACTACTTTTGCTGCTGCTGAGAGGGTAGGTTGGTAATGTGCATCATCTTAAGGATCTAACCTGCATGTATGGAGAGAGAAATCTATCATACTTATTCATCACACTGGAAAATAGGAAATGCAGAAGAGCCAGGTAACTGAAACCTGTCCTGCATGGAGTTTCTGCAGCCTATGCCTTCCAGCAAAACTTTTTAGATGGTGTCTATTCTGTGCATAGCAAAATATGGACAGAGCATTCAACTCACCCATAAGGCAAAGGAGACAATAATTCATGTCTTGAGCAGTACCCTGAGGACTAGTGTGCACGTTCCTAAAGGAATGGTGACATTTCACTATCTTGTTCAATAAAAAATATGTAAGCTGTACCTTGATCAAGGATCTAACAACTGCTTCTGTAATATTCTCTTATTGCTCTATCCTATCAACCTTTCCAATATGACACAATGCATAGTACAAAAAACTCAGACTCCTAAAACATAAACATCTGTTCCCTGAAAACATTCTTTACACTCCAGTGGATATGAATAGCATCTTTTTTTGGTTCTTCCCTCCTTCCTCCTCCCATGAAACTCACTGTGATGGTGTTCATAAGAAATGTCTCTGGCACAAGGGGATCCGAAACTTTTTAGGGTGTGCTTGCAAATGTTTCATTCATGTCATGATGTAGTTTTTAACTTCAAAGAGAACTTGAGAAGTGCCATTAATACAATGTATGCTTCCAGTTGCCCCTTCTAGAATTGTCTTCAAACCTGAGGAGATTTTTCAGAAGTTGTGTACATCCAGAGGGTGGTCCCTTCAAACTCTCTAGATGTCAAAAAATGCAATCCCTTGACTCCTGAAAACTCTATAAAACAAACTGCTGGCTCAGCCTTTTTTTCCTAAAAGTACTTTGAAACCCTTGAGGTACACAGAGACAAGATTAAATGCTTTTTTGCACTGTTAAGACTATGTAGGAACACAATAACTTTCTAAAGTCCATCAATATAATGAACATTCTCTGGGTTTGTTTCTTAAATCTATAAATGCTCTTACAGTGGATACCAGTAAAGAAGTACTCCAGAAATTCTACTTTTTTCAGGAAGAATTTCTTCAAGTAAGACATTAGTCCAATCCAGATGAGGTGCTGTAAGAAAACTGTAAAATTCTATTGAAAAGTAGGATGTAACCAAGGGTTTTGTTCTCCTGTTTTTGAGAAGGTAGAAGGAAGACACTAGCCATTAAAAAAAAAAAAAAAAATCACACATTTTATCTGCTTTTTGAGACAAGACAAGGTTATTTTCTAGTGCTGTTATTGCTGTTATTTAACTCTCCCAGCAGCAGTGGGACAGGAGCTGCAAAACATGGAAGCACAGAGAATCCTATGTATTCTGCATCAGCTGAATAACAGAGAGATGAATGGGTGCTGGTGTGCTCCAAGTGATACACCTTTTCAGTAATACAGCAAAATGCAGAGGTTTTGAGTGACTCAACAGATTTCTATATTCCCAATGAACTAAAAACTGAGAAACAGGATTACCCTTCACTGTGGTTTACTTTGCTCTATGATGAACAAAGAGTTCAAATAAAGTCCTAGCAGTAAATGAGAGTACCACAGTGGTTTTGCAGTTTTTGAAACACTTGTCACCACCAAAACAGGTTCAGTGACTCACAACAGCTTGAGTCCGTATGCTGGCTCTGGTCAGTAAATGCAGTGCAGAAGACTTCAGAATTCCTGCTGATCAGCTTGTTTCCACCCAGTATCTTGTTCTTTAATTTAGACAATCTTCTTAAATGTAATGTTAGTAAAGGTATATTATCAAATTGAGCAGATGGGGAGAAGTCCAGGTGGCCATTTGTTTAATGGGAATGGAAACTGTGAAAGTGAGTGTGCTACAGGATTCACTGTTAATAGCATGTGATAAGAGATAGAAGTATCCTGAAATATAAAACTAACACTTTTATTGGAATCACAGAAAAATTAGGTTGGAAGGGACCTTTAGTTAAAGCAGGGGCAACTTTAAAGTTACATAAAGCTGCTCATTCCAAGCACAATTCAAAGTACATCCTGGCAAGACAGTGAAGAAGGTTCAAATAAAGTTGGGGGTTTTTTTCTCCCATGGTCATGAAGAATCAGTCCATTGTATTCACAAGCTCCTTGAGGGTTTAGATCAACTGCTGCTTTAAAATACAGGAGTAAAATGCAGGACACGGCTCCAAACTGTTACATGCTGTGTTTCTGCTCTCACTCTTTCCTGGGTCTTCTTTCCTTGATGTGCTTTTGCATAGCACAGGGTAGGTCACAAGAAACGGTAGCAGTATTCACATAGGGAAACTACAGGTGTCTGAAGTTAACCTGAGCTCTTATGTTCTCCATGAAGAGAGAGGCTTACACAGAGCACCAGAGTTGAAATCCTGCCCTGAGTTGTCCTCTGGAACTCTCTGTCTCTACTGAATAGAAGACTAATTTCCAAATCTAGGCCACTTGTCAAAAGAGTGAATGCCTCCCAGGGAACAAGCTGGTGTCAACTCAGAATCCCAAAAGGCCTAGGCATCCTTACCATCCAGGAGGTCACATATTTGTAGCCAACTTTTTGCACGTTGTCAGCATCTAACTGTTTGTTTGTGTTTTATCTGGCTAATGCAGAGATTATTCAGGTGAATATAAACAATCTGGCCTAGTACTATAAAGATGATACAGTTCCTTTACACACAGTGAACTGTTGACTTGAATTTAGTGGGAGAAATTATTTTTCTTCTGCAAAATTACCATTGCTTTCTTCATTTTTCTGATACTTCTAATTGTTAAAATACTTATTCTAATGTTCTTCCATGTTCTACTCACTTTTCAATATTTAAGTGATAAGTGGAAATATCCAATTAACAAATCTTAGTTATATTTTCCTCATTTTAGGAAAGCATTTCCTCAGTCATTTTTGAAACAGATCCTTCAGCTCCTGATATGACCTGGCTCTTGTACAAACTTGTCCCTCATGTAAGAAGTGATGTCCAAAATGGCTGCAAACTGAGCCTTCATATCCAGGGGGAACAGCCAGCATTGCTTTGGAAAGACTGAGACCTTATTGTGTGATCCCCTTGTGTTTTTGCAACCTCTCTAGAAGGAGGTTCCCAAAGTAATTGGTATTGATGCAATGATATAAGGAAACTTTTTTTTGTTTACTTGTACTCCCTCAACACTTCCTATACTTCATTTGGTTTGGATCCCCACGCACACATACCCCATGAAGGAACAGCAACTACTTTGACTTCAAATTATATTTTTCTCATTACTTTTAGACATTTTCCTGATGACTCAGCTCTTCCCTGGACCTGCACTGACTCGCTGAGATTCAGATGAACTGTTTCCTATTCACACTGCTTCGTGGACTGTTGGTTTGGGAAGCAAGTAAGAAGCCTGGTTTCTTTTGTTGTCTACCCCTGAGCATTGTTTTCACAAGCATACAAAAGTATTCTTTCCCATCATCATAGTTGCAATGCAAATCTGTGTATAGATTTAAATTCCATTCATTTATTGCTTTTTTTTCTTGTACAGTTACTCTTAAGTTATGGGAGATTTTCTAGCTATCAGTAAATTCTGTAAAGAGTTTTGAGTAAAGCTCTTCTTGCAGTTTGAATAGCAAGTGATCACTTGTCAGATTTGATGCATGTTTGCCTCAGGTAGAGATAGGCAATGGATAAAGCTAGGAATTATACTCACTGTCTTACACATTTGATCTACTCTTCCCACTCTTGCAGCAGCACTAGAATAACACATGAGTGACTACTATTTCTTTAGAGTGTAATAATGATCTGAAGATCTCTGTTCACAGTTTCAAACACAACACCTTTACATAATACTAATTATTCTTCCACTAGGATTAGAGAAATACAATCATGCAGTTTAACAAATAAGGTGCTATCTGACGGGCATGAGTGAAATAAATGTCCACTGAGGGTCTTTGACACAAGCAAAAAAGAAGAAGAAATATATTCAGTTTACTCTAGGGCTGGATGACAGTGGGCAAACTGTAGACATTGAAGGGGACCCTGCCTACAGGTTCAGTAATGGAGTTCCTGCCGTCAGATGAAGGCAATTCAAACCGCTTTATTTCTCAAGGGGCTACTTTCCCGCCTAAGGGCAAGAAAGGAATCCTCTTTGAACATGGAAACTACACTTAAGTGCTATATGCTAGCATACAGGAGTGAGCTGGGGGAGAAATGTTCTTCTTTGAACTCCAACTAACTTTGCATGTGGTGAGATTGTTCTTTATACTCTATTTGTGCATTATATTTTATCCGAGGCTCCCCAAAGCTTTTGTAAATACTTGAATGTATTCCCGGAGACAGATCAGCAAGAGGGATGGAGGGTTTTCTCTAGTTTTGCACTGGCAGGTTTGTCAGACCCTGGGCAGTCTAGACAGCCTTAAAAGTGCACTGAAGTTGATGGGCCTTGGTTGGTCAGTCTCTATTTCCAATAGAAATTCAAGTTTCAGATTATAGCACTGATTCAGTTCATTATGATCACTAATTTTCTTTGTCACTGCTTTAATATTAGAACTAGCTTTAAACTCTGATACAACTATTACCAATGGATAATATAGGATAATATCTGTCATTTATAGTCATATTTATGCAACAGTAAATGCAATAATATTGCTTGATTAGTCCAACCTATGTGAAGTAACTGGAAAAAGCTTATTAACATACAGCTTGGTTTAAGATAAAATCACATAAGAGATCTTAAAGTGTATTTCATATTAACTTCATATTAACTTTTATTAGCACGTAATGCTAAAACATAGTTTTAGAACATTAGGCAAATTCAGAAACAAGAGATGTTGTTTATAGTGTTCTTCAGTGCACCTATTTCTGTTCTCAGTTGTTTTTTTTTCTTTTCTCATTTGCCAGTGTGCAGTTAATCTGTAAAACACTGCTGTATATAATCGTTTTCTCCCGTTCAAGACATAGATAGAATCAATTGTTTAGGTTCTGCTCACAACACCGGGGGAAAGAAATTTAATACTTTATCCTTCTGAGTGCCATAAATAAATAGCATTAGACAGCGAAAAAGAGAACACCAATGCATTCAGGCATAGAAAGGAATTGAGAAAGCACATGCTATTACTTTCATTTTTCCTGTGTACTCTAGTCTTTTCCTTCTAACCTGATTATGCCTGGGATTGTTATGGGGAGCTAAGCATCTGACTATGTTTAGTTCTCCCCGATAGTCAAAGTAAAAGCCTGAAACAGTAAGTGTGTGAAGCACTGCAGTGATTCTGAAAGAGGAATTTCTATCTTCATACATATTCCAAAGGGTTATGTGGGGTCTCTTCACAAGCAATTTTAAGAGATGTCTGCAAAGACCTTTGTCTCAGCTTTCCAGAACAGTCCAGCATAGCAGGTGAAGGAATACTATACAGCATTAACAGTGTAATATTTTACTGTCACATGCTATTTGACAATATTTGGGATTAACATTCCTTTGGGATTTATTCTAATATTTCTTACTAATCAGGACAGGAAGAAGCAGAAATAGTTTTATTTAGAGTAGAGCTTTTTTTAAAAGAAAAAGCACACATGCAATTTTCTACTCAATTATTTATCAAGTATGCTTGAGTGGTTTTATATGTTTTGCAAGTAAACATACTTACAATACGTGAATCCTCCTACAAAGTATACTGGAAACCTTTTTACAGAACCAGTATAACTACAACGAGTTTATTGAAATTATGTTTGATAGGGACATACAATTTCTTTAAAACTAAATTTTGGAGGTGTGACTGAAAACCTCACATAGAATCCTATTAGGAATCTTGGTCACAGGAACATGTAAAAGAAGTTTTTGATTTTTTTTTTTCCTCTCAGTGTTTATTATGAGGATATCCATAAGTCAAAAATGTAGTATGGCTGCTTCTGAGAAGATTTTTCACCTTTTTTCATAAGTGCCTATAAATCTCATATTTTTCATTATTTATAGGTGTCCTTATGGTATTCTTAGTCTAAGGTACCTCAGAAGAGGAAATGGCGAATGTTCAGATATTTCTATGTGTGAGAGATGAGAAACCAGGCCTGTGAGAAACTAAGACAAACAGCCTGGAAAAGAAAAAGTTGAGGCTGATTGAAGAAATGCCTCAAACACTCTCAAGACAAAACTCTGAGTCACAGGGTGCATTCTGTGGAGGCCGAAGCTGATAACGCTGCCCGATGTAGCTGGGGGAGAGAGCCCTGTAGAGACAGGACGGCTCTCCTCTGGGGCACCTGGGCAAATTTCGAGGGCCATGTGTCCAGTGAATGAACTTTGCTTCATTATCCATGAAATGCATATTAACATTAACACCCCTCATTATGCTAACGAGGGCTGACACAATCATGCTAGTGACATCATCCCATGAAACACCTTACCCCTCCCCGTACATGGGATACGTAGGTCTGTGGGTCGACCTAGGGGACGGACCCAAGGAAAGTGGGTATAAATAAAAAAGGAGAGAAGAAAGGGCTCGCTCTCCCTCTCTGCCCCTCTCCCTGCCCCCCTGACCGTCTGGAGAGAGCAGTGAAGCAAACAAGACGGATGCCAGCGAGGAAGACGGCCGCCTCCTGGAACCCTCACCAGCGGGATCAGCACAGGAACCCAGACTGGTGATCTGTATTCCCCCATTCCCTCTACCTCCCTCTTTTCCTTTTTCTATTAAGAAATGCAAACCATATTATATTGCTCGCCACAACTTGCTACGTACTTAGCCCATTATCGTGTGTTCAATTAGTGCATTGTAGGTAGTTAATAAATGCTTGAACTTGAAGACTTGTTGTCTGCTCCAATTGGGGATTTGTGAATCTGAGTCACTTGTCCCCCTCGTCTGAGCGGGATGTGACACTATGCTTTTGCCAATTTCTAATTTGAAGAGTTGACAAAATAGCTTATTTTTAGCAAAGACAAGTCTGCAGTATCAATATTATTGGTTTCACCTTGTTTGTATTAGATTAATGGTGAAGACATATTTGTTTAAACAAATTTTATAATCACAGAATAATTAGGTTGGAAGGGATTTCTGAAGGCCGTCTCTTCCAACCCATGCTCAAAGCCAGTCAAATCATGTCATGTTTCTTATGGTGGTGTCCAGTGGCACCTTAAACATCTTTAAGATTCCCAGCCTCTCTGCGCACCCTCATGTGTGACCACCTTCATTAATTTTGGGGGTTTTGTATGATAACAACAACAACAACAACAACAATAATAATAATACAGTCTGAATTTCCTGTTTTCCAATTTGTGTTCATTGCATCTTGTTTTATCACTGTGCACCTCCAATAAAAGTCTGAAAGCATCTTCTCTGCATCTTCTTATCAGGTAATTATAGTATCCTTCCTTAGAACTCCATGAAGAAAGGCATTCATGAAAATTGCCAATAATAATAATATGCACTGCTCATTGTTGATCAATTTTTAAATGAATTGGTCATCCCCGAAAACAATACTATGTAGGCAAAAATATATAGGCTACACAAATTCCAATTATTTCATCATATGATTTATTCACTCTCTGTTAATTTGTGATTTTTTTAAAAAAAAAAAATAAGAAATAAGCTAGAATTCATAAAGCTTTCAAAGCTTTATGAAATCTAAATTCATTAGATAATTTATTCCTCAGAAATAATTTACCCACTTTGACTTATAATGGAGCTTGAAGTGGGGACAGTATCATCCTAACAAAAAATCAGACAGATTGGTTCCTAATTACAATGTTATATGTTCCAGAGCCATGTAGTCTTTTGGGTTTTGTCTGCATTTTTCTCTGAGAAGAGACATCCATATAAAACAGCTGCAGCTCCAAAAGGACTTTCAGTGGTAAATTGATTTGATTGATTCAAATTTGATTACATACTGGAAATACATTTAGTTCAAGTTAAGCACATTAGCACACATCAGCTAGAATAAAATTCCAATTGCTTCTTTGTTATTCATTAATGGAACTTAATGACTCCAACAAAACATTAATGAAGAAAAAATATTGGCTTGCATAATTCATTTGGAAAAATTAATTAATTGTTGTATTAAGGGCAGTCTACTCCATATAGTAATTACTGAAGCTTTGGTGGGGAATTACTTCATGATATTTATTTTGCAAGCGGTTGTTTACTCCTTCCATTTCACATTGATTTTGTTATGCAGATAGTATATTTTTCTTGCAGAAGAAAATTAAACACACTTTGAAATTATTATTGTAACTAAGTATTTACAATTGATAGGGCAACTGCAGTTTTACACTCAAGCTGTTAACATGATGTTTACTACATTTAGTATCTATTGGAAAGATGAGAAAATTTGTCTATACATAATATATGAAGTCAAAAAAGACCTTTTTAAGAGATAATTTACCAGGTCCAGTGGACAACAGAAATAATCACTTCAGCTTAACTGTACCTTTGTAACAAGCAGAAAATAACTTCTGGGGCCAGATTTTCTTCTTGCCAAGTTCCGTGAAGAAATGTGTGAGAACTTCTCATAAGACCTTAGCATTAAGACAATAAAGGCATCTTCTAGAAATTGCTTTTGTTTACATATTTCTTGACAGCTACAAACAGAATTTTTATTTCAATGGACCTAAAACTTTAGGTAGATCTAGACCTAAACTAAAACAGAAGTCCCTACAAGATTCAGGTAGTAAGAGTTGCAGTCCAACCCCATTTCCCTCACACATAGTTTAATCCTATGGATTTGTTGGGTCTGATGGAAGACTAAATCCAGTGCAGGCATTTACAGGTGAGACATTGCAGTGCTTATGGCTCCTAACATCCAGAACTAGGGACCAATCAAGGTATTGTTCTGCTACTTACCCAGATCAGGATTTGTTCAAAGTAGTCTTCAGCTCTCAACATGTGCAGTGGGTCAAAGTTTCCTTAGCATGGAAATCAGATCATCATGGAAAAGGAAGGAGGAGACTGGTGTGTCAGGGGAACTGGAGCTTGCCTTAAACCCCGGAAGAGGGAAGTGTTATGAGGCTCCCATACCATACATCCATCCATGGATGGTTCCAGCAACCACCCCAAACGTTGGGTATATAAACAAAATACCCCATAAAGGGATCCAAAAATGCAAGCTAGACCAAACCAACAAAAATGCTGCACAGGAATTTTTTTCTCTCTTTTTTATTCTATGTTCGTGGTTAGGCATGCAGCTCCTTTTACTTTATGTTCGTGGCAGATCAGATTCGGTGGAAAGAAAGCATGAACCAAGAAACCGTTCTGTAGGGCAGTTGTCAGTGGGAGACATGGACTAAACTGATAAGGGTATTGATTTTCCCCAAGTGGGAATTCTGTGCTAGTTCTTCATGTAACAACTAGGTTTTTGGAGAAGGTAGGCACTTATGGAGGGAACATACATGTTTGTCTCAGGATCCTAGACCTATTCTGTAAATAAGGCAAATAGAAGCCCAGTATATAATTTTTAATTTTAAAGAAGTCTTAGTTCTTTACTGGAGTTAACCCTTAGTTGATTGATTTTAATTGAAACCTGACATGAAAGTGATTTTAGGTTAAATAGCAGCTGGTATCATTCTGTAGTGTTGTTGACAGCAAAAACAAAGTTTTCCTGGAGGGATAAGTTGACTGGAGCCAAGTGTCACCTACTAATGGACATCCAAGAAGAAAAAAAGAAAAATATCAACACAACACTTCCTTTAAGTGTCTCCCCATGGACAGTAGGATATTTGGTTTGATTTGATTTGGGTTTTTTTCCTTATCTGAAAAAGAAACGTTCTTTTATCAATGCTAGGTGAAAGGGAAATGTGTGAGTGAAAATATTAGACTTCTAACCAGAGTCCCAGAAGTGCCAGTTCACTGAGCACTTGGAAGACTCTGCGGGCTCTAGATGTAAAGTGGAACCATATGTCATGATATTGACAAAACTGTACAAAATAAATCAGGTTTGCTCTGTAGTTGGCTTCTCATTGCTGCTTAGAAATTTGGGGGGTTTTAATGAAGAGTGCCTGGCTATTTAGTTATTGCTTTAGTAGAAAAGCAAAAGCAGTTTGTATGGCTTTTAGCATTTTGACCACGGCCCATGTACCATGTACAGCTTGGGTTTTCTTTTATCCACTTAAGAAATTAATTTTAGCAACTCCTGTTGACTAACCAGAAAAAAAAAAAAAACTGCCTGACCACTGGAGATATGATTCAAAGCTTACTGTAATTTATCTGATCTTCTCACTGCATTTAGTAGGATTTGCATTAAATTTTGTACATAGCCATATGCATGGAACATGTTAGAATAGAAAACAGATACTGGAGAGGCATTAGTTTAGGTCTTCACAGATGGAATTAATTGCTAAAATCATCTAGAAGTAGTTTTGTTAGGTGGCTATTTTTCTACAAATATGAAGTCCTCTCATTTTGCTACTGAGGCACAAGACAAAACACCATTGCTCTGCTGATTAAGGATACCAATTAAACTCAGACACCAAAGTGAAAAGAGCAGGCGTATTTTACTAGTGATAACAGTGTAATACAGAAAACATGCAGTAAGAAAAAGCAGAATAGTGCACTTAAAGCAGCAAACAGGAAAAAACAGGGTAATGCATCAAATCATTACTACATGAGAGAGAGAATGGAGATTAAGAAAAATACATCACCACTTGCATACGTTCCCATCACCCAGCCCCGCAGTGGCTGGGCAGCCCCGGTTACAGCGAGGGTTTGCAGAGCCTGTCCCGGCAAGGGGGAAATCCTACACGGTGCCTCCACCATAGGTGAGGCTGCCAAAGTCACTGTGAGCGGGTCCAGCCTTATATGCCAGAGATCGGCAAGCCAGAATAGCTGGCACCTTTGTTTTAGGTGGAAAATTTCTGGTTTCATTCTCCTATTGGATTCCACCCAAAGCCTGGCCAGGGCTCGGGGCGGGGAGACCAAGGGAGTTTCTAACAAGGCCAAATACGTGGGTTCTCAGCCTTGAACAAGGCTAAACAAGGGAAGCTGGATACATTCTCTCCTCACTCCTGATTATATTTTGTCTGAGCTTCATCTTTCACTAGAGAATTTACATCCTTTGTTAATGATTACACACCAAGTTAGCAGCTTCGGCTTGGGGCCTGTTGTTCAGGCTTCAGTATTTCAGTGCTTGAGCACTTTTTACATCCGCATAAGTGGGTTGTTATAAATTAGTACAATACCTACTAGCACAATGGTTATCAGTTATAAAATATACAGGATTCATCTATAGGTCAACTCTGGCTTGGGCTGGTTGTCCAAGCCTGAGCACTTCAACCATAGGCAATTCTCTTTTGTGATTTAGGGACGGTCAAGAGAGGACTTTTTTTCCAATTTCTCCTATGATCACAGTGAAAAGGACACATTATTTATGTAAACTGAGGTAGAAATGAAACTATTGAAATTTCCTTCATCATAGGTAAAAAAGATACTATTAGTAGAAGACTTAAACTTTTTTTTCATTAGCTTCTGGTCATTAGTATGTAAGACTTTCCAGTGAAGCTGGCAATGATCTACAATATCAAAGGCTCAGCAGCTTCTGTGACTTACCAGTTGGTGAGCACTGACTGGCAAGACAGGCTGGATTTTCTGCTTCTTTTGTAAGCAAAGGACAACACCAGCAAAAAATCTGAAGAAAACTCCAAGGTGCTACAGGGAATTCAGTTCTTCAGTCTCTCTCCTAACAAGCAGTGCTGGGTCAGCAGCAAATGGAAGGGGAAGAAAGAAAAGGTGGAAAACATGATTTTTTTTTTCCTTTTCACTTTCAATGAATGAGCACTTAACATGCCGCATGATGGCAGCACAGGCTGCAAAATGCAAAGGAGTTGCTGTACACAGTAACCGGGCCAAACAGAGATAAACTAATGTTGGATCTCCTGTCATGCAAATGCTTCTGAGGGGTAGGGTGTCGCTGCAAAGTGCAACCCTGAGCTTTTCCTTTACAGTACTCATGTCTATGGAGAGCACTTTTCTAGTGAAGACCCTCTTCTTGAGATCGTATAGGTATTTCTTCTCAGAATTGTAAGGAGTTATGGTCTCTGCTGAATTTCTTTTAAGTTACCACCGCCCTAAATTTTCTGGGCTGTCTTTAAACAGTAATTCCTTCAGCTCAAGACGTGCTTGCTGCATTCTGGAGCCTCCTCCACCTGCACAAGTTTAAGATTATGATTTAGCAGAGCAGAGCAGAGAATGCTTGAAGGCAGAGATTGGTTCTAACAGAAAACTTTGCTTTCCGCATAGAGCTGTCTCTGGCACTATTTCAGAAATGTCAGGTTTCAAAAGAAAAAGCAAAGTGAACCACACGAAGGAAAATAGACTAATTTTGCTACTTGACTGAACGTGGGATTGGGAGCTGTGATAGAGAAGGGATGTGTTTGAAATCTGAGCAAGGTGCCCTTCTCTGCTGCGTTTTTCACCCTCCTTTTGTTTTTTTTGGCTTCCTTTCTGCCCAAACTTAGTCCTGACCACTTGACTTTGTGTTCCTTTCTCAACTATCGATGATTAAGAAGTATATAGTAGACAAATATGCAGTAAATGAAAATGTGAAAACTCTAATGCTTACAGACTGGAATAGTCCAGGAACAAAAATGGATGAATCACTTTATCTGGACATGAGATAGTGGTGCCTTTTAGTTTCTATTTCATCCTAAAATTATTTGGGGAAGATTTTTCCCGTTTAAAAGTTACTGCACTGTTTATTCTGCATTTCGCTTTTTTGCAGTAGTCCGGGATACAGTTTTGGGTTGGAACAGGTCATTGAAACTCCCGCTTTACTGCCATCGTATGCTGCCATCCTGAGGCCAATTCCTGCAGCGCATGTTAACCCAGTAAACCCCTGGCTGGCTGTGCAGGACTGTACAAATGCTGTGCTTCACTGCTTAGTGAAATATTACTTCAGATCACCATCTGAGGCTATCTAAAATAACTGCAATTTCAGAGGTAGCTCAAGATTATTTTTTGTTTTCATTCCATGTAGGTAAAATAAATTTAATTTTTGATAAGCTCACAAGCTTCTATTGTACTTTTGGCTTGTATTTTTGGTTTGAAAGGGTGCTAATTACTATTTTTACAACTGAAGCTTAATTTGATGTACTCTTTCATTAGATATGTATAATTCTGCTTGTTACAATTACTCTTTGCATTTTGTGGATCATAGATTATCTGCCTGTAAGTGGTGTATAAACTATAACCTGTTATGTGTCATAAAAGCTGTCCTAGAATTCGAGGG
Source organism: Athene cunicularia (assembly GCF_003259725.1). NCBI lineage: Eukaryota > Metazoa > Chordata > Aves > Strigiformes > Strigidae > Athene > Athene cunicularia. The sequence goes on from NW_020799095.1 coordinate 106,643,415, forward strand.
ATCAATGTTATCTTCATATCTGAATGCTATTTTTACTGTATGTTTTGTTCAGAAGAAAAAAGCCTGAAATGGAACTTAATATTAAAGTCAAATTATGAAATATGAAAGGAGAGAACGTGGGAAGACATATTTTTATGGTTACTCACAAAGCTTAAATACAGAAAGTTTAAATACAGAACTAGTAAGAACCTTTGTAGGTTCTTTTCTTTGTGAATGAACATGCAATATCTTCCTCGTCTCCTTTCATTGATTGAGTCATGAAGAGTGCTGAGCCTGTTTTATCACATCATTTCATGGAAACGGTTATCTAGGTACACATTCTTGCACCTGCTCTTCTTTTTTGTTATGGGGTTGTTTTTTGGATTTTTTTTTCTGTTTCTCAAGATAGTTTTTTCTGTTTCTCAAAGATAACTAAGAATTTCCCTGAGTAGAAATTGAGTCCCACAAGTTTCTTCCACAACTCACTATGACTGAACTGGTGAAAGATTAGGTGTAGGATTCAACATTATTTTATCTTCTCTGTTTGTCCCCATTACTATGTAAAGCAACTCCTGTGCAGGAGACTTGCTCCTCTGTTCAACTGAAGATTCCTTTGTGCCAGGGAGATCCTCTGTTTTAGCCTGATAGGCAGAATGGAAGTCAGAATGTCAACTGAGTCATGTTATAGGTTCGGCTTGCAGTTAATGTAGTCCTGTATCGTGTTTCTAAAATTGAGAGCAAATATTTTAATTGATGAAGCATAAAACTTCTGATTATTAGCAATTAAATTGCTTGTTTTCATCTAGTGTTGGTCTTACAGTCTGAAACATGATAGCTTTAACTGTTGTCTCTGACATCCTCTTTAATGTAACTGCAGTGATTTCTTCTTTCTGTACAACATTAAATGCTTTAAACTAATTGCATAAGAGATAGCCTATCTTGATGTGGCCTACTGCAATATTTAAGATCAGTGGATACATTCAGAATGGATCTCTAGTGACGAAAAGCACAGGATGGAGCTTCAGGACATGCACTTTCTGCAGGAACATCCAAGCTTCCCAGGCCAAGTTTCAGGTTATTCTTTCAATCACCCTGAAATAACTACTATCAGGGTCTTCAAGAAACAATGAAATATCTCAGCTAAACTTCTTCCCAGGGGGTTGACAGCTGAGGAGAGGGAACTGTAGGAGTCGAAGTTATGAAACAGGAGAAAGAAAACTTCCAAGTTCTCTGTGCTTACTGCTGTCTGTAAAATTGATTTAGTATCTTTATGCTGTGATTTTAAGTTAAGCCAAGAATACATACAGCCTGTGGATAGATTCCCTTTTTAACACTTCTACAAACACAAATACATTAAATATGGAATTCTAATGGTTTTCTGCAGGGATTTCCTTGGGAAAACTTGAAGGGCTAGATCCAGTGGAATTCAGTTCTGGAAATACTACATCCTTTTTAAGCATGAATTGGCATGAGTCTTTTTTATCTCTGTAAGTACATGCAGCTAGATTTGCAGTTTTGGGGGTTTTTCTTTAAAGAAAATTTGTGATTTGATCCGACTCTCGCCTGTAAAGATTTCTTAGGTAACAAGTTGAGAAGTGAGCTTGGAGAAAAACAGCTTGTAATAGATTTGTGAGAATATTAAAATTAAAATATTAATTGCTTGTTGAAACTTGTATAATTATGAAAATCAATGCAGCAAAGACACTCAGTTATCATATATGAATATTAGGAAAAGAGAAGTACAGATGAGTTCAATGGAAATACAGAAAATTCCATCCCTTTACAGTAACATGAAATAAATTAAGAAACATGAAATTTGTGAATAAGTAAGTGTTTTACAAAAACAATAATTATCATTTTGAGAATAAAAGGCATGTTTTCCATTGTAAGATGAATGTAAATATTTATAAACCTATGACTACACGAGAGAAACAACATAAAAAAATAGCATCAGATGACAAAAGTCAGGTGAAATACTCTGGTGCAGTTACATGTGTTGACTGAGTAAGTGGCCAACTGTGTGAGGCAGTATTGTACATCTGATAATGTCATCTTTCACCTTTCAAACAAACGTTTCTTTGGTTCACTTCTGTCATGGTTTAACCCTGGTAGGCAGCTAACACAGCCACTTATTCACTCCCCTGCAGTGGGATGGAGGAGAATCGGAAGGGTAAAAGTGCAAAAACTCATGGGCTGAGATAAGGACAGTTTAATAGAAAAGCAAAAGCTGTGCATGCAGCAAAATAAGGAATTCATTTACCACTTACCATCAGCAGGCAAGTGTTTAACCATTTCCAGGAAAGCAGGGCTTCATCATTTGTAATGGTTACTTGGGAAGACCAATGCCATCACTCTGAATGTCCCTCCTTCCTCCTTCTTCCCCCAGATTTTATTGCTGAGAACAGCTTTATAGGGTATAGAATATCCCTTGGTCACCTGGGGTCAGCTGTCCCAGCTGTGTCCTCTCCCAGCTTCTTGTGCGCTCCAACCTGATTGCTGGTGGGGCAGTGTGAGAAGGAAAAGATGGAAAATGCCTTGATGTTGTGTCAGCTCTGTTCAGCAATAACCAAAACACTCTTAAGTTATCAACACTGTTTTCATTACAAATGCTAACCATAGCACCATGCAAGCTACTATGAAGAAAACTATCTCTACTCCAGCCAAAACCAGTACAACTTCTTTAGACTATACACTCTGCATCATAGTCTCTTCTTATTTGCTCTCTGCTAGTATAGATTAGTCACTGTGAACCTCTGAGTCTTATTGTTAACTGGAGGAACTTAAAACATTAAAGTATTTGGCTACAAGGCTGGTACTGGCCCTCCAACAGGAATAAAGGATTGAAGTAAAGAAAAACATCTACTGCAATATAAAGAGTGAGCATAAACACTGTTCTTCAAGCATGTCGCACCATTATACTTTTTTTGTTCCAACCTTTACTTCAGTGGTGTCAGTTCCCGCCCTAATGCTTGTCATGCAACTGGAATAGTTTAAACAAATACCTTGGCAAAAGAGGTTGTCTCAGCCAGGAAAAAAAAAAAAAAAAAAAAAAAAAAAAGGCTAGTTATTGGATAGATTGTAAAAAAGTTACACTACATTAAGATGAAGAATTGGACAAAGGTCTCCTGTCTGTCTTAAAGTACTTCACTGTGTTGTCAGCCACATATTTAGCTAAAGGTGAGCAACTTAGGTAGCTAAAGGGGGACATAACTAAATCAGTATTTGTGGCCAGCTAAGCAAATGAGTTTAGAAATAAGGAGCAGGGTGTAAAAGCGACTTAAATTATTATAAGAAATGAACTCCAAAATCCCAAACCATCCAATAAGAACAATCTGCCCAGAGGTACTACTGACTGATTATACTAGGATGACTATGACAGTGAGTGCAAGTCCCAAAGTTTCTCTCCATGTAAGTTCTCTGCCTGGGAAGAAAAGCTACCAATTGGCTTATCCCTGAGAATGAAATGAGAATTTCAATACTGAGGGTATCAATGGAGATTAGGGGATTTCAAGAGCACCTGATAATGTCTTGCAGAGTGCAACTCTCTCAAGAAGATCTGTGTAGTATGTGTACATTCTGCATTACCATAGTACCACACCTACGTACAAAAGTAATTCTCTTTTATATAGAGAGATATTCAGCACATTGGCCTGAAATGACATCCAGTACAAAGCTGCCTTTAGCTAAAATCTCTATCCCTTTCCACACTGTAAATATTTTTTGTGTCTCTGCAAAGTGTTTCCATTACTTCCTTTCAGAAGGTTTAACTGTTCATACCCCAGTAAAAAATCTGCTCCCAAGACACATTTTTTATGTGCTCAGACTGCACAGCCACACGTGGTTTTGCTGTTTAACATGTCTGTGAAAAGGTGACTGGCCGCTGTGAATCTGAACATCACTTACCATTAAATCCATGAAGCAGGTGACATTCCAGCAATATTAGGGCAAAACAGCCTATGTTGTTATGTCCCTGCAAAAAGGTCTTCACCCACAACCAAGAGCAGAACTGACACCTGCCTGGTCTGTGTCAGGATATGTGCTCTGCACCCAGCGAAGTACCTCCTGGTGCTTTATCCTGCTGTTCTTACTGATACGGACTGACTGGAAAACAACCCAAGAGATGAATGCTGCAAGTCTGAAAGGGCACAAAACTTAAAGAAGTACTGCCAGCTTGTTCTTCCCAGAACTTGTATCTTAGCAGTGAAATCTATGCTCTTCATCCTAGTTCACTTTTCCTGTGAACCTCAAGGGTTACTACCTATCCCTAAGAAGCATTTTTGCCACTGTTTCTTTTGCTTCTAGTCTGCATTTCTTCTGATAGCTACTATACTACAATATTATTATTTTACATTACATATAAACATCACAAAACGTTTGGGAATGCGCTCGATACAAACAGCAGTGGAAAAAAAAAAAAAAAAGCAATATAGCAGTTCCATCTACATAGCACAGTGCAGACAACTAGGAACAAATCTGTAGAGCAAACCTATGGCTGTTAAGGGGCAGTGTCCACACTGCATGTGTTTCAGGGGAATTTATATTCAGCTATGTCTATGTTGATCCTACAGGCCATGTGTTCCTGTGTGTATCGCTCTTCAAGGTGAGGGCCAAAAACAGGACAATGAAAAAGAAGATAGAATGGAAGAAGAAAGAACATTCACAACCAGGAAATAGAGATTATGTTGATGACATCTACCTAAGCAAGCTAAAATAAAGATCCACCCCACAGCTTCTGAACTCCTGCTTCTGGGCGTTCACCAATCACATTTGTAGTTTGGTGTTCTGTAATAGGTTATTCACTTTGAAAAGTTTTATCTTCCTTATAGTTTACTATTCCTTTCAAATATGATTTCCTGACAATTGTGTTGGCCCAGTTGTCTTGTAGGGCATTGTATTTTAATGTTACTTTCCAGGCAAGTAAATTAGAAAGTCTTATGTCTTTTGGAAAAATTAACTTTACTGACTCTCATGTGTCAGGAGTCAGCTTTAGTTGCTCAACATCTCTCTTCATCTATTGCATTTATGTTTGATCTTGTCCATGGCTGAGTCATTGTTGCGGGAAATTTTGCAATCATTGTTCTTTGAGAATTTCTATTATCATAGTAATTGTGTTCAGAGCCAATTAAATCATGTTGGTAAGACATGTTTGGACAGTAAGAGAACACTGACTTGTAGCAGCAGAACAATACTCAGTAACAATGTCAAATCACATCAAGTAACAAAGCTCATGAACAGATATATGAATTTCAACTTGCTTTTTAAAGCAGGTCGCATGGCCAAAAGACCAAAAGAATAAGATGCAAGTTGATGTAAATTGGATATTTGTATATCTGATAATAGATACACAGGTAGAAGCAATACTTTAAAATATATTTCTCTCCTCTTTCTGTTCTCTCTTTTCTCCTCTTCAGAAATTTTTTTCATTGAGCAACTTGGAATTTTAGCATTTTGAAGGGGTTGCTGGAATACATGTTGTTTCTGCTCATTTCCTCCCATACTCTCTTTTCTGAGTTTGCCTGAGAGGGAAAGGAGAATTTGATGCAAATCTCAAAGACAAACAAATCAGAAATACCATTTTGAGAAATGGAAAATATTCGGTTTAGAATGTCAGGAGATGAAGATGGTATTCCTTCTGGAAATGTGAAGAATTACTTTCTCGGTGCATTAAAATTGTAATGATTAGCTCAAAGATGTGGCTGGTGAAATACTTCAACTTTTTTTTTTTTTTTTTTTAAACTTGGCTTGAAAATTGTTTTGAACAGCTCATATTCACACAGCCATTATCTACATTAAAGCTAACTAGTTTTGATATGTGCCTTCTGCCTTGATCTTAACTACTTTTAATATTCTTTTCATTCTTAGTATGATGCTATCAGTTGTCCCAGATTCTGCACCTACTATGTCATCAAAAGGATTCTGAGCTTCACCAGCAAGATGTTCACCAGTTCCTGCACAACTATAGACTTACTAGTTGATCCAGACAAACAAATCCTGTTTTCCTCACACAGTTGAGTTTCACAGCCTGGGGTGCATATGACCTTGACTTTAAATGATATCAACAAATCTGTCACTTGATGTTTTTATATTAAACATGTCTCCTTTCTGCTTTTATCGCAATGAACCCATCTTTCCATGTGTAGTGCCACAGATAAATATGGTACTGTTGCTGAAGGTGACAAGAAAAATATTATATCCCCATGTATCTCTAAATTTAGTGCAATTTGATAAGAAGTCCATGAAGAACTTCATGCAATATTAATTTAGGGATGGCTTCTTACTGTGTCAGACAGAAGAGAGGTTTATAGCAAATCCCAGATCTCACCTTCCTTTGACAAGCTGCTGGGTCATATAATCCCTGCATTGGGCAACACTACTCCAATCATCAGAGCAGTGTCTACGTTGACATTTTGCTTGAGAGAATTTTGAAGTGAATGTCTCAGTCATCACGACTTAATGCATGCCAGTGCAATTCTCAGACAAGTTTTGGTACCAGCAGACTGAATTTGTTTAGGAGGAAACTCCATCAAAAATTCTGCTCTGTGTGTTCATCAAACACACTCATCACCCCTAATGTAGGCATAAACCTTCAGGCAGTGAACAGCCCTTTGAATAACCTCTAATCACAGAAAGGGGACATTCAGGTTAGGGAACCAGGCTAAACCATAACTGAGGTCACCTGAAATTGCTCTAACCATCTTTGGTGTATAAGCAGAGGCCTTGGCACCAAGTTCTTTAACCTACTGATCCAGTGTTGGTGTGCCAGATTGTTTGCTAATGTAAAAGTAACCTAAGACTCCTACAGCCCTTGCTGGATTAGCATTTGGGGTTCTGGTTGCCCTTTCATGGAGTGTGCAGGGAGATTCCAGAAAACCCACCTTGTGGTAGCAATTTCCAGCGTTATCTTCCAAGAGCCCAGCTGCTGGATTTAAAATGACATTTAAAAAGAGAGTGACTGTTCCCTTGTAGCCAAACAGATCTATCTATGCAGACAACAAAGAATTTCCAACTCAGTTTTTATTCCACTTCAGTCTTGTCTTGCAGAATTAACTTATTCCACGTTTCACTTGTGCAAAAATGTTTCAGCTTACTTTCAGTAAAAGCATAAACCACAGTTTCATGGTTTAGATGTGTTCTGATGATATTTACTGATCAATGTTCTCTCTAACTCATTCTCCCTAAACCAGACTGTATATAGAGGCTTACTAAGGCATAAATGTTGAATGATTTGCCTACTTTTTGTTGAAATGTCCACCACAGTGCAGGCCACAGCGAGGAAATATGTACTCTGTATAGCCTAGGATGGATGTGCTGGCTATCGGTCTGTTATTCTAATGTCAAAAAGAGTCAATTAATTCTTCCAGTTGTATCTGAATTTACGTGCATCATAGTACATTTATACTCCATCATTATAGAATAGCTAAATAACGTTCTGTTCCCATTCTTGTTGACTGCCTTTTGCAGTTTCTACCCTACTCGAGTCCTATCATTAATGAAACCAACTTTCTGTCGTAGCTGTGGTTCTTGTTAACAGTAACAGTGCAGCACTGATACCTTCATGCACAAATGGCAGGGAAAGGAATATTCTATCAGTCGTGTCTGTCCGTCTCTGCACTCACAGATCTTTATGCACACAAATGTGTGTGAAACTGATAGACACTGTCCGGCACCTTGCTACAAGTCTGCATTTGAAAACAGAACCACTGCTTCCAGGATCAGCTGATTACACAGGCTATCTCCTGCTTAAATCAAACTGTGCTTTTCAGCTGCAGTAACAACTGATCAAACTGTAGTTTATTTTATTACAGCACCTACCCTGCTTTGACTTATTAAACTGTTTCTTGTTGTTCAAGCAGAAGCAACTGCTTTGGAGCTGCTTAACTGTCCCACAGCTTGCAAGCTTCAAACTCCTTGCTAAAATCATATCAAACAGATTCTTCATCCCATCTACGCATTTTTATCTTCTTTCACATATATATTATTGTGTGCATGTATATCTCCCCCTCCCAAAAAAAAAAAAAAGTTAGAAAACATTTAAAAGTCTAGAAAACTGAGTTCCAAAATTTGTATTTGTCAGAAGGGTGGCACTGCAGTTTACTTCAGCAAACTGCCATAGAAAATGTTAGGGTTGAATGATATTCAGGAGTGAGTTCCAGCCTGTAACTGTACAAAATTCCAGAATATTTATAGTGCTGCATTTCTGGCAGGCACATGTTGCATCGCTGGCTGGGCCCTGCTCTTCCCTGCAAACCCCTTTCCAGAAACACGACACAGAGCAGTGCCAGACTGGCACCTTGTTCTGGGCTTGGCCCTTCCCACAACACCTATCCATGGCTCAGCAACAAGGGCTGCCTCTCCGGGGCACACAGCTGAGAATGACGTAGAGACGTGTATGCTTGCTACAGGGAAGGATGCAAGAAATGAGCCAGATACTGCTGCCAGAAACTCATTCCTGCTGACAGGAGTTTCAGTTGGCCTGTCCTCTCACACACTTCCTATTCAAATGAATGAATACTATAAAAGGATTTTTGAGAGCAGAACTTGTTTTTTTCAGTACACTGTAGGGAACTTAGAAAGAAATGCATATTCCACCAAAAGCAGTGGCTCAGAGATCTTTCACATGATGTATTATATCTTACTCTGATAAACAAAAATGAAGCACCAAAAGGGGGTGTCAGTGCAAACCTCTAACAGAAATCAGAACAGACTTTGGTGAAATGAAATAATTTTAATAATAATGATGATTGGGATATTGATAGCTTTTCATCTGTCACTGCTTACACCTGACTTCATTCAACGATTAATAAACCTTACAGTAACAAAAAGGACACCACTATTTCTAACAACTTCTTGTCACAATTTTTCTGGTAACAGTGGACCAGACTTTCTTTTTTCCTGATAATCATGTTACAAACCAGTGTGATCCATGCTATAACGTCTTCAGTACACAAATGAGACAGCTATCCTAGGAAACAACATCATTATATAAAACATCACTAGTTAGTAACAAGTTTTGCAGTTTTTTTCCTGAATCTATACTGCACACCAGGCTTAGTATTTTATCAAACTTTTTTTTTTTTTTTTCTCCCATACAATTCTGTAAGATAGATAAAAACTAATAAAGTTAACACCACAGGTGTTATAACCATCTATAGTGCTACCTTAGATAATGGTATGATCTTTGAATTTTCATTTTGATATCGTTATTTCCTTCATAATTTTTAAGTGTACAAGGTTATATGTTGTGTGAATGCTTGCTGGCTGTTAAAAGCACTATGACTGGAGTTCTAGCTATCACCTGGTTAATTCAAGTTGCAAGGAAATAACTAAAATTTTGCTTTCAATAACATACACAGCCATTGATCAGAAGTGATACCTCATAATTCAGCAGTAGCATGACAATATCATGTATCATTTTATTATTATCCAAAGTCTTTCTGTATTTGCTTATTTGTATTTGTTAGTGTTACATATTTAGCTTCTTCCCTTTAGTTTCGTTACTGATGTAGTGACTGCTTGAGCTGTGTACAGAACAACATCCAGGTTATAAGGTGATCTTAAAACCATGTGTTAGGGTGGTAAGGAAAAGGTGCCAGCTGCTTTTGTGTTCTAGAGAACAGGTGGAGCATAAAACCTCATCATATACTCTTTGATCTGGTCAAATTATAGCCTCCTTAAAGTGGGAGGAAAGAGATGGATCTTTATGGGCCTATTTGATCTGTTTAAACATTTATGTGATAAGTTTGTAGTGGTTTGGTTGTAGTTATGAGATGTCTTAATTGTAGGTTAATCCAGCAAAGCTACCTATATTTAAAATGTTGCATAATGCTTCCTTGTTTGCCCAAGACTACTTTCAGTCACTCATAATGATTTCAACAGATTAAGATTATTTGCATTGAATATCTAAGTTGCTTGAAATCAGGTGGAGGCTGATTTTTTTCTCAACAGCATATTTATATAGCTCAAAAATGTAATACTTTCTTAGAAGGTAAAAAAAAAATAATAAAAACCATCACATACACACACAAAACCTACCTGTTCAAAAGTTTCAGTGTCTCTAGTTTTTTAAATAAGTTTGACTGTTTCCCAGGAATTACTCTATTGTCAGGTGTATGTGTGCTGGTATCATGACTGTCACACTTGATGAAATCATGAGTCTGATTTGCTCTTTGCAGATAACTCGTTAGTGTCTGTTGGCTCATATGTAAAGAATGACCTTTATGAAGCATGGTTTATCTAAGAATCTGAGGTTGACCAAGGCCTTCCTTTCTGTTGTCATTGTAACCATGGGCCTCATAACTGAAATTAGATACACAGGTGAGATTCGTTTGACCAAATAGAGATCTTGATCTTCAGATTAAATGAATCATGATCCAGAATTCCATTGTCTAACTCTGTGCTAACTGTAAATTCACTGCAGGATGATTACCTCATTTGTAGATGTCTACATTTTTAGGTGCTTATGCTAAGTTATTTGCTTGTTCCTTACATACCCTCTACTGCCTCTTCTGGTGTGCAGACAGCCCACTCAGATGCAGATGACATAGTAGCTGAACTGGAAGGAAGATAAATTGCAACAAAGTTGTTTGACTTATGAAAAAAAAAAATATAGACTTTTTGGGAGATAAGAGATGATACCAGCATTTACACAGAGATGTCCTGGAGCCAGGGCTGAGGACAAAGAAACCAAAGGGGGAGAAAGAGCAAGGGCAAGAGAGCGATCTGGAGGCTAGAGCTAAAGACGACAAGTCCTAAAATAGTATGAGGAAGCTGGGCTCAGAGAACAGAACAAATTGCTTTGGGAGTTGCTTGAACATAAATAATGTTGGTTCTCCAAAACATATGAAACCGGTACTTTGGGACTACAGATTTCTTCAAGGTACTTGCTGATGGAAAGCACTGCACACAGAGTTTTCAACGTGCTCCAGCAAAAACAAGACTCCAGATGTTTGAAAACTGAGCAAAACAATGTATCACTTCTGTAGACCTCCTTACTTAGGTTTGCTGATCATCAGTATTACCTGGGCAACTTCTAATCTAGCATATCAACACCCTCCAAGCTGCCTGCTTGTCTACACTCCTCCTCCCCTTACAGACCCCACAGCATCAGATAGTGCAGGACTGGAAGGGGTGGAACCCTTTGTATGAGCTACAGCTGAAACACATCAGTTGCCTGAATACTGAAGGCAGATGAATATTCAGGCAGGGTCACTGCCCTCAAAGACAAGGAGGAATCAGGTGTGCTGTCAAGAGAAGCATCTGGGCTGACTAACCCTGAAGAAGCACCAGGAGGAAGCAGCGAGTGACAGCAGTGGGCAGCTCCCTGCCACAAGGAACGGACACACCCATCTGCCAACCCAGCCTGTTGTCTAGAGAAGTTTGCTGCTTGCCAACGGAGAGTTTATGAGTAAGGGTTAATAACAGACCAATATGGAAGACAAGGTAGTAAGTGTCTGCTATGGGTCCCTGACCAGGAAGAACAAGTGGATGAGGCCCATGTACAGCTAGAAGCAGCCATCCATTTATGGGCCATGGTCCTCACTTTAACCACCCTGACATCTGCTGCTTATGCCTTCACGGAGAAGGGCATGAGCAATCCAGGAGGTTCCTGGAGACCATCGACAACAATTCCTCACTCAAGTGATAGAGGAGCAAGGGAGATGCTTTGCTGGACTTTATAAAGAAGGAGGGTCTTATCAGGGATGTTAAGGTCAAAGGCAGCCTTGTCTGCAGTGTCCAATAAACAGTGGAGCTCATGATCCTGAGTGAATGAAGCAGGGCAAAAAGCAAGATCACAGTGCTGGAATTCAGGAGAGCAGACTTCGGCCTCTTCATATATCTGCTTGGTGTAGTCCCATGGGATAAGGACCTGAAGGAAGAAGTGTCCAAGGAAGATGGATCATATTCAAAGACCACATCCTCCAAGCTCAAGAGAGTTCCATCCCAATGAATATGAAGTCAGGCAAAAACGTCAGGAAGCCTGTATGGATGAACAAGTTGCTCCTAGAAAAAAAAAAAATCAAACAAAAAAGCATACAGAAGGTGAAAGAAGTACAGGTAACGTGGAAGAAATACAGAAACATTGTCTGAACATCCAGGGATGCAGTTAGGAAAGCTAAAGCCCAGACGGAAATTAATCTTGTCAGGAATATCAAACACAACAAAAAGGGTTTCTATAACTACGTAGGTGACAAAAAGAATACTAGGGAAAACATGGACCCATTTCTCAACAAAATGAGGGGTCTGGTTACACAGGAGATGGAAAAGGCTGCAGTACTGAATGCCACCTTAGCCTTAGTCTTTACTAGCAAGACTGACCTTCAGGAATCCCCAGTCCCAGAGAACAGAGAGAAAGGCTGAAGAAAGGAAGATGTGCCCTTGGTGGAAGATGATCAGGTCAGGGAATACTTGAGCAAACCATATATGTATATAAATGCGAATCCATGGGCCCTGATGGGATACACCACAAGTACTGAGGGAGTCGGTAGATGTCATTGCAAGGCCACTCTCAACAATCTCTGATTGATCACAGCAACTGGGAGAAGTGCTCAAGGACTGAAGGAAAGAAAATGTCAGTCCTATCTTCAAGAAGGGTAAGGAGGACCCAGGGAACTACAGCCTAGGCAGCTTCACCTCAATCCCTGGAAAAGTGATGAATCAGCTAATCCTAGAAACCATTTTTCAGGTACATAAAAAAGAAAATCAAGCTTGGAAAATTTGATAAACTTCTACAGTTAAGTAACTGGCCTGGTAGGTGAGGAGAAAGCAGTGGATATTGTCTACCTGGACTTCAGTAAGACCTTTCACACCATCACCATTGAGATCCTCATAGACAAGCTGTTGATGTACAGGCTGGATGAGCAGTGAGGTGGATCGAAAACTGGCTGAGAGGCCAGGCCCAGAGGGTGGTGATCAACAGTGCAAAGTCAGGTTGGAAGCTAGTAACTATTAGTATACCCCAGGGATCAATATTGGGTCCAGTCCTGTTTAATATCTTCATTAGTGCTCTGGATGATGGGTCAGAGTCTGCTGATAGCACAAATCTGGGATAAGTAACTGATATGCCAGAGATTGTGCTGCCATCCAGAGAGACCTCAACTGGCTGGAGAAATGGGACAAAAGGAACCTTGTGAAGTTCAACAAGGGAAATGCAAAGTCCTGCACCTGGGGAAGAACAACCCCATGCTGAGGGCAACCCAACTGGAAAGTAGCTTGGCAGAGAAGGCCCTCAGGGCCCTAGTAGACACCAGGTTGAACCTGAGCCAGTAATGTGCCTTTGCTGCAAGGGCAGCTAATAGCATCCTGGGCTGCATTAGGAGTGTTGTTGGCAAGTCAAGGGAGATGATTCTTCCCCTCTGCTCAGCTGGTGAGGCCATACCTGCACTATTGTTCTCAGTGCTAGGCTCCTCAGTGCAAGAGAGACATGGACATACTGGACACAGCCCAACAAAGGGCTATAAAGATGATGGACTAGAGCATCTCTCCTATGAGGAAAGGCTGGGAGAGCTGGGACTGATTAGCCTGAAGAGAAGGCTCACGGGGGACCTAATTAACATATACCTGAAGGGAGGGTGCATAGAGGACAAAGCTAGGGTCTTTTCAGTGGTGCCCAGTGACAGGACCAGAGGCAACGGGCACAAACTGAAGCACAAGAGGCAGCATCTGAAAACCAGGAAACACATTTTCACTGCAAAGGTGATTGAGCACTTGAACAGGTTTCCCGGAGAGGTTGTGGAGTCTCCATCCTTAGAGATACTCAGAAGCTATCTGGTCCTTGACAACCAGCTGTAGGTGGTCCTGCTTGAACAGGGAGGTTGGACCAGATGACCTCCAGAGGTGAACCCCCTTCCAACCCCAGTCATTCTGTGAATTCACCTCTTCCCTTGAAGCCAGATAACCAAAACTGATCCAAAACATCAAGGGACCAGTGGAATATACGTTCTGCAGCTTTATACTACCAAACATGTGAAAGTTTGAGTTATCTCCTGCCATTGGTTTTCCTTAAGAGATTTTGAAAATAGTGTATTTTTTGCAATTTATCAGTGAGATGACAGAGTAATGCTTTGTACTTTTAAGATCTTAAATTCATCAACTGTTCTGTGATCATTTTATAAGCACTAAGAAAGCCCCACAGAAAACAGCCAGCTTGTGCTATAAAATAGCAGCTAGATCTCACCACTGATCATGCTTCAAGGACAAAAAGTACCCACATTAGAGCAGTATAACATTGCAAAAACACATCAGTTAATTTAAAAATGCAATCCCCTTCAGAAATAGGCATGCATATTTTCATAAACTAATTCACATACAGGAAATGAACTGTTATTGTAAAGTTCCTTTTATTTTGAAAAAAATTTATTACTCACTGTTGTACAAAATATACCTAATATGTATAATGTTGACACAACTAGATAGTTTGCAAATTACCCAGTTGAAGAGAAGAAATCTTCACAATTTTTAAGGTGATTCAAGACATAACAAGTGAATTATACATTCTGAAATATTTCATTTGTAAGCTTTATACAAATGTTATTTGGTATTTAGGATTTGTAAACCTTAATGTTTTATACAAAGTTTTCATTCACATGATTAGAAGACAATGAAAACAATGTTTTACAGTTCATTTAAAGCATCTCAATTTCCTTTCTACTCTTGGTTTTACAGAAATAACTGGTTCAGTTAATAATTTTTAATTTTTAAGAGAGACAAACAAGTAGAAGTGATTCCAAATTTTTGCTGTTTAAAAACTGACAAAAAAATGCAAGTAATTATCTATGTTTTTTGAAATGTAAAAGAAAAAAAACCCCACATTTTAATGGTAAATTAGACTAGAAAACATTCTTTTCATTTCAGTAGGTTGTTATTTTAACTCCAGAGTGAAAAGTTGGCAACCATCTACTAAAAATAGCCAACACTAACTCAATTAAAGCTCATACAAATTTGGCCTATGCTTTTAGAACAGTACTACTATTATATTCCATGAGGAAAAAACCTGTATTTCCAGAGGTTTCTCTACACCACTACCAAGAAATCTTCAAGAGTGCATTCTGTTATTTATCGTAGGTCTTTATGAACTACAGGATTTTTATATAATTTAAAACAAAACAAAAAAACAAAACCAAAAACAAACAAACCACCAAACGTTAAGGGAGGGGCAGGCGGGGGGGAAGACAAGACATTAATGTTACCTTAAAAAGCGTATAGCCAATAACTAAAGATGCAAGACACAAAGAAGCAAGGAAATCAATAGGCGACAGGTCTTCACCTGGCATAAATTCAGCATAGCTCCACTGCCATCAAGCAGAGCTTTCCTGACTTACATCAGCCACAGATCAGCCTATCTATGTACAGCAGAACTCATTTACGTTAGTGATAAAAGAAGAGTAGTGTTCAGAACAGTAGTGTCAGCATGCATTTTTTAAATAAAGTAAGTTTGTAAAACCTTGGTTCTCATTGAGTATTTTGCTGGTGGCTGTCACTCTTACCACTGGCAGTGTCTCTACTTCAGGATGAATTCATTACCACTTTCAAACGATAGACAAATACATTTAACATTGGTCTATGAAGTTACTAACCACAGCTAGTTCTTATCAGAAATATTCTGAAACCCGTTTACACTGTGAAAGAAGAAGATTACAGTAATTTTTTACACTGTTATGGATTTTTACTAACCATAATTTGTGTGGAATGAACTGCAATCACTGGAAGTCAGCAACAGCTGTGCACTGAAATTTGGAGCAATGTAACTCTTTGTTTTTACTGATAATTCCTTTTGCAGATCATTAGCTATAGTAAATTTTAAAAAATATCCCCCTAAGGCATATGTTCACAGAGCAAATCCTAAAAGCAGAATTATAGCAACAAAAGTAAGTAATTGCACAAGCTTATCTTTCTCATAGGCAGGAAGATGTTCTTTCACAGCGCAAGAGAATTTCCAGAGTGCAGAGGACAGATTACTTAACCAGGAGTGCAAATATTAAGAACATATAAAACCTGGGAAGCAGAGGCTGAATTCCAGAAATAGCTTATGGCAGCATTTAGGTCTCACTACTGTCATCTGCCAAAGGTATTTCAGACTTGTGTGTGTATATATATATATATATATAATGTATATGTATAATTAATCTAGTAAAATAATAAACAGGATTCAGGTGATTTCTGACAGAGATCTGTGTAAATGTTTACCTCTACAATCACCACATAATACACCCAAAACAATTTATCCGAGTGTAATTTTGCACCTCAAATAAATTTATTTTTAACACACATTATTAATGTAGTGTATGCTCAATCCATTTGAGCTGTATCTTCTGTTAAGTTATACTTACAGAAAGAAACACTTTAATGAAGTCCATAACAAGGCAAATAAAAAACGTATTGGCAGCTACACTAGACAAAACTCTTGCCAATGTTCATCATTTCTGCAATGATACTATGTCAAAACTCACAAGAAACCGAGGTACAAACATATCAAGTAAACATGAGTTTTCTCTTGCATTCATTTGAAGTACGATAGTTACCCCTATTTCCTGATTTTTTATTTTTTTAATCTGTTATTTCCTTAAAAGAAAAATACATACCCGCATACAATGCTGATACCCTATGTGGTGATGCCATAAATCCCTTAGGATAGCAAGTTTGATGGGTGGTAACCCATTAGGAGAAAAATATATTTTTTAATATTTTACATATATACAATATATATATATTCAATTTTCAATCAAAATATAAAGTTTTCTAATGTATTCATCAGTATTTTTATGTGACAAAAAGGTATTTTGTATCTCAGTTCATAAGTTAAAAATTAACACGGCATTTGATATTCACCAGTAATGTTTTTTGGTTTATTTCTACAGAATTCAAAGAAAACAAAGAAACAGTGAATTAAAAAGCTTTCCTTCTCCAAAGCCAAATACAGTAACATTTTGAAGCTGAATAATTAAAAGGACAACACCAGGTTTTGCATTGTTAAGTAATCACAAAGAATAGGAAATGTAATCTAAGTAGAAACTAGTATTACTATATTAACATAGTCTAAAGAAAAAATATTTTGAATTCCTTATTTTTGATGGAATGTGTCTAGCAGAGATTTAAAAAAAGTTGTAATTTTAAAGTAAGAGTTACTTACACTCTCACCTGTCTATATTAACTTTGATAAACCTCTCCCCCCCTCAATTCCAAAATACCTAATATTGCAGAAGTATGGCAGCCACTTATTTACAGGTTTTTTTCAACACCGTGAAAGGCACATTTATCTTTTTACGCAAGTTTCTGCTAATGTCCTAAACTTGGGTTCCAGCTGATCTAAGAAGTCAAGTGCTTCTTCTTCATGCTGATCACTGCAGCAGCCTACAGAGCCAGCCAAGGATCCTTTTCCTTCATAGTTATATGAAAGGAGATAATCTTCAGAATGCTTCTGTTCTTCATCCTGTCTGCATAGATGCACCTTCTGCATAGGAAGAGAACACACCTTATTATTTTCTTAAATTGTTATCCTAAACATATTACATAAAAATAATTTCTTTTGATTTACCTTTCATTGATTAATTTTTAATCAGAGTGTGTCCTCTAATGGATTCCTACATACAAAAAATGCACATGATTGGTCTATATCATTAAGACTACAAAATATAAGTATTTATTAGAGAAATAATTTCTACTAATCATATATGTAACAACAAAAGAGGAAGAACCTGTTTAAATAACCTGTCAGGCAACTAAAATCCACTTGAAATTAGAAGACTGATTTACACATAACTAGTTAGGCAAGTAGTGAGAGTTTTTGATCTCCAAAGCATGAAGTAACTACATTTCTAATGCTGTACATTCATTCCTGTACCATTGCTAAGGTAAGTATTGTGTTTAAATTAGTACAACGCAAGCTGTTAGAATAAAAGCAGAGAGTCCCAGAAAAATTCACAAAAGCTTGAGTAATTATTCTGAGTGAGTAAATATTATAAATGAAAAATAGCATACTGCCTAAACTTTAAGCCAAGAAAAGAAAGAGTTATTTATATTTATGTCTAAAATAGGTAAAGGATGAGTTTTTCAAAGGGCAATATTCCAAAGGATATTCAGGGAAGCAATGGAGAGGAAAACCAAGCCAAAACCAAAACCAGACAGCCACCTTTCTAGCACAAATACATGTTCTCCTTGAAAAGTCGGTATATATTTACCATAACCTATGCTCAAAAAACCCCCAAAATCCAGTTTCAGAATACTTACTTCACCTAAACGAGGATGTGTGAAATTATGCCATTCTGAGTAGGAGTATCTACACGTATCCATCATAGGCTGTCCTCCTCCTTCTTTAACTGATCCCAGAGTCTGATGTCCACCTCCCTTCACTGATTCCAAGGTATGTCCTCTTCCTTTTACCATTTCAAATGTTTGTTGATCTCCTGTTTTTATTCCATATCCTCCTTGATCACTTGTATTTTGTAGAGGAATTATATTGTGATCCTAAAAAAAAGATGCAGTAGTGTGGATACCTTTACTTTTTTCTTTTTTTTTTACTTTTTTTAAATTCAAAGGATGAAACAGCAATCAGGAACTGTCAGTACTGAAAACTGGTAAGTCTCCAGCTTTGCACTGTGATATTTTGAACAAAAAGCTATCCTTAGTACTTATTGCATAAAGATCAATAAGTGGTCTTTGGAAAGGATAATATGACAAGGGGGAAAAAATTAACCGACATTTAAATGTGATACGAGATCCAAAACCTGAATCTTTACTCCAGTTAAAGCTGTACTGTAATCTATATGCTAGTTTCTTAAATTATCATGTAAAAATAATGTTTGGTTTTCAAAGTCAACAACCTGTAACCCATTAAGCTAGACACACAGTCATATGCATAAATTTCATTCTGTTTCATAACACATTGTCTGTATACTGGGTGAAATATGGAAAAACTAGTATGGGGTTACAAAGTAAATGTTTCATAGCCAGTGAGAAATTTGACACTTGTCACCATTAGGGTTTCCTAGTTTTCAGTGTGAAGTAAACTCAATGGTTTTTAAACTAATCTTTTCTCAGGGAGGGCAAAGCCAGGTGGTGGGGGACAGAGGAGAAGGGGAAGAGTCTGAAGAACTAAATCCTTGTGTATGCGCAGTCCTGGGCTGGACTACGTTCATGGTAGACTGAATCTTAAAAAAAAGCAAGAATATGTGTCATGAACATGGACTGTTCAATCATCTCCATTGGCTCAAAAATCAACTGTATTTGGGGTCATTTTTCAGGGGAAGGGCAGAAATTGCACCTGTAATTTACCATTAAAATCTTCTAAATCTAAAAGTCCTTCTCCAAAGAAGAGCAATAATGTTTTCCCATAAACACACATTCAACATAGACAAAATAGTAAATTTCAATCTAATCTCATCATTGAAAATGACTGAAGTCATTAAAATGTTCACCTGAAAGTTCCAGTCAAACTATTAAATTCTGAAAGAATTATAAGCATCCAGACTAACAACTACAGGGTATGTTTAAACATATATGGTACTACCAACTCTGCCTAAAGTAAGAATTTTCAAATTCTTGTTAAATAGCAAAGCATATCTAATCATCTCTGCATTTATTACTTATTTCCTTTACCAAATCACTTGCAGGTGGTCCTGTTCTCAGTGCCATGCATATCTTAATTATATGTTTCTACATTGAAGTAAATAGATAACTTACCATCACTTCTTCTCCTGGAGCTTCTGTATTTGAAATTATTAAATTGTGATTGGCACAATCATCAGTCACATGCCTGTGCATTACCCCAGAGCCACAGCAGCCACAAATTGTGATCAGAATTACTAAGGAAAGGAAATAAATGAGAAAGATACTATGAACTTTACCTCATAATGGTATCTACTTCTGTTCTGTAATGAATTTTGTTGTATTACCCATTTTAAATGCCTAAGCATCAAGTATGGTTTAAATAAAAGAATTTTTCCAAAATGCCCATACTCCAAACTGTACATAGATACATTTTTTTCAAACAGTACATGGAGTTTTCACTATACTGTCAAGTTATTTCATTCTTCTAAAACACATCTTGGTTTCCCCAAAAAGAAATGCAAGCAAACTTTATGAAAACACTGTGACTGTAGATTTCACAGTAATAAAAATAAATTACTAAATCCAGGTGAAAAAAAATCATGTTATATGCCTGCAACAAGGTTGTTCAAAAGACTTTTTCATGTATAAATATGCAGATGTCAAATTATATCATAAGGAACTAACAGGCAAGCTAAAAGTCCCAATACCAGAAGCTTCTGTTTCACAAAAAAAGCTGAGCAGAACCCTGGAGGACTTCAAGCATTATATTAACAGAACAACCTTACTTAATTCCTTATATTCAGCTTATTCCTCCTATACTACTACTTTGTGTTGTCTCCTCCTATAATCTGACTCTGTGCTGTCACAGAGACTCAGCCAGAAATTACTTTATATAAAAGAATCATGAGCAGCTAACACCTTTCCTAAACAAAGTACTAAACGTTTCATTCAGAGAACTACTTTTCCTTCTCTTTTCAAGTTGATAGCTCAAAAATAAAGAAGCCCACAAGAAACAGAACAGTTCTGCCTAACTGCCCACTGAGCAATCTGATCTCTGAACACATAAACCTCTGTGGCCAAGAGTCACTTTCAAGTTCATTTAGCTTCTGCCAGCTATCAGTTGTCAGCAAGGTCTGCATCAGTGGTTCTGGCAGGTTGCCTCCTGATGCTGACAGATGGAAACAAGACATCCATGACAGCACTCGGCAGAGGATACACAGGGTAAAACCTAGCCACAATAAAATAATGGGTCTCTCTGGAAGGGATGCAGTCAAGGGATAGTGACAAAAACCTATCAGACATTTCACACAGTCCCCCTACTGAGCATCCCCACATCTGTAAGTTCCACCTCTGGGCTATATGACAAATTCAGGCACCTGCCCTGTTTAGATAAAACACGGATCTATCTAATCTTCAAAACATGTGTAGGTCCCAGTGTTCTATCTACCTTAGTTAGAACAGCTGGCTGAGATTAAACAGGGACAAGACAGGATGATCATTACCATAAAAAATGGACAAGAAATGGAAAAAAAAAAAACCAACAAAACTCTGAAGCACTTGTTAATGTAGCATGTCCACTGCTGTTTTTTAAAGATGTTATTAGTCAGACTATGTCTGATTCTGGTAAAAAAAATTAGCTGGCTTTGCTATTACATATCACTGTCACCGCCTCACTGGTTAACAGCAATATTAACCTGCTAAGAATCTGTTAGTCTTTGGGCAACTCCCAGTAACACCACGTGTATTCAAGGGTTTGGTCTGTCGTGGAAGTACCCAACCTGTCCTTCAATGTTATGCTGGCTCTTGTAAAATCCAGTGTTTCAGATACTCCGTGTTTTAATCCATGATACAACAAAGGTCACAAAAAGCTCTAGGAAATTCATTTTCTACACACAGAGAAGTGCATCCCAAACCCAGCACTAAACTCACAAACTTTGCTGTACGCGCCTCAGGACAAGATCTGGTAAGCACTACAAATCCCACCCTCTTTTGGTCCAAGTGCTGACTGCAGGTGTTTTGGCCTTGCTAACATGAACACACACACATCTTACATAAAATGTACTTAAAAGAATAAACAAAACTGCACACACAGTAACTAGACGATGAGAGCAAGAAGTCTGTGATACCGATACAAACAGAGCAGGTACAATAAATCAGCAATGAGGGGTATACAACTAACTAAATAAAAAAAGAAATGTTTATATCAAGTTTGAATCAGGCTCTCACAGGTAATTTTAAAATTAATTGCCTTGCACTTCACGTTAAAGAAAAAACACAAGTGTACTTACGCAGCAATAATAGTGATCCTAAGATCATTGCAAGGATGGCCCACACACCAAGAGTAACATTTCCGCCAGAAAGTAAACGGGTCCTGCCATTGCATTCAGTTGGAGTAACACAATCACAGAGGTTAACTGTTATGTGGTTCTCTCCCACCTTTCCTCCGTTGTCAGTGACACTTACAGGAATATTGTATATTCCAAATGGAATATCATCCTTTGGTGAAAGATACACAGAATTATCTGTAAAAAAAAAAGACAAAACCAGATCTAGTGTTAACAATACCTGAAACTTTGTTGTCACAAATGAGACTATAATGACAATCTTCCCTTCCCTTACACCTATATTGCTACCAGATCCACATTAGCTAGTTTAAACTAGCTTAAATTGTTGACACAAAACTACATCTTGGAAGGATTTATACTTTCAGCACCTTTTAAATGTTAAAATTGAAGAAGCAAACCCTATACAGCCTTCTGACAACATACAATTTGAAACTGTGAAGTTGATTCAGCTCATCATAGTAAATGACACTACTCGGGCTTATAGTAAAGACTATCAACTGAACTGAAATCTGTTAGAAGGACTTCTGGTAGTGTGACTGGAATAATTAAACATAAACTTAATTTATACCTCTTCCTTAATTTAGTTCTATTGCTACATTCAGTGGAAAAGGCTATATCCAGTGGGAAGTAAAATCTGTTTAGTCTGCTGACCTGCTTAGTGGCAATGATTAGTGACCACATGTTTTAAAGGGCGAAAGAAACCATTTGTAAAAAGTATGTACAAAAGTGTCTATATTGTACATAATGGTTACTTTCTGATGAGGTATATAAAACTACATGTACCACCTAAAATGTTTTTTCAATTTGCCTAATAGAAACTTCGAAACTCTTAGATGTTTCTGCTCTCAGATTTTACTGGCTTTTGCCTTTCGTTACCAAATGTTTCACAGAACACTTCAGAATCAGACCCTTTTCAGGATAATTCATGACAACATAGTAGCAAATGCATGTGCTGCTCTTATCCTAGGGCACCCATCAGGAAGCCATCATCAGCTATAAATTTTTGATTCAGCAAATTTCTGGAAACAGTGATTCCTTTCATAATAAATTGTTCATCTACTTCTATCAAAATTATAAAAATTAACGTAAATTTATTAAGGGAGATAGTAATGTTTCCTTTCTCCCTGATCAGCTTTACCAAAAACATGCTGGCTGACAGCAGTACTAAGAAAAACAACTGTCAGAATTTTTTTAGTCAGCTTCTAATCAATTTCAGGTCAAGTTTCAGTTTTCTAGTTCTCCACCATAATAGCAGCCTAAGAAAAGTTGTATTTTAATTTGGGGTATTAGCCATTTCATTCTTAAATTCCTTATGAGTTATGAATGCATACTTCCTTTTCCAGAGGTGTTGATGCAAGGCATCACATAAGTTTTTGTTCTCCCACCTGATCTTTTTGCATCATAATTACAGACAACAGCTGACTGCTGACCCAAGGATGCTGGGACAGATTCTTGTTTATGCTTTAAGAGGCAGAATATAATATCCTCCTCCTTCCCTTTGTGATGCCAACAGTGTCACCTTCTTAACTTCTGAAAACTGTTTCAAACTCAGGACAATTATGATAAAGAATACTTTAGCTATTTCCCTTTTATTTCTGGCATATTCTTGATCTCCTGTAAGGCAAATGAAACTGAGGAACTGCTAGAGATCATCAGGGCTACCTTGTTAGCCCCACTGACTACGCTAATTCCAAACACACATTAATTCAATCTATTCTTACAGTCCAGCCAAGGGAGATGTAGCAAAGCCTCCTCCGGCAACCTACAGCTAAGTGAGGAGGAGGAAGAAGTCTTTACATACCGTTGTGTCGAGTTATCTTCCACATGGAAGCCAAGTTACGGTCAGTTATGTGATATACGAAGGGTGTGCTGTAAGGAGACTCATCACCATCCTGTGCAGTAAGGCAGATCGGTTTTCTGTCTCTGCACATTATATACTCAGTTTTAGCGATTCGTGGGTAATTCTTATTCCCAGGCTGGATGAAAACTTGGATTGTTCCAGTGCCTGTTTTGCCATCTATGAGATAAAACATAACTACTTTTAGCACTTACTTCTAACATTCATATATTTATCTCTCCTCCAAACTTTCACAATGAAATATCTATCATCAACTGTAATATCCAAGTTTAGAAGTAAGGTGGAAAGCAGCTGCTGATTTAGCCAAAAAGAGAGAGGGACTTCTCACAGCTTTCTCTTGGCTGCTTCTCTTTGCTCAGCTGGTTGCAGAGTAGATCAACAGTTCCCAAAGCACCATATTCTGCACATGCAGACAATGTACTGTTGAGCCTGTGTATCTGTGTGGCAACAGACACTGTTCTAAAAGGAGGATGACTGGAGAAAGAGCCCATAAATCAGCGGTAAAGGACGGTAAGTCAAAGTGAGAATCAAAAGCAGAAAATACAGGTCTCCAGCCTTTTTACTTTTGGAAGGAGAAAATAAATTACACTTTCCCTTCCCTCACTTCCCTGGGAACACAAACATTTTCAGAAACAGTGGGCTCTTCTGCCCTCTTCCCTCTGAGTCATCATGCGGTAGCAGGATTCAGCAGTGACACATACTACATCAAAGTCTACATGCAAGAAGTGAATGAGCTCTCCCCCCTAATTACATTTTTTTCCAACGTAGGAATAGTCAATGTTTGTATACACATTCTAGTGAAATTACACCAAGTTTACTTTTTAAAACTTTCTCTAGAGACACCTAATTGCAGATGCATATATCATATCTAATTTATATGCAACAGAAGTTCTAAACAATTTAAATATAATTTACATTTAATTTTAATATGCAAGCTTTGGACAGAGTTAGAATTTTTAGCTGTAAAGCAATTTGCAAAGGTCTGCTCTTTACTCACACTGATGTTTAAGTACATAAGGCTCAGACTAAATCCTGCCATTGGATTTATAAAGGCAGTCCATTTTTCCTTTCTAATGTAAGATATGTAATTTATAATGAAAAGTGTGACCTATAAGCCTGACATTTTTCTTTGATAATCCATTTGCTAACATTTAGCAATTGGGAAGTGAAAGGTGTATTTAATTTTGTTGGTTAGATGATGTTGAGGCAAAACTGTGTCTTTTCCTACAATAAATGCATATACCCAAATTAATCAAAAAGAATAGATTATTATTCAGTTTAAATCAGAACCAAAACTTGGTTTAGAATGAGAATCTGTGTGTACAACCTTTCCAAGAACAATTTGTAAGTGCTCATCACCTGAGCAATACAGGGTGTGAACCCAGACGACTGAGAATGAGCGAGTGCAAAAGCAAACAACAATGAATACCGTTATTCTTAGAACTCCTTTTAAATTAAGAATGTCTAAAAGCAAGATGCCAAGAAGTCAAACAGAGGAGAAAACAGTTTAAGAGTTTCAAGATCAACAAGGTTTTCTACAAAAAGTTTTCTTTCTCGGATTTCCCTGTTGTAAACATCACTGCTGCCATGTGCTATCACTTTAAAAAGTCAGGAAATAAAAGGAATGCAGTACACAGTAGAATCTTCCAATTTAAACTTAACAGAGGATCTTAAATGGGAGTAGATAAATTCTGAAAACATTGAGAACTTGCATCTCTTTCTTAAATGCTTTTCCTGCTATATAGTATTCTCTCAGCATTTGATAGAGCTATCCCAAAGACAAGACAATGGACTAGGTGAGCCTCTGGTCTGAACCAGTGTAGCTTTCCCCCCACTAAATTTGCACGTAAACATCTGTTATAAACCACTAAGAATACTCACAACATTTAGTACTCACTTCTGTCTATTGCGAGGACTGAGATATCACATTGACCTTGTCTCATTTCTGGTACATCTCGGTCCAAGACTTTAACGGTTCTGATTTCACCTGAATTTTCATCTATGCTGATCCAATTACATTGTCCAGGTGGTATCCGGTAGCTGTTAAGAATAATTTGTTTGTTTAGTTAAAGATCTCAAGTATACACACACACGTATATGTACATACATATGCATACCTATACAGATACATGTATTCATATACACTTATGTGCGCGCACACACACACACACACACACACACACACACATACACACAGCATCCACAACTATTTCACCTTTCCCCTGTCCCACCCATGCTGCGCTCCAAATAAACTAGTAGGTAACACTGTTTCATACCTTATGCCTTCACTATTTCCAGTTTCTGGATCTTCTGCTACGTATCTCCCAATACTCGTGCCAATCTCCTCACACTCTTTAACATCTAGGCGTAACTGGCAGGGTTTAAACACTGGTCCCTCGTCCACATCCAGGACATGCACTGTAACAGAGCTGGTGCTCTGGGAAAGTTGTTGCGAATGTGGTGCCAGCATGTAGGGTGCCTCGTTGTTGACTGCAATCACAAGGACCCTTTGCTTGGCACTTTCATAGTCCAGTCCCTGTAACAAAGATGGACTTTGTTAACCAAAGATGGACAAAGATTGTTTTTTTTTCCTTCAAACCAACACAAAACTTGATATTGTTTTCACTGCCCAATTATTAAATAGACAAAACTGTACCACATCTATTTATAAAAGATGACAGCTATCCTTCTGGAACACCCAGCTTGAGACACAGTAAAAGGACACAATTTAAAAATAGAAAGTTAAGTTCTAAGTTAGCCAAAGGAAAAGAACCTGAGGAACTAACCCTAATAACGTAAGCAGCACCACTGTAAAATTTTAGATAAATACTCTGATAGTCAATTACTAATAGAACTAAGATAGGCATTAAATGTGGTGGGGGATTTTCTCCTCTCGCATCTAGTTGGCCAATATTTCAGGTTATGTGTATTTCCCTTCCAACACAGGTCAATCATACTTCTTGCTAGCACCTGTATTTATTTCCTAGTAAGACTTCATCCATTGCAAATATAGCTGAACTTGTGGGGTTGATCAGTAAATATCTACCATTTATTCTTCAGACAACTTCTCCAAGGTCATGATCTGCACTTAATAGAGCTATTTATATCCTAGTCATAATACTCTCCAGTCTACCACAGCATTACACTAAATATAAGGAATTTCAAATGGATTCAAATACCAAGAAAATAGTTTTAGAAAAAGCTGTAATGATTACCTGCAACCAAAACATAATAGATAAAAAAATCCCCACCAAATTTACCTGGCATCTTGAACCTTATGATTTAAATATTCAAATTTTAATATTAATCTTCTCTGTTCCTTAGAAGTAACCTGTTATTACAGTTTTAACATTACGAAAAAGTGGCATGAAGACGCAAAGGGACATGCTGGAGTACAGATACACTGGCACTTTTACCTCAAATCTGTAAAGTATGGGGTATAACAAGTAACTAAACCAACAGAGTCTTATGTGTATGCAGACTCCCTCATGCCCCAGAAAAGCAAACCAGAAGTCACCATCCTGCAAAATAAAACCTGGAGAGCTTTATGCTGAATTAGTAAGTTTAATTGCCTCCTAGAGAGAGCAAGACTGAAGGAGGTGTTCATCCTTACCCTCCTTTGTACACTCCCGTTTCTGTTAAAAACCCAGCCATGAAGAATTCCCCAGCTACATCCCTAAACCTAAACAATTCCAACTGTGAAACCAGGCAAAAGCACCAAGCTCTTCTGGAATGACAAATCAAAGAGAATTCCTTGAATTCTGCACACAAAAAAAAAACTCGAAGCAATCTGGAAGGTGAGGTTTGTAGGTTATATATCACACGTGAGCCTCATTTGCAGTGCATTATGCAATCTACTCTAGAAGAGAGTTCAGATCAGGAAGAAAGCATGACTTGCCTGAGAGTTACAGATATTCTTTGAATAAAAATGAGTTCTAGATTATTGGTTTTAAAAGCAACACCTGAAGACACCCAAATTTTCCTCTAGCAGTTCCATTTTTACTTACTTTAACAACACACAATATTCCTTCATTTGTGTTTTTGTCTGTTGTAATTTCAAAGGACCGATCATCATTTCCTCTTATAATTTCATACACTGCTCTTGAGCCAGGCGATCCAGGTTCATCAAGATCAACAACAGAGACTCTCAGTATTTCTACATTCACTCTGTTTTCCTCCACTCGTGTTTCATACTTGCAATATCCAAAAGAAAAAAAAAAATCAATTTAAATCAGAGAATATTGTTCCATGATGCAGGACCGAAGAACACTGTAAGTAAGGAAGACTACTTAAACTGAAGGGGTCAATTTACCAAGCTACTGTCATGATTTATTTTGGTTTCATGCATTAGCATATTTTCTCCATTCCTCCATTCCACCCTTACACCCTAAGTGAAACAGTAAATGTTTGCTCCCAGCACCACTGTAACCTCAGCTCCTTCATACACTCAAACTACCACTGACATAATTAAGTCTGGAATTCTTCTTCCAGGAAAGGTAAATTAGCACCATTCCCCTCAGTTACATCAGCTACAGATATTAATTTGCATACAACATGATCAAGCTAAGCATTAGAAAAGGCACTGGAGTAAATTAAATATATATATATATATATATAAACAAACCACATGAAGGGTGAAATATGTCTCTACTTGTATGGCAAAGGATGAAAAGATTTTTCATATTTTTTTATCTTTTTAAAGAGCTGTGTTACTCTGTACAAGCTCAAGAAGAGTAATTCTGAATTAATATTACTGATAGTATTCTACAGTAGTGAATGGAAAGGATAAAGCATGGGTATTCCTCATGGATAATGAATAATTTTTCATAAATTTTGCATTACAAAACGCCATGTGGTGTTTGAGCTGTATACACAGTTATTGAGACATAGGCTCTGTCCCGATGGCTGCAATAAGCAAAGACTTAAGGCTGAGTAACAGCTATTGGTGAACAAGTAGTTTAAATAATACTTCTGTAGAAAAAAAAAAAAAAAAGGAAAAGCATAGAAAATCTTGGTGAAAATCCTTGCATCTACTTCACTGACACTAACATTTTCATTTGCAACATGAAAATAGCCAAAAGTTCATCAAACGGTAATTGAGGTCACAATGCTGCTTAGGAGTGAATCTGTCCCCTACCTGTAAATAGTTAAATCATGGGATTTCTAGGACTATGTATTGCAGCAGAAGTGAATGAATGAGTCATGTCAGCTTTCTCCAAATGGACATAAAGTAAATGACTCAAACCAACTAATATAACAATAGGTCTAATTACCAAACAGCAAAACAACCAACAGGGCATTCTCAAATGTCTATATTGGCATTTACTGTTTCAGGGCACTAAACTTCATATTTGAGTTACTGCCCACCAGGAAAATAGAAAGGGGATAGTTTTGGGGTTTTTTACCTTTTTGCAGACATTTCATTTATGAAGACTTACTTGCATCTGTTTAAAGGATGGTGCATTGTCATTTGTATCTTCGATTCTAATGACAGTCGTTCCTGTAGTGCACAAACCAAAAGGCTGACCTGCCATATCTCTCACTTCAACTAACAAAGTGTAACTGGGTACCAGCTGAAAAGATGAATAAAAGCATACAGAAGTTGGACATATTCTTTTTTTTTAAAACACAGTTACATATAAGAGTAGAAGCTAAATATTTTACTCTTGTTCCCCAACTCTACTCTAAATTCAGTGCTCCCCTACAAACTGAGGCAATTAGCTCTGGGGCTTTTATAGTTTCAAAGGGAAGACAAGTAAAATATTTTTCAGAGGTTAAGCAGCACTAAGTTCAGCATCTGTTAGTAATGTGCATGTGATACCCTGTATCCTGTAATATAGTTTTTCACAGTGTCAGAATTATTTCCCAATACCTGAAGTTTTGGAAGATACAAATGATGCACTTTCATCTGCTATGTCTGCCCTTTGGAGCGGCAGAGCATTCCCTTAGGTTTCCAGCTGGTGAAGTATTTCAGTGCATGTCTTATTTCAGTGAGGATGACCAGAAATAGTGCTGCAATCAGCCTTTGTCTGGGCCATGCATGACAAGACAACACCTGCCATTTGCAGTGTCTCTGGCACACAAGGAGTCAGTTCCCTTATCGGTTCCAAGGTGACCACTGATAAGCAGCCCACTTAAATCCCTGACTTGAGTCACAAGAGCAGAAGGCTTTTTTTAGCCTTATTAATACCTGAACAACCCAGGGAAGAAGGAATGAGGGAGTTGGGGGGACAGGATGACATGACACAACTGAGCACAAAACAAGGGTGTTTGTAAATCAAGACAGTAACTCCAGTTCCGAATGCCTGGAAGTAGCATTAAGTTTTTCAGGTGGAGGAAAGAAATCTTCTGTTCCACTTCATCAGTTTATCTTTAAAAGACAGACAGTGGGCTCATTTTTCAAGCTTTCCTCCCCTCAGTAGTCACTGTGATTGTTTCCTTAGTAGTCATGGAGATGCTCACAGTTGCTGCATTTTTCTCTTGCTAAAAAAGTTGAGCAGTGTACCTGCAAGTGCACAATTTTGCAACACACTGCTAATGCGCATTTTCAGCCATGAAGCAACATAAGTATGCCAGAATATGACTATCTTTATCCTCAAAAATGATGTGCCCATAGCAGTGTTTTTTTTTTCTAGAATTACTGTCTTATGCTAAAAATACTTTGAATTACACATGCCTATCATTTTTTCTAGTGTAAACAATCTCTCATATGACATCTTATCCAAACAAAAACCCCAAATAAAATAAAGACTAAAACCTCCTATCATCTTTACTTGAAAGCTAGCTGGTAAGAATAAATGGTTTGTGCTTTAATTTTAGGAAATGTTATATTAGTGTTTAGGTTTCAGATATTGGAGCTATTTCTGTTCAGTACAGGAAGACTTGACTACTTCCAGAAAAGTTGGTCCATCTTCCCTGAAAGAAGCAAGAAGCAAATGGAGTTTGATTAGGAGGAAACAGTGATTCATGGGATTCATAAAGAGAGAATTTTTCGATCCATAGGTTGCACAGAAGAACAGCAGGAGGTCCCCTGCCAAGATTGGCTAGAAGACGGTAGATCTGTACAGAAACTCTTTGGACCAATTACAGGTCTCTGGAAAGCTTCAGAAGCTTCTTAGAAAGGGAAACAAAAAAAGAGGGCAACAGAAAATATTTATCTGGTGATTCCCACGTTATCAATTCAGAGTTAAGCTGCTATGTGTGTGCACTAGATGTCAGCTAAAGATGCTTCAGGAAAGATCACCTCTCTGTCCAGCTGCGGTAATAATACAGAAATGACACCCGTGTCACCATGTAAAGAAAATGCTGGGGTTACTGGTGGATTTTGTGACACAATGCGGTATTTCAATGTAGTATGCAGAGTATAAGGCTCATCTCTGTCCTCTGCAGTCATTTTTCCAACAATTACACCTGCGAACACAATACAGCAAATTTTAGTTCCAGAAAAAAATCTGTAAATAATCAAAAATTATTTGAATAGGCACTTCATTCTATTTTAGCTACATGAAAATAGCTAGTTTGTCATTCAGCTCTAAACAAAAATAATACTAAAACCACAGTAAATAGTAAAAATACAGTTAAGTGTAAAATTGTCTATTTTAATCCTCTGGCTATTTTTTTTTTCCTTCTTAGAAAAAGTTGTAATTATTACAGCTGTTAAGTAATACTCAGAAGAAATACTAGAAGTTTAGACTTCGATAAGTGTTTTTGACAGCGAGCATCCCAAAGACAGCTGAAGAGGAGTTGCCAGTGGGATAGAGGGAGAGGTTCGGTGCTTTCTGGCATGGTCCAAACTGCAGTACTGCTTGACAAGGAGCACTGCTGTACTTCATTCCTAGAGCCCCTACAGATTTTGGAACTTCTCTTTAGGTGAGTAACCTACCCAGTAAGTAGAGCAGCTCAGAGAAACTGGTGGATTGGGATGAAGGGGAAGAAAGCTTCCTTTTTGTGAAGTAAGTTAGACTTTCTCTACTCTTTACCCCCTAGCCTAGGAGATGGAGCGAGGAATGGCAAACCACAGCTTTTGCATTCCTTATTCTCTGGGGTTCACCCTTCTCCCTGTTTTTATCCTCTTACTAATGGGCAAATCCTTGCCTTTTACAGGTATGGGCAGAAGCAAGACTTTCTCCCCTGCCCCACCCCGCCCCCCCAAAAAAGTCCTACATCTGTTCATCAGCTCGGACAAACACTATAACCTTAGTCAAAGGCATATTACACCTTAGAACACCACTTATTTAGTTGTTTAGGAAAATAATATGTTAAAAACTACTATTCTGTCAATCGAAACATTTTATGGACACGTGATTATGGATAAAATGAAAAGAATAATGTTCTGAAGTTCTTACATCATTTTAGGAATACTGCATCATCTTGGGTTTTAAAAACTTTTTTAAACAACACTTTTCACCATGGTTGAGATGGCAATTTGAGATTTCTAATCATTAAGAAATCTTGAGCTCCTCTTTGCAAATTCAGCCTTTGCTATAAAGAAATACTCCTTAGGAAATCCCTCTGAAATTGATTAAAAGGTAGGATTACACCTAGTCATACTGGTACCTAACTGAGCTGAGTAGTGATAACTGTGTTCACTGATTTAAAACAACTCTTACCAGGTTTGGAATTTTCAGGGACAGAAAATTCAAAAAGGTCCTGTGTAAAATATGGAGCATTATCATTATCATCCTCTATCCTGATTGTATGCACAAGTGGTACCTCTGGTGAATAACCATCTGGAGTGGTTGCAAAGCAAATGATCTGTAAGAGAAATTCAGTAATTCGCTTCATGCTTAAGTAACATGAAGCATTATTACACTTTCAGTTGAATGGAGGAGTCAGTAAAATTAAATACAGTGTGCCAAGCATACCCTTCTCAAGACCAGGCTCTTCAGCCACATGGAAGAAGTGACTGATGTCTTATGACAGCAACACAAAACCTTTAAATGCTTTCCAAGATTTCCCCTTTCTATTCCTCACACTACAAGTATTTGAATCACTGTTCCCCCCCCCCCCCCC
>NW_020799095.1:106676200-106683438 GCF_003259725.1 Athene cunicularia
GAGGAGAGAGGGAGAGAAAGAGAGGAGAGAGGGAGAGAAAGAGAGGAGAGAGGGAGAGAAAGAGAGGAGAGAGGGAGAGAAAGAGAGGAGAGAGGGAGAGAAAGAGAGGAGAGAGGGAGAGAAAGAGAGGAGAGAGGGAGAGAAAGAGAGGAGAGAGGGAGAGAAAGAGAGGAGAGAGGGAGAGAAAGAGAGGAGAGAGGGAGAGAAAGAGAGGAGAGAGGGAGAGAAAGAGAGGAGAGAGGGAGAGAAAGAGAGGAGAGAGGGAGAGAAAGAGAGGAGAGAGGGAGAGAAAGAGAGGAGAGAGGGAGAGAAAGAGAGGAGAGAGGGAGAGAAAGAGAGGAGAGAGGGAGAGAAAGAGAGGAGAGAGGGAGAGAAAGAGAGGAGAGAGGGAGAGAAAGAGAGGAGAGAGGGAGAGAAAGAGAGGAGAGAGGGAGAGAAAGAGAGGAGAGAGGGAGAGAAAGAGAGGAGAGAGGGAGAGAAAGAGAGGAGAGAGGGAGAGAAAGAGAGGAGAGAGGGAGAGAAAGAGAGGAGAGAGGGAGAGAAAGGGAGGAGAGAGGGAGAGAAAGAGAGGAGAGAGGGAGAGAAAGAGAGGAGAGAGGGAGAGAAAGAGAGGAGAGAGGGAGAGAAAGAGAGGAGAGAGGGAGAGAAAGAGAGGACCACCTATAGTCCACAGATATGCCAATTCACATAGCCTCTTTCATCTCATCACAAGCACCAAGGAGGTAACATTAGCAGTTATCTATTTATAAACACGCTCCTCCCCAAATACTTTCCTTTACCTACTGAATGCCAGAAGTTAGGAAGGTAAGATTAGTAGAAGACTGATTGCTCTGCACAGACTCTGTTATTACACTTGTCTCTACACATCTGCTACCAGCCACTCTGTAATCTAACAAAGGCTAGATGGACCTATGATAACTTTAGTTCTTGCATTTCTCTTTCACGCCTACTTGTCTTCCTACAGTAAGTACTTTTCCTAATAATATAGGCCCTACTCTGTCTTCAATGCTACAGGTATACACCTCAAGCCCTGGAAAGGATGTAGACAAACAGGTAAGATTTCCCCCACTTTGTGTCAACAAATCCTTTTTCTAGGCAATGTTTTGTGGGGGTCGGTTTGTTATTTTTCTTTAATTACACACTTCACTGATCCAGGCCAAAGGGCTCTCTCCTGATAGCATGCCTCTCTCTTTTTCAAAACTTTTGCACATTTCCAGTTCATTCCAACAATTACGATCACAAGTCATTTCACAAGTTACACAATGAACGGGACAGAACAAGAAAAAGAAATAATAGCAGGAACGGCATCAGGAGGCAATACAAGAAATCTCACTTTTCTTCTTCTCTCATGATAAAAGTCACATACAAAACTAGCTTGGATCATAAAATTAGGATTCGTCTAAAATATACCTGCTGTATTTGTAGTGGAAATGGTCCCAGTGAGTTCTCTAACATTACAGATGGAATAGGGCCCCACCTTCTTTTGGTTCTTTTAAGAACTGTATCTCTAGCATGCCTGGTCTTCTGTGTCTGGGTCTAGAAGATAAAAAAACAGGTGAGAATATATCCATATATTCCTAACAGTGTATATTTTCGCTTAACTACTGTCCTGTATTTCCATCTTACTTCCTTCTGTTCCAGTTTTCCTACCAACTATTTGTTTTTCCAAGGTCTTCATTTCTGATTATACCTGTGGTAGTATTCCAAGAGTTTTTTTCATTCATTGTAATACTTTGGAGAAATAAAATCTGCTTTAATTCTTCAAACATGGCTTTTAAAGTTCTTTGAATTCCTGATTAAGCTCCTTGCTAGCAACTCTCATTTCAGAAAGTCTGCTGATTTAAGCAACACAGTAGTCAACGATTGCTAAATAAAAATGCCCTCTACACCAGAGTGCTTTGACTAATTATTTGAATTCCAGATTCAACTACAGTTACCCAGCTGAAGCTATACTCCATGAAACAGTATTTTCAGTAAGTATCTTTAATTTAGAAGCTCACCTTTTTTTCATCTTCCACCAAGCTAACATGTATTTTCTTTTGTACTTCTTCTTGAATGTCTTTAAGTAATATAGTAAAAGTCTTCTTCTCAGAAGACAAAGAAACAGCAGACGTTGTGTACACAGAACCATCATCTAGAATTTTGAAGTTCCCATCACTGGAACTGATAAACTCTGCAGACTGAAGGCATTCTTTCAAATCAACTGTAGGAAAAAATATTCAGACAATAACTCAAACAGTGAAACAATAACATCTCTCAAAAAACAAACAAACAAACAAAACAAAACAAAACAACACCAAACAAACATTGCCTAAGTTAAATTTACTGACATGTGGAGTCTTAAAAAATTTGGTCATTCAGTATTTAGCGATTCCAAATACAGATTCTGGAACCTATTTAGGCAGTCAGATTTGACCAAGTTTACATAAATTTCAACTCTTGTGTTCATAAGTGTTTCCTAAAGGACACTGATGCACCATGGATTTTTTTCAATAAGACACTATTGCACTGGTAAAATTACTGAAGCATCAGAGATGAACAAACACCTTTAAATGCAAAAATCATTGTAGACACACTCATTATTAGATCAGTAGCTATTACATTTGCCTTATGGTCCATGCCTCGCAAAATCAGTGAAGACGATTAATTAATGCAAATGCCCAATGGAGACGTTACATCTAGGAAGTTTTGCCCTCAGGAGGAAAGCACTGATTGGTACTATGTGATTTAATAGTCCTGGGAGGACAAAGGCCTTATAATTTAAAGGCAGACAGATAGGAGAGATAAAGACTAGAATGAACAATTTGAAATTTTTTAATATGTACATGATAGAATCCCATGCAGTTTATAGGAAGTACCAAGTTCAGCATGCTTCTCGGGTATTTTTTACTGCATTTGCAACCTGTGGCTAAAATAACTGTAATGCACGTCACTAAACTTAGTTCATCAGCAAGTAACTCAGCAATACAGGGGGAGAAAAAGCAAAATCAGGATACCCATACTGAACTGCAGTAGGACCACAGCACTACAGAAGAACAATTTGGTACCCTGAACAAGAGAAAGGACAAAGCTCTAAACTCTAGACAAATTACTCTTGCAGAATACAAGAAGTGTCAGTGTCATGTTCAAAAAGTCAAAACTTTTCAATACCTTGCTCTATGAAAGCTGATTGCAAAACTCCCAGAGCAGAATTCAGATATATTCAGAATTTCATATACTTATCATATCTACAGATGATAAACCAAATTTAATTTCTCTTGCAACAATGCAAGAACAGATGGGAAACACAATTCTAAATATGCCGTGCTTTCTTTGTTCCGCTTTTAAGCCCTTCTTTTAACTGCTTATTAAACATTTCCTAGACTTTGTATAGCACTGCAGCAGTGACTCCTCTCCCTTGTCAATCTGTACAATAAATTTAGTATCACTGCCTCACTTAAAGGTGTTTCATACTGCTACATATTACAGCACTGCATTTCCAAAACTATCAGACTGGGGATTGTAGGTTTGATGTCAACATTATGCTCAGTTTGCCATAGTTTTGTGGGATCTTTTTCTTTGCAGCCTCTTTTACATGTTGCATAAATCAGAAATATTAAAAAAAAAACCCTTATAATGACCAGAAAAATTGTGACTCATTTTATTGTCCAGGTATGGTCCTTGTATCAATGCAAATATATTATGCTTTCTCAATAAATGTTGAAATTGTGCCATTCGAGCTATAAAGGTTTTGTTAAATGTTCGGAAAAAAAGTTTAAATTCATTGTCATGCAACTTCTTTCATAGCACTGTAATAACATGAAGTTTTGCTTTTACATAAACCAAGTTTATTGACACAGAAATGCTGAAGTCCCCGAGAACATGCTAAATACTCAGAGCTGTAGCAACCTTTCATTTTTACATTTAAGAGTAAGGACAATGAACTTCCATTTTTTAAAGCTGATTTTCTGAGCACTTTGTATTGTGATGAACTACCAATCCACTTTATCTGTTCCTTCCATAGGAACATGGATAAGGATTGCAGATTTGAAGCATATTCCTCTGTTGTCCTAGGACTCACACAGGGCACCTCTGAATCCTCAAAATTCAGTCTCGGGTACCACAAAACCCCATAGCAGTTCCTACGCCACTCCTTTAAAAGCTGCCTTTCAAAGACTGGTCTGAAAAAAAGACATGGGGTGTTTTCTGGTCTCCCCTATTCCTCTCAGTCACCTGCACACTGTCCTAAACCAATACAGACCATCAGGTAAGACAGGAGCACCCTCCGAATGTGCATGCAGGACACCTCTGCCATGCATCCACTTGCCTGCCCTGAATGCCCGGGCACTGCTGAGAAGTTACATCCGTATTTCATAGAGTAGCAGCTTCAGTGCTCGTGTTTTATCGCCTTTTTTTCTCTTCCATTATCCAAATGTTTTCCTGTCTTCATATGACTCTGGGAGTTACAGATGCATTTTGGAATATCAAGACACTTATTTAAATACTAGGACAGCCTCCAAATTTTGAAAATACTAAACTCTGCCATTCTAGTTTTAAAATAAATACCATAACCTGACAAAAGCTGTTTACGCAAAAGTCAAATGGATGCACAGAGCCAGCGTTCAAATCTGTAACAATCACAGGGCGTATCCTTCATAAAAAGGCTGATACAGCTGTTTAACTGGCTGTCCAGTCATCCGTTCATGCCATTTAAAAAAAAAAAAAAAAGTCTCCTTCACTGTTAACAGCATCTCTAGCAAAGGTGCAATATTGTATTGTTAAGACAGGCATCTCGCAGTTTCTCACCTCTGCCAACTAACGTGTCAGCCTCTAGTTCAGAAGGAACATGAAAAATTACTTTCTTGCAAGCTTCACAGCACAAACTCAGTACCTAGAAAACAAATTAAGAAATCAGGGAAAAAAAACATAATTACATGGTATTTTGAATAATAACTACAGACACTAAAGCTGCCTTTGGTTTGTTTGTTTTTTAAGACAAGCCAGTGAAACAGCCCATAAAGCACTCAAGCTAAAAATTCAGGTACTATGCATGTGAAGTTTCAAACTGGAAACACGATCTAACTACTGCTTCTGGTTCTGTTCATGGCTTGTGGGTTTTCTTCTAAAATCACAACAGCACTGACATTAACAGCAAGAGTTCCCTTTGACTAGATTTTACCTACACTATTACTTGAGTAGTGCAAAGATAAAATACAGCTTCAGCATGCACTCCCTCCAATAGCATTCTTGGCCAATTTA
The DNA here is from genome assembly GCF_003259725.1 of Athene cunicularia. Lineage (NCBI taxonomy): Eukaryota > Metazoa > Chordata > Aves > Strigiformes > Strigidae > Athene > Athene cunicularia. Next base: position 106,681,439 of record NW_020799095.1, read on the forward strand.
GATCCAAAGTCTCCAAATATGAAGGTTCAATCCATGAACACTCAGTTCAGTAGAACTGCAGTAATGCTTAACATTAAAGGGACAAGTGTCTCATTAAAACCACATGACAACACTGGCACTTACATATCACTTCGCATCTTCAAAGCACATTCTCAACAAACTAATTAAATCTAGCTTCAGCAATTAGATATGACATAAATAAAACGTTGTGTATCACAGCAGTCCACTCCCATATAACCAGTTACAAAATGAGGTCCTCCTCAAAATTCAAATGAGTAGTAGATAATCAGACCTTTTTATAAGAAGAATCATATGGAGGTACAAAGATTTTCCTCAGCACAGAACAATTTACTCCCAACCTCAGATTATATATATTTTGCCTAGTTTCTATCCAGATGTTTAAAATCATAACCCAAAAATCACACAGCAAATTAAACAAAGAAATAGAGAAATGTAAATAAATGTATTCACCCTTTTAAGTACATTCACTCTTTCAGGATGAAAGTCTGACAAAAAGGAAAATAATTTTTACTTTGCACATACCTTTAGAATTAAAGGTATAAAGAATCAAATAGCTAATAGAAATTCTGAAAATTATTTGTGGCTATTATTAAGAAAATACTTAAATGAAAATACTTTAAAATCTTTAAGACATTAAGAACCCTGTGAAAAATTATGATCGACTAAAAAAAATGGGAGTTGAAATGTGGAATGCAGCCATTGCATTAAAGCTATTTAAATGCTGTGTCTGCATCATAAAAGCTCTTCATACTGGTCGTTATATATACACACATACAAAAAATATGTATAAAGAAAACAATTTAAGCATGTTTGCTTTAGTAGGCACTTTCTTTATTAACAGATACTTAATAAAACACTCTCTCCTATAGACGTTGTACTAATTTTTAAGTTATTAAAATCACACCATCTTATTACATTATTCTAAGATATTTTAAGAATCAATGACATCTGATTTTGAAATAGTAATACCAAGCTAGTCTGATGCCAGCACGAAGAACTACTGAGGAGTTAAGATAAATGCAAATGGTAGTTATGCGTGGATATGAAGATATAAGGAAACACCAGGTAAAAATAAACTGTGATGTACTTTCACTTTATAGAAAGAAGACACTTCAGGAGTTTTTTGGGCTTGACTTTTTTTTTTTTTTTTCTACTTGAGAGGGAAATTCCTTTTACTTTTTTTTAATTAGATGTATGAGTAAACTCGATTGGGTTTCTTTGGGTTTTCTTATTAATATCCTAGCAAAAGCAGGCATGCATAGTGTCTGGAATAGTAACACGTTCATTAAAATGTACATATATAATTAATATAAAATAATAAATTCAGTGCTTCAACACTGGCCAGTATTTTTCTTTCAGGCTCAAATGACCATCTACCCTCTTTTTGTGAGCGCAATGATAGTAGGGAAGAAAGGGGGTAAGACACAAAATCCAAATAAATCACTTTCACTCATTAAAAAAAAAAAAAAAGGGGGGGGGGGGGTCCCCCACTCTCCCCAACAATAGCCTTTCCGTAGATAATAATTATGTACAAATACAGTAAATTGAAGGTAAAGGAAATCCCTGAAATTGTTCAACGCACGGATAACTCTTTCAGAGCAGTTTAACCCGCTCCACACCACACGCACAGCCCTCCGCGTATAAAAGGGACAAGTGTCGGGGAAGAGGAGGGGGCAGAAGGGGGACATTTAAATGAAATGAACTGCGGTTCAATTTTTCCTATGAATTACCAGAAATAGCATTAACGACTGGCGCATGTGACCACCGCGTAACCTCAGGGCACACCCCAGAAGTCACCGATCACCAGCCCGAAAGCAAATCCAACAACCGATCGGTTCTCTCCCTTCGCTGAACAACGCCCCCCCACCGGGCTGCGGCGCCCCGAGATGCGCCCCGGGATGCGCCCCGGGGCCGCGCAGCCCCCGCACTCCCTTGCGCGGGGCGCAGGCTACCGGCCGCTCCTGCTCCCGCACCGGGGC
>NW_020799095.1:106683488-106699470 GCF_003259725.1 Athene cunicularia
GGGGGGGGGGTGGTGGCTGTGCATTGTTTCAGGTCGCATGTGCTCACCTGTGTCTCCTCGGTTTCAGAGTGGCTTCAGATGAATAAAAGCAGAAATAGTAATAATAAAAGCAGAAATGTGGTCGCACACAAAGGAGGTGGCCTTTCCAAGGAAACGCCCTGTAATTTAAGACCTTTGAGCTTGAGCGGGGAATGGCATCTCTATTGCAAGCTTTGTAGACACAGGGATTTTTATTTTATGCTTCTCTTCAGAAACAATTATTACTGGTTTGTAACCTTTTAATCTGCCAATCATAACGCACATCGAAAGGGAGATCAAGTAGATTGGTAGATACATTTCAGTATTTGTTTACATTCATGTGCACAATTGAGAACCAAAAACATAAAAAAGAAAAAACACCTTTCAGTTTCTCACTATTTCAAACTAGTAAGGGGGAATCAATGACCTTGAATCTGAAATTACAAGACATTCACTCTTGAGATCGCAAATATTGTAGGTGGCAAGGCGTAACCATCAGGCAGCTGCAGTGAGACACTTGAACATTTGTGTGGGCATAAGAAAAGCTGGAATGGCTAAAACCACAGCCGTGCCCCCCTCTAGTCATATGGGCCATCCATCCATCGAGGTGTGTTCCCTATGGATTGCTTACAAGCGAGTGCAGCCTGGGCCCCGTGTGCTGGGAAAGCGAGAGGTGGATTGAGAGTTCCTTGGGCACAGGGCACTGTGTTAGCCTGTGATAACCTGTGATAACATTCACAGCTGTGTGCTGCAGTACCCCATGGCATGTTGGTCTTGCAGGCTGGCTCTGCTGATGGTTGCACCATAAATGTGCAGATTGCACCAGACTCCATCATACAGACTCAGTGGGAGCAGAAGAAAACTGGCTGCAATGTTTCATTGTTTTGTTTGAACTGGTAAAGCCTGATGTTTCTTAAGAAGGAGCTTCATATTCCTGGCCTTCAGTTAGCTTCCCCTGGCATGTCCCACCTCTGGTGTTTACGTAAGGAGACAGCATGAGCCCGCTACCCCCCACAGACCCCCGCAGTGGTACCCAAACCTTCGCTTTGCCATAGTGGGTTTCGCAGATAAGTGGGAAGCACAGGGCCTAATTTCTAATTATTTTAGTTCATTATGCTCCATTCAAGTAATTGTGGACATAGAAAGGGAATGGATTTGTCTGGACCTGCAATAATTTCCAAACGTAATATCCCAGAATACTAACCTTGTGGTCAGAACTTCATTTTTTGAGCTTTTTAATTCTTTGTTTAGTGTCAGTGTGGGACAAACCCACATCTGTCAGAATAAGTGCCTAGAGTCAGTTGACCCAGACTATTCCAAAGGCCTAATTAACAATCTTAAAACTCTGGCCTGGCTTTGTACCACTTGTGTTTTCCTCCTCCTACACGTGAAGCTCTTTCTGTTGTTAAGAGAAATCTGCAGGAGTTCAAGGGGAGACTGGGCAAATAATGACAGGAGAGATATAGGCAGAAATAGAACCAGGATGGGGGTCATGGTACCCTCAGCCCAAGGCTGTTGGAAGTGTCATAGCTGGAAGCCTTGTTCTTACTTTTCCTGGGCATCAGCTTCTGGCCACAGCTGGAGAAAGCACACTGGGCTAGATAGGCCATTGGGTCTGACACAACATGGTTAGTTGCTCATGTGCTCCTGTGCCGCTGTGAGCTTCTGCCAGAAAATCTGGAGCCTTCCTTAGTGTCAGTAGTGTCAAAATTGCTCTGCTGTTCAAGAGTCCAGTTGGAAATTCCACCTGAGTGAGTAAAGGCCTTTTTGTCCAAGCACTTCTTTAAGAGTCATTCACGCCTTCTTCATCACCAGGAAGCATTTGTGTGGCAGAGAGGTATTTGAAAATGGGCTGGCCTGCCCATCAGAAGAGTTAAATAGATTGTGTAACTGCATTAAATCCCTGCCCTGTTTGCCGTGTATCCATGAGCTGATGGACACATTTTGTTTCAACTGGAGGAATCTGTCATTGCTAGAACTCTGAATTAACTTTCTTCCTTTGCAGTGCTTTTGACCATGGGTGTGCACAGATATGCTTAAAGTTCGCGTAAGTACATTCTTAGGGCTAGAGTCAAAGAACAAGAATGTGAGGGGGAACGCAATCCTTTGTTTCATGCTAATTTGGGCATAGAGACCCTACAAATGTCCACAGCTGAGTCACAGTGTTGAAAAACAAATCCTTCAACAGTATTGTCAAACTTTGACAGCATTATGCGTCATAGACTTGGAAAAAAAAAAAAAAAAAGTTAAAACCCCCAGTTACTTGTAATTTGATTAGTTTGGAGCCCACTTAGTATATGGGATTATCAAAGTGGAGGCTCAGTGAGCACATGAATACATATGAAATACTGGAGAAGAATTATATTGACTTTTGCAGATGGATGCTATATCTCACAAATCAACTGCAGTGTAATGCTGGATTCCATAAGTGTATTGCTAAATTTCACCTAATCAGCTCAGGAGAGTTCAAAAAGTTTGATAAAGCCTATCACCAAAAAATCCTAGTGAAAATTGCAGAAGAAGAGGTTTTACTGTGATCATAAGTGGTTTAAAATGGGGAAAAGAAGAATTATGGAAGTTCTGTTGCAGGGGACATTGACAGCTGGAATTTGTCCATATATTCATAAAAGATGTGTGAAAGGAGATTAATAGTAACACAGTAACAGTGGAGAATTAATCATATTCATGACAGCCAAATCTAAGGCTGACTACCCAAAGTTACACAAGAATATTACCATATTGAATGAACAGGGGATAAATTGATAACTGAAATTTTGCATTAATATGATCATGGAAAGATTAGCTAAAGTGATAAGAATGGAATGACAGGCTCTAGCCTTGACATTAACTTGCTGAGAATAGATTTGGGATATTTCTCTGGGAATACCATGAGCTCAGTGACCAATGTCAATCAAAGGGAAATAAAGCAGCATTAATTATTTGGGAAAAAGCAACATAAACCTCTTTATGTTTAATTTTATATATTCTCTGTAACCACAGGTACCTTCATATATTACAAACAGTTTGCAATTCTATTAAGCCATTTCATAAAAGGGGTAGTAGAAGTAAAAGTGGTACAAAAAAAGCAACAAGAAAAGATTGTGGTTATGAAGACAAGTGGAGCAGGATTCTTGAGCTCAGAAAAAAGAAGTGGTGTGGTAGAGGTCTATACAATTGGTAATGATACAGAGAAGATGAGTTGGGAAGGACTGCTTACTGTTTCTCATAATCCAAGTACCAGAATAATTAAGACCATGGATATTAAAAGCAGTTGCCACTTTTGTTCAGAAAGTTGTAAAATGCTTATTGTTGGAAGGTGGAAGGGTGTAGGACAGAAAGGAACAGGGAACATTTTCTGATTTCTACTCTTTTTCTGTAAAATATCAGCAACTTTCTATGAGGGCAGGAGACTATTGAGCTAAAAAGCAAACCAGTTCTTACCGCTCCCTTACGTAGTTCATAGTACTTTCCTGGCTGGCTGTGCTCAAGTCCTTACAACACGTGGAGCAATATAACACCAGCACAGGATTGGGAAAACATGGAGGCCACTTTTCCCTGTGCAGCAGAATGGTGTAACATTTGCTTGTCAAGTAACCAAGAACCTGCAGCCAGATGTTTATGTTAGAAGCATCCTTGGATGTGAAATTTGCTTCCTTGGTAGGCCACCTCAGAAGACAGAGGCCCAGCATATGTTTTGGTCAGGGGTTTCTGTTACTGTGCATTGTTAATAAAATGTGCTAAATGTTCTTAATTTAGGTCAGGCATACTAATTACCTTAAGGGTGCCTGAACAATAAACAACAATGACCCTAACTGAGAAACTAATTAGCTTTGAAAATTTGGCTTTCTTAATCATCAAAGAAGATGAGATGAAGCTCATCTTTAATTTAGAGGGTAATTATTATCAGTGGTCTGAAGCTTTACACATTAGTCATTCCCACACGAGGGTTGGATTGAATAAGACTCCGGAGCCTATAGCCTCATGCTTTTGCACTTCTCTTTTTCTCATAGTAAAATGCAAGCAAACTCTGAAATTTAAGATGAAATCTCTGATTCTGAAATTGCTTTAATTTAAATGTTTTTCTAAATTTTAAGTTATATCAGTTTTACTTCACAGAATAATAAAACGCACCTTCTGTACTTAAACTAGATTTTCTTGTCTGCACTTAGTAATTCTCATATTATTCTCATATGAAAACCACTATTTGCCTAGCAAAAGGTGCACTATTCATGATATGAGTGTACCTGTTGTCACAGCAGATCTTGATTTTCATGTGCTTTTTTTTGGAACTGGGAAATAATCAGATATTTCCTTTTGCTATTCCAAACAAATGCTAGATAATTTCTTTCTTTGCCATTGAAATTTATATACCTCCAGATATTTATATTAAAAAGGTCTTTTTAGAAAGTTACACATTTTATCAAATAGTTTTTGTTTTAATAAATTCAGTTTAAATACAGATAATAAATGTTTAAATTAAATTGAAAAAAAATGATTTAATATTGTATGGGAATATTTTACACTTGAATTTAAAAAAGTCTCTTCACGTACAATTCCAGAAAAATAGTGGCTCCCTCTCAGTTTATTTGGAAGTGAGGAACCGGAATATTCAACCTCTAAGTGATAATGAAGGAAATATTACAGTTTTTCTTGGCATGTTCAGGCCAAAACCAAGAACAAAAGGAAGCAAAGAGCTCACATTAAAAGTAGCTTATTCAAAATTAGTTCAAAAAGTTGGTCCAAAACAAGAGCTTAAAAGGAGGTGGTTGGTGATGAAGTGTCATAAACTAACCTAATGCAGAAAATTCAGTGGTAGGAGCCAAAATATATCTTGTAAATAAGAAATTCATTGCAGCTTTTTTTGTGTGTTTAACAAGTTCTGCTAAATGCTGCTTCTTCCTCTTTTCTTTTGCTATGAGAATTGAGAGAGAAAGTTCTGTCATAGGTGATATGATCTAGACAGTCAAGTGGTAGCTATGGTAAGAACTAATGGCATTTATAACCAACTAATTTCACTATTACTGAAGTATTTGTTTTCTAGAAGTGTACACACTCTGTCATGAATTACAGGAAAAAGCTTCCAGTGCAGAAACCCCTCACAGTGACAGTTACTGTTTCTCAGAATATCTTAAGTCATTATTCAGGGGCATTTGAAAAGCAAGTGAAATCTTAAAAAATATTTGGAAATTAAGAGAGGATGCAAAATAGAAAACACAATCATGCCACTGTGTAAACCCATGGATTTACATTTTGAATACGGCATACTGCTCCAGTTAAATCAGCTTGCACCTACAAGAGACAGAGAAGCTATCAAGAATGGAAAGAAAAATGAGTGGGTTTCATATAAGGAAACTAAATGTAGTATCAGCAATGGAAGACAGTGGGTGGAAGGTCAGATGTGTGAGTAAAAGGACTATGACAGAGATTTGCAATGTAACATATAGGCAAAAATAGAGAATGTTTAGTAATTGTTTCTTGCAAGCTGAGAATTTAGAAGGTGTCAAAGGAAACAAGCAACAGAGTTAAAACAAATAAAAGCAGACACTTATTTCTACAGTAAATAATGAAATGGTGCCACTCCAGTGCTGTCATATTATGGAGGACGGAAACATAAATATGTCAGAAAAAGGGTAAGGAAGAAATAACACGGGGTATGCTAGAGACAAAGGCCTGAACCCTTGACTTTGGAAGACCCTAAGTACTGATTGGCAGAGTTGGAAAGTGTACAGGGAAAAGACCATGCCACACGTGTTTTGCTTCTTATACTTTCCCCCTAAATATCAATTGCTACCTGCTGTGAGAGATAGCATGAATTTAACGGACTTTCAATGGGATGTGGTAAAGCAGTTTAATTTTATTCTCCTCTCATAAAGTCTGTCTGTTTAATTTTCCTAGAGACCTAGCAGAGGTGTGGGTGTTAACTGATAGGAGACAAATGTGATTTCTTGCCTTTTGAAAAGCTCATAGAGCACATTTGAAGTCTGGATTTACTTCTGTATCATGCTTTCTTTATTTTCCTAGTTGCATATTAAGAAAATTATTTAAGCACATTTTTAAACAGGAAGTATTTGTTCTGCACAGCTTTATTTTGTCTTACATCAAAAATGCATAATAAAATTGCACAGGAGGGGCTGATATGGGAGTTGCTTGAGTATTATTCATCAAACATTTTTGTCATGTACTATCTTTACTAATCCTATGACTCGTTTTTACTCACATCAGGTATCAAAACTGAAACTTTCTTTATCCATATTCCTTGCATGTAAGAGAACAATTAGGTAGAAATCACTCGAATAAGAGGTTATTTTAAAAAGAACAAAAACACTCCCCAAACACTTTGGAGAGTTTTTATAATCTGCAAAACAGAGTTGGATATGGGTTAGGAAACTCTTTGAAACTATGAGAAAAATACATAGTAGTCTGAGTTATGGGAAATTTTAGATTTCCTAGGCAGTTTTGACAAAAAAAAAACCTAAAAATTTACAGCAGTAATCAGTCATACCGTGATAGGAGCTTGAGTATTCTTGGAAACAATACTGGACAGATTTCTTTACTAAGTAAAAGAATGTAACTGCCATTTTACATTTACTTTAAAAGCCATGAATCTTGATTTAAGAGCAGGGGCTGAGCAGTGGGAAAAGTTGTGTGAGAATGTAATCTTGGAATGAGTGAGCACAGGTAGATTCAAAACTTCCACAGTAGGTTCAAGTGCAGGGTAAACAAACAGTTTGATAATAAAGTGTTCAGATTTTAGAAGACCAAATTTGAGGCTGTAAAGCAACTAAGATGTACCCATGGACTGATATGTGAAAGAGACATGGAATCACATGAAGATAAAATTTCAGTAGTCTGGGCCTGAGTTTCAAGCAGAAGAAGTATGTGGATAAGGAAGAACTATGGAAGTGCCTGTACCACTAAACACATAACAGAGGACACTGCAAGTAACCAGGGAATTTATTGAAATTAGAAGGTTATAGGTTGGAAACTTCAGTGAGAACGGTAAAATATCTATTTGAGCTAGATTCTTCAAAGAAACTAAAGGAAATTATGAGAAGGTTTCTAACCACAGTACTATAGAGATAATATGAAGGGGACAAGTGGGGCTGTATCCGGATGATACAGATCTTAATGTTACAGATCTTAATGCTTTGCCTCAGTTTTAATAGAAGAAACCATGTATGTGATTAAGGTAAGATTATCCAACAAGGATAAGAAATGGAAATGAACACATACATGGTGGATACAAAAATAGGCATGTATTTTATGAAATCTGAACATCCTGGATAATGACCAGTAACTGATTTTAGAAGAACCTGTACTTTTATGAATGGTACTTTGCTTATGCCCACTAGAGAGTAGTAAGTGTGATAGATGTACCTGGAAAGTGGTATAACCAAAAGAAATCTTCTTTTAGCCTTAATACAGAAAGCTATAGCAGATTTTGAAAGGAAGAGTAACCAAGACTGTGGAGTTTCAATAAGATAAATTCAAGGTGATTTTGGCTAAAGTCAGTTGTGTCGTTTTACCGTATATCTTTGATATCCTTTAGAAGGGATCAGTGCAGTCAATTTAATAATATAGATTTAAGTAAAGCATTGATTCAAAGGAAATAACATGAATATCAGAGTAAATGAAATGAAAGCGAGAATTAAAACAAGGACTAAGGAATGCTAAACATGATAGCTGAAGGGAAGATTACAGTGAGATACATTGATAAGATAGTTGTCCAGATGGATAGAGGCTACAAATTCTATCTTTCAAGAACCAGTCTCAGAACAAGTTCTGCTTAATATCGTGATACTGCTTTAAAAAATTTTGATTAATGTTTGTGTTAATAATCCATGGTATGGGTAATGCAACACTCGAAAAATCCTGCCAGTGTTGATAGGAACAGGTGGGTCACACATTGTGAACTGCAATTAAAGAAGTAGGATAAAATAGCATAGTAGAAAGCAATGCATGTAGGGACTAAATCCAGAATTTTTACTCTAAATTGAAGGTTTATCAACTGGAGTTGACGCTTCAAAAGAGGGAAGTGGACTTACTGGCAGATAGGAGGACTATTCTGTCTAGAATGACAGGGAGTCATTTTAAGATCACAAAAATAATTTTCAATAAAGACTGAGGAATTCTGCTGTTACAGTGCATATAGTATTAGCATTATGTTCTTTAAAATGTCACTTCAAGATTTTATCATCAATGCTTATAAAATAAAATTAATTTGAATAGAGATAGAGAAAGGTTAGTATAATAATAGAAGAAGGTATTTTAGAAAGTTATCATCTGTTTCAGGTATCAAAGTGGAAGTTTTAGAGAAGACACGATTATTCTTTAAAATTCATCTGGATAATCATCAGAGCTGGAGACACTTTTTGGCATAATAATCTTACAAATAGCATTGGATATGTAAGGCCTGTAACTATTAAAAGAGTGAAACTCTGCAGGTGCTATTCAAATGAAGTAAGATAGGCAGGAAACCGTCATTGTTTAAATATGATGCTCATGAAGTTTATGAAGTGTTTTACAGACTCATACTTGCTTTTAATATGCTGGCAATATTTGGTGCAGTGTCTTTTATTGAATTCAGTTGATCTCATGGATCATGGAATCACTTAATTTGTACATGAGACAGGAAGGAATTTTTACAAGTTCTGATACACAGCTTAGACTCCAGAGGTATTTTTATTCCCTTACTTCAAAGTTTGGAAGGTATCAAAGACTGGCAACAGTCAGGGATAATATATCATCAGTCATTACACTTAGGATGAAAAAGTAATTTTCCATCAGATCCCAGTGTCATAAGCCCTTGTTTTGAAATTTCTCCTTTATTTTTGCATCTTTTTTTAGAATACCTGGTATTTTATTTCTTTGGATCAGAACATTTAATATTTCATGCTCTGAATCTTTCTTGTATTAGAGGCCAAAGCAACATTTTTTTCCTCTCTCCAGGTAGAGAGAACACACCCCAAGACATAGCTTTTTACTAAAAACCTAAACTTTTTATAACAAATGTCAGAAACTCTCTGTATTGTCCTCCAGTGGATGTGCAAGGAAGGGTAGATAAACTACAGTTTTTCATGGATTCTTCTGGAATTAACCTTGATTACATACTGTAATACCATCCCCCCACTGGAGAGCTAGCTGGAGAGCTAGCTAGAGTTTACAACACAGATGAGTCTCGGCAATCCTATACTGCAACCTCCTCATGAATACTGTTTTTAAAAGTCCTGTTTACTTTAGCAGAAGTAATTTTGGGATGCTCAGACACTTGTTAAGAAATTTATGCTGTGGTGATGTCTAAGAACATGTAGTTAAATTTTCATTCATAATGAAAAAAAAAAAACCTTATTTCTTCTTTAGTAACTGAACAAAGATAAGAATAAATGTGCTGCAACTTTCAAAGTCAAGTGAGAAAGAAGCCAACATATTTGGGCAGAGAAAAAACAGCAAACAATGAATGTTGACTTTGCTGGTTTCTGTTACTGAAATTTTTGAGCATGTGTGAACAGTAATAGCAGGGAAAGCTACCTTGCTATTAAAATAAAGGACTTCATTAATGTCAACTGCTTCTCTCAGTCATGAAGAAGCAAGTGAATAATGTCTGAAGGATTACACACAGAGAACAAAACAACTTTGAAGAACATACAGCTTTCCTTTGGACACCAAGGAGAGATTTTGCATAATTCTGATTATTTGATGTTGAGTTGACTAAGTATGTATAATGTATGTAAGACAATTTAAAAAATATTTTGTCTATATAACATCTGATATTGATATTTTTCCACTTCAATGTATAGATACACATTTCTATTTACTGTTGAAGTTTCAGGATCTTGGAAATGTCATCATCCACACAGAGGAGTGACTGATATGCCAGAGGGTCAAGCTGCCATACAGTGGGATTTTAACAGACTGGAGGAATGGGCTGACAGGAAACTCATGAAGTTCAACAAGGGGAAGTGTGAAGTCCTGCAGCTGGGGAAGAACAACCCCAGTCACAAATACATGCTGGGGACAACCCAGCTGGAAAGCAGCTTGGCAGAAAAGGACCTGAGAACCTGGTGGACACGAGATTTAACATGGTCAACAATGTGCCCTTGCTGCAAAGGAGGTTAATGGTATCCTGGGCTGCATTAGGAGGAGTGTGGCCAGCAGGTTAAGGGAGATGATCCTTCCCCTCTGCTCAGCACTGGTGAGGCCACACCTGGAGTACTGAGTCCAGTTCTGGGCTCCCCAGTACAAGGGAGACATGGACATACTGGAGAGAGTTCAACAAAAGGCCACAAGGATGATGAAAGGACTGGAGCACTTCACATATGAGGAAAGGCTAAGGCACGTGGGACTGCTCAGCTTGGAGAAGAGAAGGCTCAGGGGGGGACCTCATCAGTGTATATAAACACCTAAAGGGAAGGTGCACAGAGGATGGAGCCAGGTTCTTTTCAGTGGTGCCCAGTGTCACGAGGTGAAGGGATGGCTCCCTGAGCTCTCTGCACTTTGAAGTCTGGCTGTGCTGGTCTTGATGGTTAGGACTCAGCATAGCTTCAGGTATGAAAACCTGTCCCTGCTGAAGCCATTGGCAAAAATCCCAGGATTTCAGTCCCAGAGTTTAACTGTAGCATTCATTTGGTAAAACACACAGATATGATCGAGCAACTCTGTTTCCTTAGCTCCCAAAGCCACAGAAAGTCAAGCTCTAAGAGGACAGATTTAGTAGACAACTGAGACAGGGAACTGGTACAGTATGAATGTAATACCACTGCTGTGATAGAAGTATTGCTACGCTATTCTGTGAAATGATACTGCTGATTCATTTCATTTAACAAATATTTTGCACTGACTAAGTCTTACTCCTGCCTTCTGTTCTTCCTTTCCATCTGACTCCCTCCCCTTCCCTTCCTCTTGCCAATTTCCTGATGGTACCACATCAGGCAGTGTATCCTCTCAACTCACTAGTAAGCTATGATTTGTCTTACATTCATGACACTATATGTATGCTGAACTTTGCTTCAAACTTCATTAAATTCCTCAGCATAAAAAGTAAAGACAATATTCTTCTGTCGTTTAGCCTGGTGCAATTTCCTAGACCTTAATTTTTGTGCTGGTAAAGACAGGAAATTTAAGAAGATAATTTGACATAAGCTTTCTTTAGTTTTCTGCTCTGCAAAAGTAAAGTTGAGAATACTTTTCAGGAGTTAATCTATATGCACACCTGCATATGAACATTAAAATTTTCCTTTAAGCTTAGCAAATATTGGGCAAGTATTTAGACATAGAATATATATATTTAACAGTATGTTATTAAGGATGCATTTAGAATGTGGATTATCATAGAATGATTTCCAATAGAAGCATAACAGTAAATGTTAGAGCATCATTTTTAACTGAAAGTATTGATTCACTGACAAACATTTGCTTTGATTTTACTCTATGTAGCAATGTAGTAACTGATGCAGTAATGATAAAAGGAAGTTAATATAATAGAAATATTGTGATGTGGACAGAGTAGAACAAAGGATAAGAAGATTTAATATCAAGGACCTAAACCTAAACTTTTATTTTAATGGTACAGAGTTCTGATCAGAGTATGTGAGACAACTATTATAAAAGTAATGAAAGAACCTTTCTGGAACACAGCAAAAGGCAAAAGTGGCAGTCTGACATTGAAAGCTTGCCAGAACAACTGTTGTTTAACTCCAATTAATGAATCAAACACAATTTGTTCAGGCAAATGAGGGACGCTAGTTCAAAGTTGCATGTTATTATTTTTTCTGGTAAAAGATTTGGCTAAGTTCCTAATACATTAGTCTATCATTCAGACTGGTTTCTGTTGAAGACAGAGCTATAAACTATGTGCATATCATTGAACTGTAGACATGTTTCTCTGTTTGTTTTCCTACAGCATCAGGTGAAAACTTTTTCTGGAAGGTGAACCTGTCTGTAAGGGGAACTCTCTACGAGAAATTTCAGGTTTTTTATATACATCAGTAATGTCGTGAAAAACTTGGCAATTGCCACTGAGAACAAAAGCTAGAATGAAAATGAGTGACAACCATTTGGGATTCTATGTGCAAACACAGAATTGCCCAAGAATGTTTTTCTCTCCTTTATTTTTCTATGTAAATTGATTATTTGGGTATCTGATTATTTAAACAAAATCACAGAGTTAATTTAACAAATGAAAGTATGAATGTAACAAATACAAATATATCTTCAAACCTTAATTTTCTTATAACCAAGAAGAAAAATTATTTAATAACAGAGAGAATACAGTCATTTGACAGCATTTACATACTGTGGCATGTCAGAAAAATAAAATAGTATTATATACACAAGGAAGAAAGTAGAAGGACTAAACAGGTTTTGAAAATATTACTACATCTGCTACTAGTTTTGTAGCTATATTGTTTTGTAATTCCATTACTACATCCTGTACTGCTGCATCTAGTACTGCTACATCTAGTCTGTTTCCTTGCTCAGCTGGATACAAATATCCTAGGGAAGGGTATCTATAGGTGTGTTAGAGAGAGGTATGCAAAAAGAAAATGAAAAATGTGTTACAGAAGTGTGATGCTTCAGCAAATGAATGACATGCATTAAACTAGCCTTGAGAATTTAAAAGTAGTCATTTGCTTTTGTAACAGGAAAAGGCCTTTCTTCTGACACCTGTGCATAGACATTTTCATTCTATTTTCATTTTATTTCAATCATTGTTGAGTCTTGCTTTCTCATGTAGAGGTGAATGGAGATGTTGGCAGCAAATTGTTTTACAGCATTTCATCTTTTGTTAGAAGAAAAAAGTAAGTCCCAAGGTTTCTGTGACTTCTTTTGACTGGTACGTGGAAATCTGTACAACTCTAATATACTTCATTTTCCTCTTACATAAAAATTTGCATTTAAAGCAGTTTCCTAGGGCATGGCTCCAAAGTGTCCTTGAACATGCCCTTCTAGACTGGGAACAACACAAACGCCAAGGACTTACTTCTCTTGGGTTTTTTTTGTTTGTTTTTTTTTTTTTTTCACTAAAGAGTAATGAAATATGCAGATACAAAAGATTTATGACAAATACATTTGGAAAGGTCTCTGTGCAGGGGACTGGGAATTGTGAAAGGTCAGTGGTATTTCTTGTGAGTGAGAGAACAGATAACTATTGAGCTTAAGGCAAAGAAAAAGGAGGTAACAGAAAATTTTGAAACCCATATTCCAGTGTTGTGCTACTGAAATCCAAAATAAAGTAGATACAATTTTCATTTCACAAATACAGTTTTGACATATTGCAAAGTGTTCATTGCTTTCTAACCAATTTTGTTTTTAGCTTGTATGAACTTCCATAAATGTGTTAGTGTTACTATCATTAGGCCAATTCAGTTAATGTAAATAGGAATGTAGAAGTGCCAATGGCCTCTTTTTTTTTAATCAGATGAACCTTCTGTGAGTACAATTAAACAACACGGTGGTACCAATACAGGTGGCAGCTTGAAATACTGCCATTACTTTGGCTGTCTTACTATTACTATTCTTTATCCATCTAGAATTGCTACCAAAAAAAAAATATGGGAAAGGTGAAGCAGTTTCAGTAAATATGGGATGAAATGTTTAGGGATTTCTTAGAGTATTGATTGGATGTTAACTGAGGTGATCACTCTATCTCCTTTCAAAAGTATACATTCATGATCAAACCATGAAATTAAAACAAAATACTTTCTTTAATCTGTACTATGTAAAGTTTCATTCTGTGTTCTGAAACGAACATTTTAGGAGAAAGTCTATTCTCTGTGATCTGACTAGGGCTAGTACACTATCCACAACATATGCAGAAGTTGTATACCTGATCAGCTGATGTTTCTAAATGAAAACTTCCTACTTAGGTTGTTCACATTCGGATTTTTCATAGTTTTCTGTGGCCTGTAAGAATAAAACCAATTCAAATATTTAGAGACATTACTTCATTTCAAACATTGTTGGTTTAAGAAAAGCAAGCAGATAATATATCCTTTTGGGGTTCTTAATCTTGAATAGTTTGACATTGGGTATAACCAGTAAAATCCATACTTTTAGAACTAGTACAAGGCTTTAAGATTATTTCACTATATGTTTACCTGACCCTTTAGTTGGCTTCAGCACTACAAAGTAGGGTTTGCCCAAATTGATACTAGTGATATATATGTGATCAACACTAGTTCAAAAAGGGGTGCAGTCTGAAAATATAAGATGGAGTCCTTCTATATACCATCCATTCTGCAAGGCCAGCTATGACCTTGATAAAGACCATTAAAGAATCATCCTACAGGAAGACAGGGGAAGTGGAAGTTGCTTAGTTGAATTGTATTGAAATGTGAAATTATTCTCATGCATATCTCTGAAACGTTATTAAGGATGTGTAAAGTAAAAATAATTCAGAAGCTAAGCCAATGCTGGCATAGGTATTTAGAGTCAATCAAATGGAGTTTTGAAATCTGCATACATTCCTAGAGATGTATGTAGAAGTATTTTGGGTAGCTTACGTTGAAGGCCATGTAATATCCTCACTGGCATACATGGAATTGTATGGATGACTTCACTGATGTTTAGGGCATATTGATCTCCTACCAAATTTTGCTACACACAGGAATAGATGTAGAGTATTTCTTATTCAACTGATTTTCTTTTTAACTTGAATCTATGCCTAAGATTTACAAATGCTTATTGCACAGCTGGCTTTAGGAAAGAGAAAAATAAGCAGGTACATAGGATGGAAAACTTCTGGGACAGTGTAAAACGGTGTTTGTAAGAGGCAGAGGAAACAGATGACTGTATAACCATGTGCACCCACACTCATCTTGGTGGTCACATAGTTGCCTCCAAAGAACCAGTCCAAATCAGTGCTTGGCAGCTGGTTTTGCTTCCTTCTTGTATTATATCAGCAGTTGCATCTTGCTCATCTCATCTCTCAGGCTTTGCTTGAAGGTAAGCAGCCCAGTTCTGCTCCTAACCCCCCTGCCCAGCCTCACCCTTTCCTCTTTCCCATGGCAGGAGCAGCCCCATGCTGCACACACTGCAGCACCCGGTATGGGAGGATAATGCATATTACTCTTCCACATAACTCCATATGGGAGGTTGAGTTGGCTGATGCCTGTAAGGCAGGTGTTCCAGATTTTAAAATCCAATCAGCTGGTAAATGAGGGGGTTTTTAAGGACACAGTGGGAAGAGGAAAAAGTTTCTGGACCTCTCTGACACTTTCTACAGCCTCCCAAAATGTCCACATCCTTTCTCTGGTCTCTCCCCAGCTTCATAGCCTGGAAAGTCACTGAGTTCTTCCAGCCCCTAGAATCCATACAGACCTTTCCCGTTCCCTCTAGTGCAAGTCCCTGAGAAACCCATATATCTCAACCCTACTTCATTGCACACAGGCCCTCTGAGACTTCCTACCCCACCAGATCTCTAGTCTCTGACCAATCTCCCAGTTTCCCCTATCCTAACCCCCTCACATATCAAATGCCTTTTGCCACCACTTAGTTTTGCTTATATTGTTGAGGTGCCTCAAGCTAGTTCCGAGATTAGTTTTAGGATACACATGCCCTGAAACATGTTAATACCCAGTCTTTATCCTACTATAATTCATATAAATTATTATTTCAAAACAGCATTCATAGAACTATGAATCATTCATTTTGTTCCCAGTCACCTGATATTACTAGAAGTTTTTAACTCTGGTGCATATTGGTTTGAAAGAGTGGCCAAGAGTCTTCTGCACTTTAGATACTGAACTCACATGAAGTTGTGAACACAGTCTCTCAAGTTCCCTCACTACTCTGTGGGGCGAGATGGGCCCCCTGTGAGAAGGTTTGGTGGTGAGGGGATTCACCTTTGGGAGATGCTCCTCTCTGCTCTCAGTCATTACCGGCCTCACCTAGGGGTCTCAGTTTATTGTCTACATTAGATGGTTTAAAACAAGGCAATTCTGTCTTTGTTTATTTGGGGGGGGGG
>NW_020799095.1:106699520-106757380 GCF_003259725.1 Athene cunicularia
GGGGGGGGGGGGGGGGGGAAGTATATCAAATAATATTCTGACTTCTATTTTTGTTTTTCAGTAATTTATCACATACTTTCCCTGTCACTTTACATGGATACCTCTTGTACACAGCTTTAACGCTTTTTCAAACTATTGGTTCTTTCTTTATTGCTGTCATATTATTTCTTCTGGCCCTACTATGACCTTTTTGCAGTGTTTTGTGCATTTCTGTAACAATTTCCTCCATGGCTGGAAGAAATTATTAAATTAGTTGTGATATCTGAAGGGAACTGACTATCGATAAAGGCTAGGGAAATTACCCCTGGAGACTTTTTAAGTTTTTGTCAACTTGTACCATAGCTTGATTATAAGAAAATAAATTCCTTTTTTTTTTTTTTTTTTTTTTTAAAAATGGCTATTTGTTGAAAGAACATGCCTAAGCTGCATCCTGTCAAGCAGTGATCTACAGAACCACAAAATCACAGAATGACTAAGGTTGGAAGTCACCTCTAGAGATCATTTTATCCAACCCCTCTATTCATAGCAGGGTCAGCTGGACCAGGTTGCTCAGGACTGTGTCTAGCTGGATTTGAGTAAATCCAAGTATGGAGACTCCATAAACTCTCTGGGCAACCTGTGCCAGTGCTTGACTACTCTCATAGTAAAAAAGATTTTTCTTTTGTTTAAGTGGAATTTCTTGTGTTTCAGTTTCTCATTGTCCCTTGTTGTATCACTGAGAACAGCCTAGCTCCACTTTCTTTCTTCCTGCCATCAGATGTTTATACACATTGACAAGATCCCACTTGATACTTCTCCATGCTCAAAAGTCAAAGCTCTCTCACCCTCTGATTGCATGTCAGATGCTACCAGCCATTAATCATCTTTGTGGCCCTTTGCTAGACTCTTTGCCCCTTGACCAATTCCTCCAGCCTATCAAGGTCCCTCTGGACCCTCGTGTGTATCAGCTCATCCTTCCAGTTTTGTGTCACCTGCAAACTTCCTGAGAATACACACTCTGTTCCACTGTCCGGGTCAGAAATGAAGATGCTTAGCATTATCAGGCTTGTTGTCAACCCCTACTCCATTAGTGTTTGGCCTCCAGCTGGACTTTGCGCATGTGGTTGCAACCCTTTGAGCCCAACAGTCAAGCCACTTTTCAGTCTACCTCACTGCCCACTTATCTAGCTCATACTTCAATATTTTATCTGAGGATGTTATGGGAAATGGTGACAAAAGCCTTGCTAAAGTCAAAGTAAACAACACCCACTGTGGTTTTTTTCCTTGTCCAGTGAGCTAGTCACTTCAGGTTGGTCAGACAGGATGTCTCTAATAAATCCATGCTGACTACTCCCAGTCACCTTCTTATCCTTAATATGTTTGGAAAAGGGTTCCAGGATCACATGGTCAATCACCTTCCCTGGAATTGAGGTGAGTCTTACCAGCCTGTAGTTCCCTGGATCATCCTTCTTGGCCCTCTTGAAGATAGGAGTGACATTTTCTTTTCTCCAAGCCTCAGAAGCCTCCCACAATAACCACAACTTTTTTAAGATAATCAGGAGTGGCTTTGAAATGTCATCAGCTAGTTCCATCAGCACTCAGTCCCACTGATCTGTGTATGTTCAGGGTGTTTAAATGCTCCCTGACCTGACCCTCCTCCACTGAGGGTAAGCCTTCCTGTCTCCAGACTTCCCCTCTGGTCTCAGGGATGTGGGATTGATGAAGGCAGGTCTTACCAATCAAGACAAGTGTCAAAGAAAGTGTTGAGTACCTTGATCTTTTTCATGTCATAGTGGAGGAATTATATCAGAAGCACCAAGTGAACACAAGTTTCCAATCCAAGGGGTCAACAAAGTAGAGTTAATATGACCCTCAGATATACAGAGACCGGGAAAAAAAACAGAAAGTTCACGTCTGTATCCAATACTGATGAGAACAGTACTAGAACAAAGTATCTCATTCTTATAGTAAAGAATTTAAAGGTGACAGATAAAAAGATGCAATTATTATTTGAAAATTGGCAGATATTCTACCCTATGAGAGATATTAAAAGCTCAGCATGTTAAAAAAGAAAGGGTGGGGTGTTGAAGACTCATGATCCTGAAGATCTTAAACCAAGACCAGGGACTTTTGAGAATAATTACTTCTTAAAACCAAAATTATGCTTAAATATTAATCAAGCACAATTTACTGGGCCTACTGGTAGAGAAGTAGATCTATGATGTAAGAAAGGGTCAAAATATCAGATACTGTAACGGTTCTTTCAGTTCTTGGAATATTGAATAGAGATTGACTTTGCATACCATATGGCACAAAAGAAACTAACCCCAGCTGAAACTTTTAATGGCAACTGAAGAAAGAAGAAACATTTTTATTCTTGGCATAATTTTAGTAACATACAGCAAACAGCACATTCTCTATGTTGTTGAATAGAACTCCTCATGCAGTTCCGCAGGCATCAATAACACAGCTGCATTTAACTGGTGCGAGCTTGGGTGTCTGCAGTGCTTCCTGCAGTCTTGGCCTTGTGCTTGCCCAAACAGAGAAATATGTAGCAGCACTTTGACATACAAAGAGCTGTCCCATGATCAAGTTTCTATCCAGTGGAAATCAGGACACAAAGGAGAAGAGATGGTGGGAGGGTGGGATGATTTTGATTTCACTCAGGGCGTGGTTGGGTTCTCTGCTTGATATTGGAGCACTCCCAAATCTTGCTATATGTACTAGAATATTCATAAAATTGTTATACTACTGAAAGATGTTTCCAAATGACAAAATAAGGATTTACATACTGATAAAGAATAGAAGGATATTTTAAATAATCTCACATATTTCGCTTTTGCATATTACTTCCAGATTGCTTACATTTGGTCATATTTTTTTCCATTTGCTTCATAATGCTCAAAAAGAAAAAAAATCTGCAAATATTGCCCAGCTTGAAAATAAGTTAATAATTGCCTTGCATTACTAGGGCAAAACTTTGCATTTGGGATTAGGTGTCTCAGTCCCTAGTTGATGTTTTTACACTGTTGAAGACATGCTGTTCCTGCTGAGATCAATTTCAAGTTCCACAATTTTGTTACGATGTTCTGATTTGGTGGCTACAAAAAAAACACAAAAGAAGACCCTTTGTGACTTCTATAATGCATGGAGTGCATTTTGGATAAAATTATGATCCCGGAAGTATTCATTTAGAGTGTCTTCATCCTGACTGCACTCTGCATTAAAATCTTGACATTTTAAAAGTTTAATGCCATAAAGATTTTTCCTGTAAAATCTCAGCATCATGGATTGCATTCACAAGAAATGTTAAAACCGACAATAACAGAGCAATTAACAGATGAAACGTTTAATTATTGCGTTGATCAGATCTTATTCTGTCATGGGAAGAGGAAACTGACCAGGTCCACCTCATCCACCCTGTGTTAGTGATACATTCATTTAATATCACCACCTTAAGTAGCTTATGCACACGCACATAGAATTTTCTTTCACTCACTCATGCTCTTTCATGTTATTCAGTTTTACATGCTTTACAAGGGTAGGTGTGGTTGTTTCTTTACTTTTCTAATTCCCTTGCCATGTTCTGTATAAATTATTCCATTTGTAAGCATAGGCAAGTTGATACACGTACGTTAGTTTCGGCACACGTTTAACTTTTATTAGTTTAGATGTTTTTTGAGATTATAAAGCAAGATGGCTGCAAAACCAAAATATTTTCCAGTCTAATTAATTTATACCCTTTCTTGTAATCAGCTTGGTTTATGTATCTTTTCTTTCATTTGATCTCTACTTTTGTCTGATATTCAAAAGAATTAATATCTTATTTAAAAAATAAAACCGTTTTCATTTCCTTTTTCATTGTGTTGCTATGAGCAAATGATATTAAGAAGCTTTTATCTTTGGTACATTGTTGCATTTTTGACTACCACAGAATAAAACAGAGCTTTAGCTAATTACTTGAAAATTAAGCAGACCTGAGTTCACATTATATCAGAAGATCATATACTATCTATAATATTACCAGCATATATATCTCTCATTGACATACACCAATCCAGCAGAGACCTGCATTATGAGGGTGCACAGCTGTATAGATGGCACAAGCTGTGGTCTTGGTCTTGTCTTGGGTTCTTGTGTGAAGAATTAAACTATACATTAGAACAAATTGTTGGTCCTTCAGATTTCAAGCTGTATCGTAAAACACCGTTTTTGGTGCAACTCAGAACCAGAAATATGGTCATGACAGTCCTGCTTATGGGCCAGACTCTGCTTCTTGGAGATTTTATAGAAATTTAAATCTTTGCAAAGTCAATGCAAATTAGACTGCAATCTTGTTTTATGACTTTGTACTCATTTTTTAGAAGACTAAATAAAAACACAAAGACAAAACAGTTGCAGAAGAGTACAGTCCTGTCACACATGTTTCTTTCTCATGATAAAATGAGAAAATAGATTACGGGGAGACACATTTTTCATAATATTCCATTATAGGGAGCTGCAATGAAAGTATACTAATCAGAATGCATGAGGGAAGAACAGAAAAAAAAATATGGGTGAGTAATCAATAATATCCAGCTGAAGTTATTAAACGACTCAAACAACTGGTATTAGAAAAGGGAAAAAGATAGATAAATAACAAATACAGAAGTCAGACATTATTGGCATAGGTGGTGGTGTTCAAACATGCAAGTAGAGATCCCTGAAGTGACTTACCAGCATTACTGAGGTATTTTATACAGTATATAGGAAATACATTTTATCACTTATCCACCCATAAAAACTAAGCCTGTATCTGCAGTAGAGAACTTTATATCTCAGACATTTAAGTATAAAAAAGTTCTTTTTCTATTTAAGCTTACATAAACTGTGTTTCAAATATACATGTTTTGGTTGGCTATTGTATACTGATTTAGCTATTCTGTATGAAAATAGCCTCAATAAAATCTGCTAAGGCACCTGTACTGACACTGAAATTGGAATCTCAGTGTCAGTACCTTAGAGTAGAAATTCTTTCTCACCTCTTAGATAAATTAATTCATAAATAATTTAAAATGTCATTAAGTACCTTGAAACTGGCATTCATTATAGAATTCATAGCATTGGACTTATTCAGACTCACAGAAACAAAACAGTCAACTCCACCAGCCTCACCAGCTGATGGTCAAAGAAGGCCCAAATGTTTATAATGTCAACTTATTCAGTTGTTGATATTCATGGTGCTTGAATTCCTTGCCTTTATCTATCATCATCTTTACTCTCCAGCCCTCCAGTCTTTCCACATCCTCTGCGCTCCACCCAATGTCTTTGGGGAAGTCCTCTTTCATGTTTTCATTCTTCAGGGAACCACCATCCCTCCGAGGCTCTCATTATCCTACGAAAGAAGGTTGCTACTCAGTATGGCGTACAGTGAGTCAGTCAAACTGTGTTTACGGACTTTGCAAAGATAGCATTTTTTTTTTCCTGTAAGACAACAGTCTGTTCAAGTCAGCCTCCTTCCTCCTTTTCTCTCCTCCCAATCCTCTCCCTTCCCATCCCCAGGGCTTGAAAGGCTGAGCAAGCCATAAAACACACTGCTTGAGAATTATGAAAAAAATAACTATGGAGGAATTAAAGGAGGGTTAACAAGAGTAAAACATGAATGTGAAGGAAGAACTGAACAGATGGGAGAGAAATTCAGAAAGGAGAGAAAAGGAATGAATGTGTAGAGAAACTGAGGTAATAAGATTGGGCAAGAAGTAAAAGAAAATAATGAAATAAAAAAAGAATACAGCATAGAATATGGAAATATGAAAATAATTAGGATGCAGGAAAAATTAACCAAAGAAAAATAAAGCTACATTGAAAAACCAACTTTAATTTTTTTTTTTTTTTTTACAGTGCTGGAGAGGAAATAAATACTACTTTGAGAAATGTCACAGCATAAGCTAGGGGCATGATTCACAAAAACAGAGATATGAAAACAAGGAGGAAAGTTGCAAAGGGTACCAAAAAAAAGGTAAAATGGAAGGAGTAGCTTAGGTCTTTTTAACATTTGTTCTCGCCTCCTTTCCTTAGTAAAGAACTGTCACTCCCTGAGCAGGGAGTGTTTGGCTAATGGAGTCTCAGCCCCAGGGCAGGCAGCAGTGCCTCACCTCACCCAGTAGCCAGCACCTCTCCCCATTTTGGGAGTGATATTCACAGGCTGGAAAAAGGCTCCAGAAGAATCCCAAAGTCTGTCCACCAAGGAGAAGGGGTGGACAACACCATACCAAAACTCATGCCCCTTTCCTCTTCCAAACAAGAAAAAGAAAGGTCGATTAGTGATGGTGGTACAGCTCAAACACCTCTCACCACTTCTATCCTCTGTGTGTTTAATATAGGCTCCTGGAGCTTTGTTATAGCTGGGATGAGGAGGCCCAGTTTTCCTCATCAGCTGTGTTGTTTTCAACTGGTATAAAACTACTGACCTCATGGCAGCAGCTGCCTTTTTGCCTCTTTGGAAATTACAAGTGAATTGAAGTCTTCTGTTGGCTAACGGGGCACCACAGAATTAGGCCAACACAGTGGCTGTGCATTATTCAGCAGTCTGACTGATTTAGATTGAAGTAGTTTCCAGTCTGTAAGCAGGTAAACAGACCCCGAGGAAAACAAAATTCAAGTTAAACTTGTCAGCTTATTTACAGAAGGCAAACTCAAGGGTCTGTACCCTGATCTGGTACGTGTAGATCTTCTTATGAATTTGGATAGGTAAAAACAAAACAAAAAACCCACACATACACAAAAAAAAATAATTACATGATACTGGATGGGTTTTCTCATGTTTTTTTGCTTGATCTTCATATGAACACGTTTAGTCACATGAAGCACCAAACTCCAGAGATACCTCAGGCATACTGATGCAAGAGAAGCTGTCATCTCAGACTTACTAGAACCGGGCAAATGTACATTGGTGGTTCTCATAAGCTTACTTTCTTTTTGAATGTGCTATACCACATCTGAGTATTCCAGTCTTTAACAAAACACCTTGACAAAATTTTATAAGTGTATAATATCATCTACTTAAATGAATTCTAAAACATATGATTTGAAAACTCCAGGTTATATTGTACAATATGTACAAATACATTCAATTGGTGAAGAGATGTTTTGAACCAATTTACGAAAGCTGCAGCAAGTGATACCATTTCTGATGAGTTCAGCAAGGCAAGCTCAGTCATGCCAGTTTGGTGAGAAAACTGAACCTCACCCAGCTGTGAGATTTTGCACTGGAACCTCAAAGCATCGTGAGCAATTATGTTTGAATGTGGGCAAGGATTATAGCTAAAACAGCAAAATACTTGGTATGGGTGAAAAACAACCTATGTAAAGGTAGCTTAAGTGTTGCAGCTGAGGTTTGTGGTTTGGTGTTTGGTTTTTTCTTTCCCCCCTTGGATTTCTGTGTATGTGAAACATGCCCAGCCTTTGCCCAGCTGTGTACAGATGGGATGGGGGTTGCTCTCCCACTTCAGAGCCACCCTGGCTGGCCCTGGCAGGAGAGGCAGCAGAGGGCCAGCACAGCTTGCGGCAGTGGAGGCAAACACAACTGTGGTGCAAGAACAGCACCGACTGCTTTCAAGAGATTCTGCTTGCATGTAAACACAGTCTGCACCACTAAGGCTTAAGAGCTAGCCTTCTACAAAAACAGTAAGAAGTCAGAGCTGCCAAATTTCCCTGTTTTCAGAGCTGACTGGTGCAGTCCAGTAGTAAAGTAGTCCTCCAGAAAAAAAAACAAAACAAAAAAAAAAAAAAACCCAAACAAAACACCAACTTCCAGTGCTGGTGTTTACAGCATTTAGCCATAACATTTAGAAGAGACTTCCTGCAAATGCATAGTGTGACAAAAGCAGATCTTTGAGGGCTACCACATTTCCAGTGATTAATGATTTCAGTTGGGTGATTACCTACCACGACCAGTTAAGTCCTTCCTTCAAGGTGCAACTAGAATATTTGTGGGAAATTCTGAAGCACCTGTAATATACTTGGTTCTCTGCCAGGGCAATCATGTAGGTACATAAGAGAAATATTTACAGGTCAGCATGAACAAAATAAGCAAATAATGGTAATAAGGAAAATAAGAGCAAAGTAGTTATGATTTTTATTTCTATAGTTATAAAGATTGGACAGAATAAAAAAAACAAAAAAAAAAACAAAAAAAAAAACCTGACTTAGTGCATTCACTTACAGAACTCTCCTACCTTTCACATATTTGGGTCATCATATTCTCTTTCTTGTTTTCTTTGTCAAAACCAGACATATCTGTCTGAAAATAAACTCCATATATCTGTAATAGGAAATATTCATTAAGATTTAAAGTGAATCAAATTCCTATGAAATGTGGAATTGCTCGGTGAGGTTCATTTCAATGCCTTACTAACATGAACAATATCGCCTATTGTAGTATTATCACATATGAGATAAAATCACAACTGATAGGCTCCAGTTATATGGAAAAATCTCAGATGTCACTTCAAAATAATAGACTATTTCCATGTTTTTTAGTTGCAAGAAGAAGGTGAATGCAAATGCTTAAAGATCAAAATTATAACAAAAGCCTCATTTGAAAACAACTCATTTTTTTTTATTTCTTTTTACTACCAGTGCCATTATTTTAAAGTGCTGCTGTTATGCAGTATCCCTTGTCAGAAATATGCATCAGTGCAAGTTAGACTTCCCAGAACAGGTTTTTGGATGAAGTCTTCTATGTTCAGTATGTTCATATGTTCATTTAGGTATCATTACAGGATTCATGCATGTTTTGACACTTTGGCTTAAATATAGTTTCTTCTTGCAATAAATTATAAATTAACTTTTAGTGAAAGAAAAAATTACATATCCATGTTAGCGTATGTGTGGAAAGGGCATAGTTAAAATCTGAGTACATATTCACATCAGATACACCACAACCACTTGCCTTTCAATCACCGTCTCTTCATCAGCTTTCTTCCTGTCAACATTCATTGCTGGCTAGCTTTCCATTGCAATAAAAGTTTCAAAAAAATTTCACCTAACTGACAAAATACCTAAATTTTACTTTCCAAAATAACTCTACACAAGTATAACTCTACACAAGTATAACTATTTGTAAGAAAAATGTAGTCATTTGAAAGTGTTCAATACTAAAAGAGCATGTTTATACTGTCAATAGAGTAATAAAGCAGAAAAGCAGATTAAATAAATCTGGTAAGTCTTTTCCCCCAAAATAAAAGTCAATATTATTGATATTGTCTATTATGATATCTGCATGTTGTAATTATGGTATTAAGGACTATACCTGCACAGAAATCTGTGTGCTATAATATTTCATGATTAATGGGATGATGAGGAAAAAGTACATCAGTTTCTCTATATTATTTCAACAGATGATGCAAACTTCTCAATTTTTATTACATTAGTAGGTAATTCAGTATCAGCTTGCTCTAAATACCTTTTGTTTATGTCTGTAAATTAAGTGACTTACCTTTATTATTCTGAAAATGTGTCTTGAAAATAATTTAGATGTGTACTAAATTCTTACTTTTGCATATTCTTGAGAGCTTTCTATTTATACAGAATTAAAAAACATAAAAACCTGTTTCTTATATTCAGAATTTTCTGAAAACAAAATGATGATTTATTACTATTATTACACACTCAGTCACCAGTTCAAGACAAGCCATAGCTAAAGTTGCTGACCTTCTTAAGTCAAAGTCTAGCTTTCAAAGGTGATATACAGCTTTAATTTTAACAAGGCAAAATTATTCAATCTTGTATGAAAGTAACTGAAATAATTTGCCATGGAGTGTTTGAACCACCATGACCTATAACATATCTAAAGACAAAGGACTTGCAAAATACCAATTTTTGCTCGCCTGAACTTGGTAGATGAACATTGATTTTGTCCTTTTCCAGAGGTGCCCAAGCTCACCATGCCAGGATGAACCTGGGAGCAGGCACATTAACTGCTCTGTGGAAGACCTCATCAGGGCTGAACACGCACAGCGCCCACAGCAGAAGACCAAGATAAGCAGGCATGTACTTAACTCAAATATTAGTAGGGGATGCTAAATCAATACCTAACTCAGCTTTAGCAGAATTAAGGCCACATTTTCCTCTGCAATTGCCCTAAATATCAGGTTAATTGGGGTGGAGACACCTTTCCTATTGAGGCTGAGCCCTACTTGGGCAGGAGTGGGCAATATATGGAATCAAGAAGGAGCTTAGTGGTTAAAGCTCTCAGAGTGCTCTAGTCCTAATAGCCAGCACCTTCTGTGCTTCTAATTTACGGATTATTTGACACTAACATATTTCAAATAGTTGTTATGGGCTTGATGCAGATTACAGAGCTTGACCTTTGTGAAGTAATGGTCCCTTCTGACCTTAAAATCTATGATAGGTTGATGCCTTTGAATGAGAATCATACTCCTAAATTCCTAAAACATTTTTTTTTATATACAAGATGAAAATATAGTGTAATCATTCATGTTTTAATCTAACAACCCATGTTGCTGGGACTGTATTTGATATAAATGGGTCTGTGATCAAAGATTGATTGCTGCTTTCTTCCTATTTATTTGTTTTTAAATTGCAGTGTAAATAAATCAAACTTGCAAAGGAGCCTTAGAAATTTTTTCCTGTAGTCAGCAAAAGCCCCATTTCTACCATATTCTTTTTTAGAAATAAATGAGTGCAGCAACTGGGTTTACATAGTGAATCTATCATTGCAAGACATTTTTAGCTAATATTTATGTGCTTAAAGACTTCATAGAGTAAAATAAATAAATAAATAAATAAATAAACAAACAAATAGATAAATAAATAAATAAATAAATAAATAAATGTCTTGTAAAATGTTGGGGGGCTTTTTTCTGATAAAGTATAAAAGAAGTTCATTTAAGTTGTGGATAACTGAGGTTTCTTCAGTATTCTGTGGATTTATTACTGAGGGGCAGGAGTGACGTCTTTATGTAAAAGACCTAATGTGAAAAATTATGCTTTTTATTGGCTAATGAGAAGCTACATTCTATAATTACATGCTTGTACATACTACTTTCTTGCTTTGAAAATTTGTTACAGTATCACATGAATAGTTACCAGAATCACAGTAAGTTGAAGCTGTTTTCTTGCAAGGAACCAGACCTATGGTATGAAAATAAGCTTGTTACTGATGTTTCACATAGGCTGCAAGCCTGCACACATGCAAGTTCATACATAGTCCATTTTATAATTTATACCTCTGTATATTATATTCCATGAATATTAATATAATTTAAATTCAAGCACACTTTTGTCCTCTACCTTTGAAGGCATTTCTTCACATGCTGAACTGTAAATCATTGAGATTACTCGTAGTTGTTATGCACATCATTAAAAGTTTTCAAGAATAGGACAGTTTTTTGGTTAGGGAATTCAAAAAGATTATTTACATATGCTTAACAAATATTCCTATACTGCATAACATACAAAGCTGCATAAGATATTAGCAGAACATGCATACCTAGTGACAGAGAGAATTCACGCTGTAATAGCTGACTGTCTGATCATACCTAAATCAAAAAACAAGTAGTGATTATAAAAAAAAAAAAAAGCTTTTTGGGGACACACAACCAGAGAACCCAAAATTCACAGAAGGACTGAGGAATTTTAAAAATAATTATATTTCATATTCATATGAAAAAGTTAAGGAATGAGAAATAGTCTGAAGTGCCTTGAAATCACGCACATACAACTCTAGGCTCTGTCTCTTTGTATTTCTCTTCTCACTGTTAGAGAAATGTGAATATGGGAAGAAGTTTATGGGTATCTGCCATGCTACAGTCACTTGTAAATTAGAGATTACAGGTAAGAAGTTATAAATGTGAATAATTTTTCAATTAAGAAAGAGGCAAATGGTTACACTTTCAACGTAATACTGGGAGGAGTATTTGATCAATAATCTATCTGCCTTATTGGATAGGCAAGAGCTTTCTTTTTAGAAAACTAGTGCCACATCATATGAGTATTGTAATCTAAGCAGATAGTTGTACTATTAATGTAAACCAAGTCACTGGAAATGTTATGCACAGTGACAAACTTAGAACTTCCCTTTATCAAAGGATAAATGGGAATATTTGTAATGGGAAAATGATCTCTTTCTACCCTACTAACCCACACTTGCATTTTACTTAGTTGAAGTACTGGACTTCACAAACTGAAGTCAGATTACAGTTATATTCTTTCTCTTTGTAACATTTATCTGCTTATATACTTGGCTGTAAGTAAGCAGTTATTAGTATACTTAAACTTGTACCTTTTTCCAAAAAGGAGATGTGTTCTTATGCAAAATTAGTCTCATACGCTCCCTGATCTTTGCATGATAGGCAGTAAAAATGGTCTTTGGGTTCCTCACCACAGAAGGGAAGAAATGTATGTGTCCAGTATTAAAATCAAGGGACTATACATAGTAGGTTGAAAGTTTTCGGCATACAGTTCTTGGGAGGTGGTGATCCCAGGCATGAGATAGAGCCTCACAAGTATATTTACCTTGTTCCCAGGAAAAGGTCAATTACACTCTGTCTTTGAAACAATGTCGAATAAGTAATTTCTTCTTTCCTGTTAAGCAATGTTACATATTAAACATTTAAAAGTATGTCATCGCACTGTGTAGCTGTATTTCAGGGTCAGACTATTGTCCATCTCAGAAGGTGTACAGCAGTTGGCTATGTTTAAAAGAATACCTTCGCGAAAGGCGTTCTGTACTTGTAAAAGACAACCTTCAAGACAATAGAAATGTCCACGTATGACCCTCATGAAAATAGGTATTTTAATTACATAATCCCACTACAACTGCTTATCTTGGCAAGTAAAAAAGCATTGTAACAGTAGTCTATACTAGTCCATTTACATTAACATTCACAAATGCACATCAACATACCCACGCACACTGAATTTACTTGCATATATGCAGCAGAGTGGTTAGAAATTGGAATATGAAGGTATGCCTGTTGCATTATACATCAACATGTATATTCAGACTTTGCAAAACACAGGTGTAGTTTGTGGCACATCTATGAGGATTTCTAAATGTCCATTTTATCTAAAGTGTTTACAAATCCTTGTGAGAAGTGCACAATGGTTTTAAATAAGTTTTAGGCAGTAATTACTGCAGATTGACAGAAAAAAAACACAGTATTTTGAATTTTGAATCTTGAGAATAAATACAGATGTTTTTCACTTTTGTTCTGTGGACCAAGTCTGATAGATACTCAATAGAATTTTGCCTAACTAAGAGTTAAAAGTAAAATTTCAGGATTTGCCTTGTTTCTTGACTTTGTGGTTAGTGGTTGGTTTCCATATAAGTTCTTCTAGTCATACATTTAGCTGTAGTTAAGTGTGCAAATCTTCTGTCTCATCTGAACTGGGATTTTTCAAAGTAAATGGGATTTTGACATTACATTCAGAAAGAATAGTTGATTCTTTCAGTCATACAGAAAGTGGCTATTAAAGTTTTAGATTAAAAAACGTATCGTCTCATCTGCTTGAAAATGTACAATTCCCTGTCTCCTTTCCCTCACTTTTCTCTCGTTCCCATTTCTGCACTGATTTTGTTACACTTCTTCATATGAGCTCAGGTGTGCTCGGTGCCCTTGGAGGTGTAACTCTGTAAGCAGTAGACTTGTAGCCATTCTTGTTTTTAATAAATTGAACCTGACACCAATGGAAAACAAATACAAGGCTAAGACAATTTAAAGGCTGAACTATTCTAGCAAACACTTTGTGCCCCTAAATTAAGGGGGAAAGACTGGTTTTCACAGTGCAGTCTGTCAGTGGGCTTGTGCCTTCTCCAGGAGATGCTCTGTGAGGAACTCGGAGGCTGGCAGGGAGACGGTCCTTCCTTTGTTGAAGTTTATTGGCATTCTCTTTGAAATCAGGAAGACTTTGGCTGTCCTTGTCATGAAGAGAGTACTGGAGTGTTCCTCTGCATAACAGCAAATGTGATTTTTCCTTTCACTGCAAAATTGGGATGCCACTTCTGCAGCTGTTCTGTCCCCAGCTACTTTCCCTAGTGCAGGACCAGAGCTGTGTACCAGCTCAGAGTAATCATGCCACATATTAAGTGACAGTAATTATAGCTACAGAAAGCTGTTGGGGAATGCTCTTGTGATTCTGTACCATTCCCCAAAAGGAATTTATACCAAAGGTCTGATCTAGATATAACCAAGATCATTAATCAAATCAGACCACCTCAATACTTTTATTTTGTACAAAATGAAGGCAGCAGCCACACCTTCCCTGTGTAACAGTGCATCTCCCAAGGCCTGCATCCCAGGGAACAGGCAGTCAGGGGAAATCTTAGCATGACTCACGTGCTCTTGCAATTAGATTATTCATTGTAGGTGTAGTCACTGTACAGAAGCTTGCCTTGCCTCTCGCTTCTGCAAGACCAGATTTTGAAATTGTAATAGTAGTATGTACATGCCAGAAATATTTTATCAGATATTTCAGATTTGTGAGGAAATTTCACCTGTTGTAGTATCTCCTAATTGTGTTTAATACTTTAAAGTTTTTGATTTTTTTATTTCATATCAAGGTTCAGAAAAATAAATAGAAAACTCCTGGATGGTTTAAAATATTATATGTGCAAGCTCTCCTGTATCTCCACTAAAAGGAACAACAGACAAAGCAAGATCAGCGACTCCTGTATTACTTTATTTATCTCTCACGGATCCATTTTTATTCACAGATCAGTAGGGTCTACCTAGACCTACTTACATAGAACTACCAATATGTGTTTTCCTGTTAATTATGACCAAAACTTTTGGACCACCTACAAACTTGTTACAATATATGCATGAGATCAAGAAAGATACATGATTTGGAAAAACTGTCATGAAATTTCCATATAAAAAGCAACCTTATTTCCCAGTCACTAACCGTGAAGTCACTACTCACTAATCAGTAGAAGTAAACAACCTGGTAAACAGACTGTGTAAACAACTTCTTTAGAAGAAAACATACCTTCTGACAACACAACTTCTTTAAAATAGAGTTCCTTCCAAAAATCTTGATTGTAAATTTTCTTACTAAAATAGGACTCTTAAAGCATCTTTAAATCATGGACATTGAAGGACAATAGTTTGAAAATAACAGATGAGTTTTCTTCCAATTCATACAGTTCTGGCCATTTTTGAAGGGAATGTGAGGGACTATTTTATAAATATTAAAATGTTTATTTTTAAGACGTTTTCTAGCTTCTAGATCCCATTGTCTTATTACTTTCAATGTCAGATCTTAGAATCCTAATTACACAACTGTCAGGCATGGAGGCATGCCTTTGTTCCTCTGGCTTTGTGAAGAAGCCTCACAGTTAGCTTCAGACAGAAAAACAAATTAAATATATTTCATAGGTAACCTTAAGAATACTTCTGGCACTTTCCCACATGGCATCCTTTTCTCTAAATTAGAGAGACATGGATTTGAGAGATGGACCACTCATAAGGAATTGGGTTGATGGTTGCACTCAAATTGTTGCGGTCAATGGCTCCATGTCCAGGTGAAGAGCAGTGACGAGTAGCATCCCTTGGGGGCTGGTATTGGGACTGGTGCTGTTTAACATCTTTGTCAGTGACATGGACAGTGGGACTGAGTGCACCCTCAGCAAGTTTGCTGATGACACCAAGCTGTGTGGTGCAGTCAATACACTGAAGGGAAGGGATGCCATCCAGAGAGACCTTGACAGGCTTGAGAGGTGGGCCTGTGCGAACATCATGAAATTCAATGAGGCCAAATGCAAGGTCCTGCACCTAGGTCAGGGAAATCCCAAGCACAAATACAGACTTGGAAATAAGTGGATTGAGAGCAGCCCTGTGCAGAAGGACTTGGGGATATTGATGGATGGAAAACTTACTGTGAGTCAGCAATGTGCACTTGCAGCCCAAAAAGTCAATTATATCCTGGGCAGCATCAAGAGAAATGTGGCCAGCAGGTTGAGGGAGGTGATTCTTCCCCTCTATTCCTTTTTGTGAAACCCCACCTGGAGTGCTGTGTCCAGCTCTGGTGCCCCCAGTGCAAAAAAGACATGGACCTGCTCAAGCAGGTCCAGAGGAGGTCATGAAGATGATCAGGGGTCTGGAGCAAGTCCCCTATGAGGACAGGCTGGGAGAATTGGGGTTGTTCAGCCTGGAGAAGAGAAGGCCCTAGGGAGACATTATAGCGGCCTGCCAGTACTTAAAGGGGACTACAGGAAAGATGGGGAGGTGCTCTTCATCAGGGAGTGTAGTGATAGGATGAGGGGTAACATTTTTAAACTGTAAGGGGCTAGATTTAGATTAGATATAAGGAGCAAATTCTTTACTGTGAGGGTGATGAGACACAGGAACAGGTTGCCCAGAGAGGCTGTGGCTGCCCCCTCCCTGGCAGTGTTCAAGGCCAGGTTGGACGGGGCTTTGAGAAACCTGGGCTAGTGGAAGGTGTCCCTGCCCATGGCAGGGGGTTGGACTAGATGGTCTTTAATGTCCCTTCCAACCCAAACCATTCTATGATGATAGTAAGACAAATTTCCATAAAAAGGCTCCTGATATATGTTATGAATTGTCATACTTTTTCAGACAGAGGTTTCTTTTCAAATTTCACATTCACAGGCACACATACATATCCCTTCCCCAAACCTAAACCCACCTTTCCTTTGTTATTACAAAATTGCAGAGAGAAAAAAAAACAGTAACAGAAATCTCAAAATTTCTTCATGTAACAGTGGCAACAGTTCACTGTCTCTCTGTCCCTCATCTTCCTCCCAGCTTGCAGGTTTTTATGTTCACCTGCTGCCCCAACCCTCTGTGCCCCCTGCCCCCAACTTCCCTGGAAATCTACCCTGAGATTCCCGTTCTGACTGGAATCAGACTCCCCTCTAGTGAGCCAAAAAAGAGGTGACAGAAAGTGATGCCATCTCCTGGCTTGCTCCTATAGCAATTATCCCTGTTGCCTGGGTCACTGTGATGGAAATTGTGCATCTCTCTCCCTGCATATTGGATGTGTTTATATAAAAAAAAAAAAAGGCTCGGTGTGGGGAAAACAGAGAGAATCATGGGTATATGGGAAACTCCTGGAAATGTGGGGGCTCACTATGCTCAGCTTTTTGCTTTACCAGAGGCAGCCCAGCATTGCAGGGCTTGTTCAGGCCTGTAGGTATGTACCCCAACTATGGAGATGTGATGTATTTTCATTGTCAAAGAAACAGTCCCTCCTCCAGCCTTGGGTATTTAAGAGTCATTGCAGGATCACATGAAGTATATTATTTATACATAAGTATAAAATCGGAGTTCAGGCTGGGTTAGAAAGTAACTGTGAAAAACTGAAATGTGCAGGCAAGCATTGTGTTTCTTGGCACCTGACCTGAGCTCAGCATGGAAGGTGACACTTCCATTGGTGGTTTTTATTTTTATGAATTGCATAAATGGGTAATAGATTTGAGCCCATTTAACTCTGTTTTCAAAACAGTTTGTGTGGTTAAACTAAATAAAGATAATGCTTGAGTATCTGTTTTCTATGGATACTTTGTCAATGACAGAGTGATTTATTAGTCCATTTGCTCTTGTTTTTCTACTACAGACTTGCAGGAACAGCTTCAGTTCTTAAGGGAGAGACCCAGGCTGGGTCAGAGTGCAGTAAGGATATTTAAGGCCACTTGTCAGAACTGGGGTGTGTGCTGCAGCTGTGCTTGCTCCTCCTTAGCTCTGTGTTTGAAGCACTGTCTCTGCCAGGTCCATGGCTTTGCGGGATTATGCTCTGGGGCTGTCTTGTCTTGTTTTGTTTTGCTCAAGGGAAGAGACTGTACTTGTCATTTGGCAATCTGGGATATTGTTTGTCTTCATTTCCAGAGCCATTGATTGAATCCTGTACTTTTTTTTTCACCATTTCTTCTTCACTTTTCATCCTTTTTTAAATTTTTTTCTGGTCTGATTTGAAATAACAGCACAGTTCCTTTGAAAATCTGTTTTTAAAAAATTAATAGTTTCCACTCTACGGTCCATTTTTTTCCTACAGACACAGTATACTGTGGGAAATTCAGATGTTTGCTAGGTTATATTCCCTTCCTTTCATTGGCTGCAGTGTAAGGTAAACATATTTCATGTGTGTCATTGAGTATCCTCTGAAGTATAGAGACTGGGTGATGTGCTGTTGGTCACTCTAAATTATTTCTTTGTTGCTTTGTTTTTTGTATGAATACCAAAGTGTAACAAAGAATAAATCTCTGTAATTATTAGCTGAAATATCAGCTTTCCAACCATGGTCTGAGTGGCACCAGAGATGCACAATTTACAAAGTGTCTTTGTATTTTTTACTTTTTCTTCTTCTGTTTTCATACATTATTTTTTGTACCCTTTTCATCTGTGTCCTTTTGAAAAGAGGTGTGTTAAAATGCATAATTTAACAGGTTCCTACTTGCTTTCATGTTACTAGCTGCATTTCAGCCATGACAGCTTTTTGTAAGGGTTAAGCTTTATATTGATGTCCAGTTATGATTTACAGTTATTTCATAGCATATTTCTTTCAAAGTATCTAAAGAAATCAATAAAATACTGAAAATCAAAATAAAAGATTGCAAGTGTATCTTGTAATCTAGTACACTACACCCTGCATACCCCATATGCATACCCTTCACCCAACTTATAAATGTAACTCATTAACATGATGGTATGTGCTTCCGCATGCATTTGTTCCATTTCTCATATGTCTCCAACAAATATACTTCAGGAGATTGATTATTATAGTTCATTAATTCTTTTAACTAGGAGATTTCCTTTTTTAATATCTCTGTATACCTTTAAAATTAACCTAAATTACTTGATTCATCATGTAAAATTAGTTTGCTAATAAAAAATTAAAAAGTGAAATGATACTGTTAAACTAGCAAGCTATACATTTTCTTTCTGTTGTTACACAATTGTTTTGGTCCTGACTCACCTATATGTTTTTGCTGCTACTACAAGTATCTTGCAGATTATCTAAAAAAAAAAAAATCAAAATCAATTGCTAATGCTGAGAAGGTAGGAGATTTAACCAGGAAAAAAAAAAAAATCACAGGTTTAAATATTTTTTTTCATTTGATTTATTATACAGGGTTATTACAGAAAGCTCTAAAACACTACTCTAAAGTAGTCATGAATGTTGTGACACAAAAACCAGGAATTGTGGTCAGCATTATATTTTGAGCTGAAAAAAGTGATTTATAGATGCTGTATAAGCTAGCAGTGCTTTAAATGTTTAGTAACAAATTCTAGCTGCGCCAACAGACAGCACACAGCTGTGCATGTCACATCTGGGTGGCCTTGGGAGCACATGAAGGTTTGCAGAGTCCCATGTCCAAGCTGTTCAGCAGATCTTCTGTGACAAAACCCAACTGATGCCTGAAGCATCACATGGCCCTTGGGAAGCAGGTAAGTTCTGTACCCTCTCCAGTGTGCTGTACCAGCTGCCAGACACAGTCTACCCCTTCTAAGTAGTGACAGAGAAAGAATTCAAGGAGTAAGGAAAGCGAAGACAAGGGGTAGGGAGCATGCAACTCCCATCGCACATTTAATGAGGAAAGAGCTGGTTTAGGACTGCCCTAGAATTTTATTCTTCCATTTCTGGAAAAGTGTGGTTTCTCTGCAATTACCCCAATTTGGCCTGCAGGTTGTAAATGGTTAGATAAAAGCAAATTAAAACTCTAATCGTGCAATCCTTACTAGTTTGTATCGTGGCAAAAGCTATAAACTCAGGAACTAATTTGCCAGCCCAGCTGTCAGCAGAAAGGAAGGAAATTTAGGTCACACAAAATCTTCATTATTAGGTATGAACTGCTCATATGCACAGATCCTCATCTTCCAAATTTTCTGAAGGTCAGTGGCTTCCCCAGATCTCCTAAATATTCAGAATTCAAAGTTTTTTTCAGAGTAAGATTTTGAAAAAATTTTGCATGAGAGATTTCTTCTTGGAATAATTTTGCTCTACCTGTGAATCAAGAGAGCTTTAAATCTCCTATTAAATCCCACCTCCTTCAGCTAACCTTTTTGACCTCTGTCTCTTTGCATCTATTTCTGTGTCTAATCCTTAAATTGTTAGTGTTGCAGTTGTTCAAAATAGGCTCCAAATTTCTCAGGGCGGGAACCTTGTCTAAATGTGTATTTGTAAAGCACCATCCAGACACTCGGCACCTGGGGCACTATATGGACAGTAAACGATCATGAATCTTCTTAGTGAATAACAGATGTGTCTAAAATTCTTTATCAGTGTACTCATTAAAAAAAAAGCCCAAACAAAAAACCAAAAAACCAAACCACCAGCTTTTAAAGTTTACAATGAAAGTTATGATTGAAACATAAACATTACTGATACTAAAGATATTTACATGTTATTTCTTTTATCAAGGAGTGGAATTCAAATTTAATAACTGCAAGCAGACTTCACTGTAATCACCATTTATCTCTCAAAAGCATTTATTTTTCTAATTGTATTACTTCTACCATAAAGCAAAGAGGTATCATCATAAAAAATGTCATATTTTTAAACATAATTTGAACTTCACAAGGACAGGAAGTATTTAAATCAAGTGTTTCACTGGGCCTACAAAAAAAAAAAATAAAATACACCTACCGCTGTTGGTTGTATACCCTTATAACTCCACAAAATTTCAATGCAATTACTCTTGATTTGCACTCTACTGTAAGAAACAAGCATGTCATGTTTTTCCTCGGGAAATCGCTGCACCAAAGATTGCTGTAGGCTGTATGAGCTTGCTAGGAATGTGCCACTATATACCTGCGTTGTTCCTATACACTTCCTTGGATCCATTACTGGCCACTATCAGAGAGGGAACTGGGCCAGCTGTGGTTCGATTTGGTACAGTTGCTTTTAGAGCCTTAGATGTATGTGGAGGACTCAAGCTCGTCCTATAAAATGCAGACCAAACAAATAAAATTAAAGCAAGGAAACTGTTGTTCAATTATAATTTCTGATACTTTCGCAAGACCCAACATGATTTAAAAGATTTGCTTCCATAGACAAAAGCCAGAAGATACTCTTTCAGTCTCATCTGACCTTCTGCAGCAAACTTCATTGGATTTGATGGTAATCTCACTTTGCAAATGAGAAGCAAACTTCATGGAAATGCATGGAATGTCACAAAACTGGATTTTAAATTAGAATTGGGCCAATAATGCTGGTTTAGAGAATTGTAGTGCAATTGACTTCAAAGACCTCACTATAACCTAAATGTGCAGATAAGGGAAACTTGGTTTATTGACTTAATTTGAGATTTTAGCTTGAAACTGCTCAGAATTTAGTGGTTTATTCTTATTTCTAATTCAGATTTTAATGCAACCTAATTACAGTCCTATGAAGATGTGCAAAAGACAGTGAAAAGCACAAAGGTGGATTCAACATGCAGTTACCAAGAGAAAGCCAAGTTTCTCCAGCACTGTTAAAAGTCATAGATCCTGTATTCCATGGGATTTACCAGATTGTACAGAGCTTGGCAGAGTTTACGTAGCTTTGGTGAACATCTGCTATGAGCTGTAATCTGGGGACAATGTGGCTGCCAGAGCTCAATTTCCAACTTGTCCTGGGGCCTTCTTATGCTTAAATATGCCCCACCTACAAATGTGCTTGACTAAAAGGCTCGTACTTATGAGTGACGTTCAGTCAGCATTTTCACACGATTAACTTGCCAATTAAAAATGGGCTTGGTACTGAGTTTAGAAGTTAACTTAGATACTCCTAGCTTGGGCAGAGAGTTGCTTTCAGGCAGGGTGAGGCCAAGTCTGATTTTGTAGGAGATGTCACGCCTGCTTGGAGAGAGACGCCGTGACTCGCTGGGGAGCTGGCGTGGCCTCTGCCAGAGCACTCGCTCCCTTCAGCCCTTTTCCCTGGATTGCAGCCAGAGGCAAAAGCACCGCTGTGAGGTAGGAGCATGATTTTCATCCAGCAAGTGGTTGCAACTTCGCTCAGTGCCTCTTCTTTGTTTACTGTGGTTTCTTTCACATGCTCAGTATTACTGCCATACTTTGGCATGTTCTGCTACATACGATGGTTTCAGAAAAAAAAAAAAGTAATTTCCGTCATCAGTTTAAATTCTTTAAAATTATTAGTCTGGGCATAGCCTAATTACATGTTGTTTCCACTGTAAGAGGAAAACTATATGTGTGTGGAATTGGATGACTGTAGAGTGCAAGAAAAAGATTTACAGTGTTTTAAGTATATTAATTATATGTATTTTTAATTGTAAGCGAGAAGATAGAAGATACCACAAGGATGCCTTTCCTCTAGGTGACTGCAGACAGAACAAAACAACAGCTGTTTGTCTTTGGAAATGTACCTTTGGGGTTTTTTTCTGAGAGGAAAATGCTTATCTTGGAGATCAAAAACAGGAAAATATCTGGAAAATAATAAATCGTTCAAATGTGGTGTTGCACATGGAAAAATGAACACTTCAGTCTGGAAACAAATTTGTTATTGAAGGTATCTAATATACATATGCATGTTACATTATTCAATTTGTGCAAATAATTGTGACAACTGTGAATACAAATTAGATGTTTGTCATTTACACATATTGTTTCTGATATTTGGCTTATGTATTTACACCATTAATGTGAGATGTTGCAACACAAGGGGTTACCTTCTTGACTTCCTCATGCAGTAAACACAAAAATGTTTGGATAATCAGAAAACGGAGTTTGATTATTTTAAACAATTGCAACAATTACTTTTGGTCTGTACTAATATTCCGAATTAGCCTGAATAATAATGAAGAAAATTATATTTCCCTATCACTATTCAAATCAAATAGCAATACAAGTTCTCCCAGTGGCACTTTTGTAGATAGCACTCGTCAACACCTCCTACTCTTTGCAATCACTTCAAGGGCCTTATCTTCTGTACAAGATGAAACTTGATTCATTTACATTTTCCCTTTTCAAAGCAACAAGTAGTAAAAGCCAGAAACTCTGAGATCTACATTTCTCACTTGTTCCCTGTCACTGTCACTCGTGCTCTCTTAAATTAGACATAATAAGCATATTTTCCAAAGGTAATAAATAACACACTGAAGAAACTCCCTGCAGATTGGTCTGTGACCATCTCACTACCTTTTCTTTGTTTAGCAACACGATCCAGAGCTTTTCAGTGGAGGTATTATGTTTTTATGGTGTTATAGCGTTTTCTGCATTATTGCTGCTTCCTTAATACAAAGAACCAATACCATCAATGAGAATCGTATGTCAGCAGACATTCTAGTAGCTATTCCAACCAGTAATTTTATTACTCTTATAGGCTTTTTTTTTTTTTTTTTTCTCCAAAGACTGCATGTTGTTATTCTTAATCAAACTGTGGATCAGACCCCTACCATTGAACCTTAAAGTACCTCTTTGGCTCCTGAGGAAAGTTAATCTTTTGTTTAAATAGGATTTTCATTTTGCATATCCTTCCTGAAAGTTTATTTGCCTTTTAAAATAGTACAGATAATTCATAGAGACAGAGAACTAACAGCAGCAAATAACATTTGGTGTCAATTCATACAGGTTAACTGGCATAGACAGAAACAAAAATGAAAAAGTATATGTAAACCTGCTATGGTGACATGGGCTCCCTGCATACCAGACTTCTCAGCTCTGAAATTCATATGATGGTTAAAGCAAAAACAAGGTTTTCTAGTTTTTTTTCTTTGTTGACAATGAAATTTGGGAGCTGAATTCTCTCTATTCATTACATTACCTCTGTTCACCAGTAAACTACAGAAGGCAAATGCACACCATCAAATGCAAGTTCTTCAGCTAGCACCTAGAGGTCATTGCACAGTCTGATGTGAGTGGTGCTGTGCCTGGAGTGTCACTCAGCATAAAAGCTTTACCTGCCTTCTTCAGCACGGCAGGATATTTAAATCAATCATAAAAGGTCTTCATGCAGCACCTTTCTCCTTCCATCAATATTTGTGATGCTAGCTTTCTTCAGTCAATCTTGCTCCATGAAGCACATTCTCTGACCAGTGTCAACCACATATGTTTGATTTGTCTATCCCACAATGTATCCAAGGCTGTGCTGTCTTGAATATTTTATTAGCTTTCAAGACTATGCAATGATGTCTCAGAGACATATCTGGATTAGAAATTATAACTAAACTGCCTTGTACTTCAGATTTTTTATTTTAAAACACTTAAAATAGGAACCTTAGTCTTGTAAACCCTCCTACACTAGATACAGACAACCGACTCACTTCAAAGGAGCACCAGTTGTACACCTTCCATGTGTAACAAAATGTAGGTTTAAGATCATACAACTACTGACTTTTTGTTTTGAAAATGTATTGGTAGGCCTGGAAAAAAACAATAATGGTGGTAAAGTAGATCACAATGAATTTAAGGTAGTACGGCATAAGAGTAATATATTTTCAGTGATTAAATACCCTGATAAAATTATTGAATTCTTTTTGTAGGAGCCAAAGAGTGCCAGGGATTTAATAAGCACTTAGGATCTGCTTGACATTCAAAAGGCTGACACATTCGACAAATCTTTGTCCTCATTGTCTCCAGTCTGACTAAATGGCGATAAAATGATCAGCTCAGAGTTGACTTCCATAATATAAGGCTATAAAAGACCTTTACAGGGTCACTGAGTCCAGCTCCTTGTTGTTGTAAGCAAAACGTCAGAGATGTCCTTTAACCAAAGTTATCAAGTTCCCATCTCCTAATAATTAGATGTGGTGTTCATTGTCTTTTAATTATAACCTCAGTGACACTGAAGAAAACCAATCCCTTCCTTGTTTTTATTGCTTTAATTCATGGAAAAGTAGTAATCTTTGGGTGGAACATGCACAGGTTCCTCTCCTTCTTTTACTGTAATAAACCTCTCCTATTACTTACTGTAACAAGATGTAGTTAAGGTGTGTATTACAAGACTATAGGATTTCTGCTGTAATTTGTGGGAATGCTGTATGTTCAGTAATTAGAATATTATTGTAATAGGACACTGATTCATGATAATACAGCTTTGTAATGAAATACAAATGAGAAGACAAAAGAACGAGGTTTTACTCTCAATATTAAATAATCTCTTCACAAATCACTGAAGATTTTTACAAGACAAAGAGAGAAAAATGTCTTTGTCTCCAGATATAAAATAGTAGTCTTTAAAGGGAGACTTTATTTTT
The DNA here is from genome assembly GCF_003259725.1 of Athene cunicularia. Lineage (NCBI taxonomy): Eukaryota > Metazoa > Chordata > Aves > Strigiformes > Strigidae > Athene > Athene cunicularia. Next base: position 106,724,659 of record NW_020799095.1, read on the forward strand.
GGTGAGGGGAAGGTGTTCCTCAGACGATCTCTGTCACACAGATAGGCATGAGAGTCCTTGAAGAACTTCAGTCCTCCTGGGCTAACATTAGGGAAAAACAAGATTTAGGGTATACAGGCATTTTTTGTTCGTCTATTTGATTTTTCTCTTAAAATGTGGTTTTTGACAGTGAGGTTAGATAAAAGTTTGAGTTTAGGAAATCTGAAAATCCTAAGGAAAGAAATGTTTCTGATTTCAGTGAAGCTGGCTTGGTAAGTGTGTTATATCCTGAGAACTTGACTGGAGTAGAAGACTTAACTATGCAAGGGAAATTACATAAAGCCTGACAACTATGAGGTGAATCAAAGTGGCCAGAAGGGAACAGAGGCAAAGATTTGCCACTTCTGGTTTTCATGATTTCGAGTCATTTCAAGGATTCTTCTAAAATCAAAATTCAATGATCTGGCTTGTCTTCCAGTCACTATCACTTTGGTTTGAATTTCCCCCTTCCTTTTCTCTTTACTCAATCTTAGCTGAATCTGAAAGGGAGGGGGAGTTTCCATCCCAGTATTAGCTTTTTATAAAATCAGCCACATATATTCCTTATTTCAAACTGTCAGGCAGGTTTGGTCACCTGTTTCCCCACTTCCAAAGTCCTCTTCCTGAATCATTCTTGCTGTTCTCCGTTTTTCTCAACATCTTTCTATGGTTCCCTTTTCCACAGTATGTTAAACTCAGGCTCATTCAGTGCTAATGTGATTTACCCATCCATTTGTAGGTCTGGTTCTTTTGACACCCTTTCCACACACTTCCTCTGTTTCACTTAATCACCTGTCTCTTAATGACTTCATGTCTTCATGCCACCTGTTACTAGAAAGATCTCATACTCTTTTCCACCAAACATGATGAAAGAACATAGAAAGTGGTAAGGTAATATAGAAAGGATAATTTTATTAGAAAATGTGGTTAAATAGATTTTTTAATGTGTAAACATTCACTTTTCACAGAGAGTAGAATCTCCCCATCAGGCAGAACTGTGCATGTATCTGTCACTCTGTGGTGGTTACAAAGTATGGGTGAGGCTAAGACAAAGGTTATTTTCTGAGCTGCACGGGACACTAAGTCTAGGATTAAAATCAGAAAGTAAAGCTATTGCTGGATATATGTATTAATAGCAAAACAAACTCCCTGTATCTCAGAGATTCTTTGAAGCACTTTTGTGTTTTATGCTATAATGAGAGTTGCTGGTGTGCAAGTCTGCATACAAGTTAAAGTAGGTTACAACTTTCAAAATAAAGATAGAGGTTTGCTGTTACTTTTTGATTCTCTTTCTTGTTAATTTATGCTATTCTATTGTAAACAGACTGGGTCTTAACTTATGCTTTCTTTATAGTTCAATAGTATGAGCGAACTACTAGAAAAGAAAAGGCACATTAGAGAAGTGACCAAAGTGCAGTTTCATTGGGCAGTGAACAGCCCTTCCCTTCCAGAGCCAAGATGTTGATACATGGTCTCGTCCCACTTACTGACCTCTGGAGCAGTCAGGAGTCTCTGATTAGTCCAGTCAGATTTCTCTGATACTTTCTATGGGGTTATTTGGGGACCCATGCTGTGTGGCCTATTGACAGGACACGTCAGGAAAGGAGCTGCTGTTGGTTGTGTAGCAGTGTTGGAAAGTCCAGTTGACATCTAGTTTCATGTATTCCATTACTATTGAACAGATGTCCTTGTCTGTTTGCTACTGTTGATTTTTAGTCACTGTTACCAAGACAAATACTTCCCTCTGCCTCAAAGAAAGTAAAAAGCAAAGGAGGTATAAGAACTTTGCTTTCACTTTTGCAGAAATGTCATAACTTTCTTGTTGACATCTGTGTGTTTTACTGGCTGGATTTACATTGCCTTTACAAACACACCAATAATCCACTTATTTAGAAAATGTCCACATAGTCTGTCCCCTTTTCCATCCCGAATCTCCTGAAAAAATATGAGATCATCAGACCTTCATCAGAGAAAAGAGGTTAACCATGAGTTTAAAACTGCTATCAATTTTGCAATCTGTCTGAGCATTCCATTTTTTATTTACAACTAAACAGTTTTTTCACCTGCCAGATAAGTAAAGCAGATCCATGAGAACAAAACAAATACCTCCTGTGAGAGATGAAAAACCAGGCCTGCCTTGTCTCCTTCATCTGAGCAGGACATGACACCTCCCCATACAGTGTCTTCTTGAGACTCAAATTTTGAAATTTTTATCATAAAATTGCCAAGTAAAACACATATTTAACTGTCATATTTCATGATTCAGACCCTGCTCTATTAGAGTACATTTCACTAGATATTCAAGCAGGCTAATAATATAGAAGAGGTCCATATAAAAATTAACAATACTACCTGTATTACAGGTCAGATTCTTCAGCCTATAATTGCCTCCCTTCCCAGTCCTCATTACATACTTTGTACATTTCCTTTCAGTTTTAAATAGATAAGTGTATGGTTATAAGCAGATAATGACTTTTAAAAACATATTTTAGCACTTAATTTCATGGATGGTGAAAGATAATCCTGTAATGTATTTTCATAACAATGTTAAAATCCCTTAAACATTTTATACCATAATGGAAGACTTGGTAAAAATAGAAATGTATATTTAAGCTACAAATATTTGGACTAATATTTTATGTTTTCTTTCATTTTTAAATGCATATCACACTATATTCAATCATATTTTATTTACATTATGACAGATTTTCTGCAATATTGTTTGGGAACTAATCTTGAGAGACAAGTTTATAATTATTGGGTATGCATACAAAAAGTACAGGTGCACTATATAAATATTCACGATAGTCAGTTAATAAACAAAGAACATGAGAATAACTGTGCTGGACCAGACCAAGATGACTAATAAGGCAGGATACCAAGTGAAAAATAATAAAAACAGGGTAAATAGTGATGCTTCTCCCAAGCATTGCCACAGGCCTCTTGGGGATTTCATGAGAATTGTGTATTCTATGACCTTATAGATTTTTCTTCCATTAACTTCTCCAGTTTATCCTTCAACCTGTACAAACTTTAACTTTCACAAAACCCTGTCTCAAGTGGTGCTTAGCCTTAATACATCCTGCATAAAAAAAAAAAAAAACAAAAAAACAAAAAACAAAACAACTCATTTTGTTTGAACTAACACCTATAGATGCATTTGATGTCACTGCTTCTGCTATTGAGAGACACAATGAACAAGAGATGCCTATTCACCATTCCCATGCCACTCCCCATTTTTTATGACTTTATCATATATCCCCTCAATTGTCTGTTTTCCAAGCTGAAGTTTCCTAGCCTGTGTAATTGTTCCTCCCATGGAAGTCATTCATACCTTTGATCGTATGGTACAGCTCTTCTATATCCTTTTTTGAGGTGGAAGAATCAGGGCTGCACAGAATATTCATTATGTAGGGACAAAAAAGCACCCTGATAATCAGAAGAAATGGTTCTCAAATAATTTTAGTGTTTACATTTATTAAAACATTTAATTCTCTCAATTTCCTATTACAAGTCAGGATTTGAAATTCAAGATTGACTAATGAATACTGCTTTTGGCATAGCAGATTCAAGTTTGTTTTTAATGATAGAGCTCCAGGCTAGCATATGTTTGCAAGCTAAGTTTGACTAGGCTGAAACCAGACAACAGAGATCCAGTTCTACTTTTGAATGTTTAGATAATAATGAGTCATGCTAATAGAGGCTGTCTAGAACAGTTCAACTCTAGCTCACTAAAGAATTTATTATAAAACAAATTAAAAAGGGACATAGACACATTGAGTCATAGATGTAATAGACCAGAGCAGTCCAATGTACTAACAAGCAATGCAAGTGAGATGTGTCTTCCTAAATGTGTCCATGCTCTGGTGATAGCCTAGCTGGGACCACTTGTCATGTGGTATAAAAGAGCAAGGCAAAAGACCACATCCTGAAAAAGGACACCAGCTGTCCCTTTCCCACATTCTGGTGCAATTATTCAAACAATTATTTAGTGGAATTTCATCCTAGATATCTGACAGGCCATTTATGAATGTAAACAGGGGATAAACTGATCCAAATCAGCTCTGTCTGTATTTAAGTGATGGGAGAATTTGACCTCATTTTTTTATTGAACTTGCTATAATTCTATTAGAATTATAACTTACAGGTATAGTTTATCCTTTTTTTTTGTACTATAATTATAATTGTTTCAGGTTTTTGTCTAAGAAACAGAGATTTCTTCTATGTTACAATATTATTTTAAAATTCAGTATTTCATCAGGTTATTCAAAACATGGTGCTTTAGTCAGTTTAGTCAATTCATTCCTGATCATAGTATCACATGACCTACTCAGCAACATAGAGAAGTTTCCACAGATAGGCATGTCTTTCTTGAATAAAATTACTTTCTGCTTATATTTTAAAAGGGTGTTTCAACTTTAGACATTATTATATTTCTTGGATCTCTTACTGGATTGTCTTGCAAAATTAAAGCTATGGCAAGTATGTTTCTACTATTTCCCTTAATTATATATGTTATATTTCCATAAGATGCTTAAAAATTCATTTAGGGAAGCCAAAGTGAGTACATATTTTAATGAGAACTCATTTATTTCTATGCATTACTTAGATAATAAAAGCAATGAGAAAAAATGTCAGTTCAACATGATGACTGAAAAATTGAATAACACAATGTAAAGATGCTTGAGGTTCATATTGCCTATCATACAAATAATTTGGAGTATTTGTGTCTTATCACACTGTGACAACTAAAATATTTCTCCTAGCATTTCCATTCAGCAAGGAATAAGTTAATTAAATAATACCACAAAAGCTTGAAAAATCTCAGTATGAAAGACCATATGCGGTGCCTAAGAAAATGTTACCAACATGGCACAGTTTTTCAAAAATATCTAATGTCAACCAACAAGTTTTCTCAAAAAAAAAGTTTAATGAAAAATTACTGAAAGACTCTTGAAATCACTCTGACACTCAGAATACATTGCTGCTTACGAATTTTAAATGTGTAATGGAGATTCATACATCTTCTGTGCAGTAGTTCCGTTCTTGCTGAACAGGTTTGATTTGCCATGAGTACTCCACCCATGCATATCTGAATGATTAGCAATGAAAAGAATTGTTGAAAAATATAAGCTAGGAATGAATTAGTAAATGTATGTTTTATAAGGTCACTTTGCTTTGGGAGGATACAATTTCAAATACTCTGCACTGAATGGGCAAAAAAAGTACTGAATTTTTCCCATGCACTTTGAGGATGGGGTTAGTGCTGCACAGAGTTCAGTAGACACATTACAGGCACGTCTGGCCTTCCAAGGTAAACATAAATTTGACTAAATGGATTCAGGATTAAGTTTACTTCCCAGCTCACATCCAAGTTGCATCTAAGAGATGCATCATTATTAGAGAAACGTGAATAACACTGCAGTAAGAGGAGCTGCTGAATGTGTTGCAAGTAGATTTTGCAAGATATGGGGATCATGCTGAAAAAGCTTGTGATAACACAGGACTTACGCAGAGGGTTGTTCCCAAGAAAGAGCTGATAACAGTGGCCAGCTGCATGTGACGCATGGGGACAACAAAGAGAGGCCGCCTCTACGTGCTTCAAAGTCTGAGACATCACCATAAGGGGACAGGCCAAGAGGGGACCAAAATGGTGAGCGAGCCTTTACTCAGCACATGTGACTTGACAGGTCTGGACAGACTGTAGATGAATCCTTCGAAACTGTAACTTCCTTGTTAAGGAATGAACAAGTAAGTGATAATAAATGTATAGGAGGTACCATGTTGAAATCACGCCTCTTTTCCTGCAATCAGTTTGTTGCAGTCTGGCCCAGGAAAGGGTTAACCACAGTCCAGTTTTATCTAGTGTATGACGAGACATCATCTCTTAAAGTTACTCAGGTGTGGATAGTATGAGGGCCATGAGGATATTTGCAATTAAGTCTTTAGCACAGAAACACAGCAATAATTATATGATATATTGATATTGCACATAGAGCCCAAAGACAAAATTTTGTTTCACACAGTCCAGCTATGATCATCCAATAGCAGGAATATGAGTAGTGCCAACACCAGGACAGAAGAATATAAGAGGTGAGGTGAAGTGGGGCAATAAAAAAGCTTCTTCAAAGGTCTGTAGCCTGCATTGTAGCCCACACATTTACGGATACCTGTTCTGTGTCACAGCCGAGGTGACAGCACTGTCATGTCTACTGGAAGCAAACCAGAGCTGATCAGGCCTTTGAATTGTTCTACCCTGTGAAGCTGATCTGTGGGAAAGTGATTTCTTTTATCAAGAGTTAATGATTTAATGATTTAATTTAATTATAAAATTAAAATGTTGCTCCATAAAATGTTTACATTTATTGTGCCCTTTTTCATTTTCCTTTAACTACTACACTATAGTGATGGATGATCACTCATGTTACTCTGCTATTACTTCCTCAAGAAAGGATCATTTTAGGTACCACCAAGAATTTCTACAGTCAGTGATCATAGCAATTTATATGAAGTAAATAGAAGACATTTCCTGCCTACTGATTAATATAGCTAGAGCATAATCTGTAATAAAGGTTTTAGTAAAATGAGGCTCAGCTAGCCCTCTCATTAGAAAGGAACACTTGATGAGTGAAGTTCATTTGCTTTTTTCACTTTGTGATCTGTGTTGGCTAAACCCTCGAGACTTCATGGGCCCCGAGCTCTCCATTCCACTTTTCTATTCATTATCTCTATGAAAGTACCTCCCATCTCAGGACATGCTCCATCAGTGGAGGGCTCTGGCCAGCATGATGCTGGGCAACACTGCAGTCAGCATGGGTTTGGCTGCTGACTTCAGCAGAGTTAAGAACAGTTCCTAACAACCAGAAGTAGGCTCATGTAACACAAGTTGTGTAAAAGGTTCTAATGTTATTTTATGCCATTTTGCCAACAATAGATCACACAGTCCTTCAATTCTGTGTCAAATCTTCCTGTAGCATGTAGGGACAAAGCTTAAGTTCTTATGTGAGCTTCCCTGAAGAACCAGTGAGCAACCTAAACTGACTATTCAGTGGTATTCAGGAAGAAAATTTAGCAGTTAATCCATGGCTTTAAAGATGATTAAGAAGTCATCTATTTGCTATTTGAATCTCCTGTTCAAGTTAGATACATCTTATAAAACATGGGAAGATAGAGTTTAAACGAGCCTTCTGTAGTACTCATACTGTAGTACTTTATTTATGGGGCAAATGCATTTAAATTCATCTTCTGCCTCATTTCTGCACTACTCATGGGAGTGCCCAAGGTTATTAGGTATTAACTGACTGCAGAGAGGTTAGGAATGGCTCTCCAGGAGCCTGTTAGTTTTCCCACTAGGCTGGGAGTAGGGAGGCTCAGCTTTGAATCCCTGTTCCAAAGAACACAACATAATATATTTAATGCTTATTGGCAAATGGAGACTACCCAGTCTTTCAAATCTGTGTTCTACGTGCCAAGAAATGTCTCATAGGGACCTCAAATGGGACCTCAAATAAGACCTCACAGAGCCAACTTCGGGTTTCTCAGGGATGGATCTTGTTCTAATAAGTTGCCTTTCCATCTTCAGACTAGCTTTCTTCAAGCCCCAATGGCAATGGCAGGGGTGCAAACACCTTTTCATCACCATATATTGTTAGATTTGAAACCCTGTAGGCTGCATACTTTAAAAATATTGACCTGTGTATGATCATTTATTTTTACTAAGTAATTTCCAGTGCCCTGTGGCTATCAAGGCTCTTGTGCTGTTGCTGCTGCTTCACAAAGTGCTGGATAAACACAGCCCACAGCAGGAGTGCTTGCAGTGTAATCTGAACCACATTGTGGCTAAACAATGTGGGGGAAAGAAAGCAATAGCACAGCGATACTGTTTCTGCTGCTCGAGTTAGCATATCGGGCCTGGTGGAAGGCAGTGAAGAGAAGAGAAGGGAAAGGATGGTGACAATGAGGAAAACGCGCTGCTATTGCCATTTTGCTAGCTATTGCACAGCTCACCATGACTCAGTACTTCTGAGAGATTTGAAAGCTCTGAATCTTCCTTTGTTTTCTATTCCATCATGTTTTTATGAGCATGTAGTCCTGTCCCTAGAGGAAAACCCTGCACTGATTACAGCTCATGTGTCAGCTAAGCCACTGTCCAGGACTTCTGAAATTACTGTCTAAACCCTAGGGATCTTCCTTTGGAGACAAGTGTGTCTTCCCATACCTCCCTGAGAACTCGGGCCTGACCTTAGCAATTCACATAAATATGGAAATATGTGCCTTTTTAACCTTTCGCCCTCCAGTGCACAATGCAGTGAATGCCATGAGAAGGACGGATTTGTCTACATTGGAATTGACCCTGAAGGGCAGGTTTCACTCGGGCCAAGCCACATGAACTGCCTTTCCCTGTCTCTATCTTATCGAGTAAGCAGTCTCATCTCATCTTCTTCAGCTTTGCTCCTCATGGAAAATAGAAATAGAAGTGGGTGTATGTGAAGAAGGGAAAGGAGTGAAGAAGTCTGGGGAAGAAGGTAATAGATTTCTGAAAGTGGATTTCCTATGTTTTAGGTGTATCCTTGCAGTGACTTCTGAGCCCTGCAGGACACAGCCGAGAAATGACAACAGACACTAAAATTCATTGTTGCTTCTAAGCTCAGACTGGGTGGTTCTTAGAGCGAGAGGGAGGGGAACGAGCAAAGGTTTTTATTAGTACAGATACATTGAGTAAGTCTCTTGGAATTGATCAGAACTGTCAATAAAACTTTTTTCTGCTCGTATGAAATCTGGGACTCCTTAGGAAGAATTTATTTTCTGTCCTTGCTTCTTTCTGTCTGTTGATCAATTATTTATCAATCAGTCCAAAAATTTACAGATATTTTTATCAATCAGTCAAAAAATTTACAGATATTAAGTACTATTTAGTATGTTATTTTGTTCAGTTTTCATTCAGGCGAATCTGGAATCAGTGTGCTTGGTATTAATACTTTTATCTAAAGAGTGTTGCATGCCAGATACACTGTCAAGTTACTTATACTACAGCCAGAAAAGGATGTAGTGAAATAGTTGATACCATAGGTATATACGCAGGATCTCCACAGCTTCCATCACTTGGAAGTCTCCACTGATGGGAGCTGCATTCCTCCGTCATTACATTGCCACCAGTAAAGACCCATCGGCACCTAAAAGTCTGATGTGAGGACTGCCTGTAATGCCACTGAGTTTTGTCATACCTGTGCCTCCCGCTGTTTGTCAAACTGGGAATGTGGATCCAGGGATGGCTTTAGGCTCAGGCAAAACAGGAAGCCGTCTAGGTCAACAGGCTGCCAAGTAATCACAGTGCCGGTGGAAGCACTACTGCCAGCAGCAGCTTTGTGTAGGCGCCAGGGGAAGGGCATCAGCTTTTTCAGAGTCTGGGATGGCTGATCCCTGCCTTTTGCTTGGAGCATTTCATGTTGCTGGTCCAGCTGACCTGATGATAGCTCAAAAGGAGAGCAATTGCCTTTCTTTCCCAAGAGCCATTAAGCTTTAACTTCTCAATTCCAAGGATCCTTTTACAGCTTTTCTGTGGGTAAGAGAGAGACAAAAAGACTCTAACAAAATCTATTAGCCACATGTATATCAGAAACATTGAAAAACTCAGTCTTTATAGGGAAATATCAGATAGCAATTAAGAACCAGTTAGAAGATCATGTGACATTTATGGTGGGTATCAGTAATAAGCAAAAGGACTGTAAAGGTTTGGTAAGAACTTCAGAAGAGACTCTACAACTAACTCAGTGGATGAAGAATATTGTAGGAAGTGCTTTCACTGTGTGGTAAGATTTTTTTACCTATAGTCTCCTTTTGTACTGTTAGACAAACAGGAGGCCAAGAGTTCACTATGACCTGGTCGAGAAAATGGAGGAAATAGAAATATTCATTGATATGTAAGAGACAACAAACAGTGCCTTGAACATGCAACTGAGATGACAAAAGACAGACCAGCTAAAATATTCAGTGTATTTCAAGCTCATTGCCTCATGGAGAGAAGATTGAGGATAGCATTTCAATCAAAGGGCTTTTGATTAATACCAATGTTGAATAAAATTTGTTCTTCAGAGAAAGAGTTCTGGAAGAGGTAAGTTGGAAAGCAATCAATATGTCATGTTTGTAGAGCAAAGACTAATCTGTAGAGCCAGAAATGTTTAATTCCTCACAGACCTTAACGGTACAAATGTGAGACTCTACATGCTTACTACCTAATGGTTTTCCTTCTATTATATACACTATAGTATACATTTTTTACTTACGATATTTTACATATAATGCAGAAAAAAGTAAGTTTTCACAAGTTCTAAATGTCTGGTCTTAAATACATTTGTCCCACATACCCTTTTCTTCTTTGTGCCCTAAATAAATATAACTCTAAAGAAATAATATATGTGGCTATAGAATAAGCAAAAACGTGGTCATTTTAAAAAATATATATTAATACTACTAATTTTTGGAAAAAAATAATAATCATTATTCTGGAATTACTGATATATTTAATTTTAAATAAAATAATATTTGTCTTTTTCCTCTATGGACCTTTTCTATGGACGATAAATATTTCTGAATGGAGGTACACATAAATATTTAAAAGGACATATATTAACAAAATTAGCTGAAGGCTTATTGTAGCATTTCCTCTGTTGTGAATGAAACTTGACTTCCAGAAGACTGTTGTTTGTTCAAAGTTGGGGAAAACATGATGATGCCATTGAAAAAATTTACACTGAAAACAAAAAAAAAGTGGAAAAAGCAAACAGAATTTTGATATTAATATCAAGACATGCGTTTAATACAGATACTTCTAATAGAGAATGAGCTTGCATTTGTATCTTACATGGAAAAGTGGTAGTCTCTTTTACAGTAGGATGGATTAAAGTATTTTTTTAAAAAAATAATCTGAAGTCAGAACTCACTAAATTTATTTAAAAATTAAAATATTAAAATAAATTAAATTAAAATGAATAGTTGAGGTCAATATGTTAAAGAAATTTTATCACTGAATTGCAGATAATAGTCCAATTTGCAATTAGCTCCCCTTGGGCTAGTCTGCTTGATAGTTAAAACCACATGTGCCTGTGAATAGATTTATGAGAAAACAATATATCTGTCCCAATATTATCTTTAAATGAAGCAATATCAATTAAGCTCATTCATTTGCCATGAGTTATAGTCTGAAAAATTTCATTCCATATAGCTCATCTTTAGACTTCCATTCACTGCAGCTGTTTTCAATGCAAGATCATTTTGGAAGATTGCTGTACATTCATTGGTTCAGTGTTTACTTCATGGGTTTCTCTGGGGAAAGCATACTTTTTAGTATTTTTCTGGTGTCTTTATGGTTAATAACTCCCAATAATACAGCAGCACACCCTCTAAAATGTCTCTTCCTATTTAATGCTTTGCAGTCTCTCTGCAGTTGCTTAACGGGGCAAGTTTGCTAAATTATCCCAGCCGCTATATTTCTTCCAAGTCTTTGAAGCATATGGGACAGACCTCTAGCTCCTGTTTGAAGGCACATAAACACCCAAAACAGTCAGTGCGTTCGTACAGTCAAGATCATACATCCTCATGAGACAACCTTGTTATTTATCAACCTTGCTCTTTCCATGGCTTATTTGAGTTTCCTGGTATTTTTACAGGCAAACTGAATGGCCCAGTGACATATCCCTTGTTCTGTACCCTGTCCATCCAGCTTGGGTTATCACAGTGTCATGCTGGCACCATCACTGCCATTGGAGTAGCTACAGGATTATGGGAACACATGAGCTTTTCACCACATCAAGGTCAAGCACTTGCTAAATGTTTGTGTTTTCTTGTTTGGGGAGAGTTTTGTTGTTGTTTCTCATATCGGTAAGTTACTTTTGAACATCAACAGCTTACTATTAAAGCTCCTGGGTAGATCACAGAAAAGTCACTAACTCATAGCTATTTATATAATAAATGTATACATAGGAGGGGCAGATAGGCAAAGAATAGCATAAGCAAATGAAGCAGTGCGCAAACACAGTGAGATGCATGCATACCACAGCGGGTTTTATTGGAAAAGAAGCAGAGGGCCCAGTGGTGATAAACATCAAGAAATACTGCATATTTTCTCACTTGTGTGTTCCTGGACCCCAAATGAATTATCACTAGATCAGCTTCATTTGTTTGTTTCATTTTTATACCAAAGCAGATAAAATAAAGAGGGCAACCATTCTGAACAAAGAAAGAATTGTTGAAAATGCCAGGTTAGTGCATTGTTCACAAAAGGGGAATGAAAGCAGTCCTAAAGTCAGATATTACTGGATCTTCTGCATAGAGTCACAATGATCATTGTGATATTGATTGATGGGCATCCATTAAGCTCAATACAAAGTTACTTACTGTTTTGTGGCTATTTCTTCCTAATTATCATCCTTCTTCTGAAACTTCCTTGAATCATCTCACAGGGTAGGAATGTCTGTAGCCAGTTCTACAGGGAAAGAAACCAAGGTACTAAGCTGTGAAGTGGCTTGTCCAAGGATGTGGAGTCTGCTGGAAGGGCCCAGAAAAAGATTCAGATCAGCTGTGTTCTAGTACAGCCTTCAACCCTTAGCCTGTTTTTCTTTCTTAAAATATCGGATTAACTCAAGCCAAGTGATTAGACTGTGTTTTGTATTTCAGTCATCATTAAAACTTTTTTTTTGGAGAGTGCCACAGAGAAAAGCCCCACTGTAGAGTTTTCTGAGGAGCTGGAACATTAGCTGAGTTACTGAGGAAAACATTTTAAAAACCATCATCAAGGAAATAGTGTTATGGTTTCATAGTCAACACCCCTTTCATGGCTTACTTCTCCACATCCAGTATGCAGTGTTTTCACTTCAGGAAACACTATCTCTCCCCTTGGGTTTTCTGTCTCAGGGATGGTCAGTCGTGTCCCTTTTGTGGTTGAATTGTGGCTCAGTTGCTGGGGTTGCTCTACCAAAAGACTGACAGCAAAGTGGTGGTGTTGTGGTAGTTGCTGTGTGACCAAAAGCCTATTTTTACATTTATTTTTAGATATATTCAGTGTGAATCTACTCGAGATATATGAAATTATATGTGCAACTAGGAGTCAAAGTACCTAAACAATCTAACATGCATAACATTACGGGGAAGTCTGTACTGTGCAATAGAGCAGAAATGCTTAGTACTAAACTAGCACTGTTAACTTCATCAGTGACACATTGTATTCAGACTAATTAGCTGAAAAGCTGCTATGCTGTTTCGAAACCTTACCTGGTGTTTCTTCATGGTGCTATTACATGCCCATGAACGTACATGTTAGCTCAGGTATCAATATACACACTGAGTGGCATCATATAAGATGTTCTCCTAAGTAGGTTTGTTTTTAAAATTTTAAACAATGCAGTGCCCTTGTGCTGAACAGATTTTGTGGAACATTCTGATATAAAGCAGTATCGACTTCTATCAGAGCTGATTCAGTATTCTGTAGCCCAGGTACAGAATACTTTAAACAAATAACACCAGTAGTTATTTCTGATGGCAGATGATGGGCATTTCAGGTGTCCTATTTTCACCCTGTAAGGAGAAGGCTAAGAAACAAGATTTTGGCCTTTTGGAAAAACTTATGAATAAAGCAGTACCAATGACAAGATAGTAGATATTTTTTTACACATTTGTCTGAATATCAAATGTGGCCTTGTTTTGACTTCTGTTTAATTTCTGTATTTGTCAAGGATGATAAATTCATGCAACTCAGATTATGCAACTCAAGTCTTTCCAACTAGGAGAACTTTGGTTTCAAGGTGCTATAGAGCTGCAAACTTTTGTTTGTTCTTCACACAATCTTTTAGTTTGTCTGAGACAACAAATTGTCCCTGCCCTTCCTCTTCATTGCCACCTTTCCTGATCTATCCATTCATTCTTCAACCACCAATAAATATCTGAATTACTGCAATTCTTTAATGGCTTCCATTAACTTTGTGCCCCAAAGTGAAGGATGAAGGAATGGACTTACATCAGCACGACGACTGAGTGGAAGCAAGTCAGCAGGGATTTCTGGATCACCTTGCAGCTCAGCTGCACACCCATGCCAGCTATACCCAAAATGGGACAGTGGGCATCTGGGACATACTATCACATCCTGACGACTTCTGCCTCTCAGATACTCAGGCTTCATCATGCATGTCCTGTGGTCTTCAGCCACGTAGCAATTTTCAAAAGTCAGGAGTACAATCTGTGTCTTACTGGCTAATGGCTATATCTGAGTAGCTTTATAAGCATTTGTAATAGTACTTTCATATTAAGAACTTTTATCTTGAAATAATGACACATGACATACGCTGTGAACTTGGAGAGGATAGATGGTGTATCCTTCCTACCATCCACCTATAACTTCCAATCTTATAGAAAGTTAGAAAGATAATAGAGCCAATAGTAGGTGATGATTTTTTGATAACTTAAAGTAGCTAGAATAAGACTAGGTCCTAGGCAATGTGCTGTAGGTGACTCTGAGTGTTGTTGGACTAGACAATCTCCTTCCCATCTCAACTATTCTGTGCTTCTGTAACTAGAAAAGTATTCTGCCTTTCATGTATTTATCATTTGGGCTTTTGTCTTTTTTCTTCTCTCTTCTTTTTCTCTCACACTTTTAATAACTCATTAATAACTAAAAATAGTTATTAATGAAATTCAAATGATTCTTTTGTATCTTCCCTGAGACAATCCTTGTCTTCTAGAGAAGCCAAGCTGAGATATGAATAGACATACGTATTAGTTATATGGCATGATCTACAACCTCCATTACTGTAATATCACTGATTTAAGTACTAACTCAATTTTATGTTGATATTCTTATAGTAATAGGCCAGTAATGGTAGGAACACCAGAATCACCTTCTCCTCATCATGTGAGACTTATTGTCCTCATGGGATATTAAATTGAAAGTGGAATCTGTAATGTAATGTCTGTGGGCTTTCATTGTGTGGCCCACAAATTTAAAGATATTTATAGATATATAATAAATATTTCTATTTATAAATAACAGTTGTGTTTATCTTCTAGCCGAGTGGGAATAATAAGGCTGTGTGTGAATACATTACTCTTTTCCTCTCTTGAATGTGACCATTGATCTTTGGTAACTATTCCCACATGAACAGTGGAAAACAGTACAAACATGAGGGACAATGCTGTTAAGTTTCTCCCTCCGACTGCTTTGATGGCCGTAAAGCCCCTTATTTGCCTGAACAGATTTTTTTTTTCATATTTCATCGATTTACTCTGGCATGCATTTTGCATATTTTGGTAGCAATTTGGCTCCTTGTCCTTTTTCCTTAGTGAGAATGTTCAGAGTTTATTTAAGGCAGGTAAACAAGTGTAAACCCACTAATCTCAAAACAGTTTATACCAAGTTGCTGTACATAGTCCTAGGGTGTTTACCGGGCTCCTCAGTATCTGCTCAGCTGAGCAGACCTCAGGACCTTACTGTGGTTGCCTGCTCAGCACAGACTCCTACCTGCTGCAGACTTATGGATATGGGCTGCCCAAGCCCACCAGATGAAGCCAGACCTACTTCCTGAATTCTTGTTCTTTCTCACAGCCTCAGTCTCAAAGGCTTTCTAGCTATATAACTCATCTTTCCAAAGATGATCTTGATTTGAGTCCCACAGGTATATTTTTGGCAAGGGTTCAAAACCTCATCAATCTTTATCAAGCATGGGAAAGAGCTACGTATTCAGACAGAATAACAGCCAGCTGCATGTACTTTCCTGCCTTACCTGATTGCTGGGCAGTCAGGTCCAAGGGATATAAAAACGCTTCCCTCTCTGTTACAAAATTTTCCCAAAACACAGAGTCCACTCTCATTCCAGCAGAAGGCATTATGCTCTCTCTCACCCCCAGCTACCAGCAAGAGACCATAAATATAATCACCGTCTATTCCCTTTACAGTGACACTCCAGCATCAATATTCCCAGAAACCTCCTCCAGGTAAATGCATTTAGTTTCCTCCCCTTTGCTAGGGTTCAAACTAGAGAAATGTGTGTATCCCACACAAAAGCCAAATCATTAAAGGCAGGCTTCTTTGGCTTCTTACAAATAAAAACATTAGTAGAATGTAAAGAAAAAAATACATTACTTCCCCTGAGGAGAAATATAGTCAAAGGACCCACACGTGAGCCTGGTAATCATGTTGCTTAATGTAACTTTGGAAAACAATTAGACAGGCACAAAACTCCAACATGAGAAGAATGAGAATATTTTTTTTAAATTGTCAAATACATGAAATGCAAAAGATGCTTTCATTTTAATCTAATTAACTTTTCTGGAGGTGCTGTATTGGAAGCATAGATTTATTTTAGTTCCAGTGGAGAAAACGCATTATGTCAGTTTTACTTAGAAAGACACTCCCTAATTTATCATACCATAACCAAATTAAGCTTGAGAACTACTAATCAGTAAGTGTCTATTATATAGCAAAGCATTAGCCTTAGCATGTACAATGCCTTCGGCATTCAACAGGGCATATACTGGAAATAAGAATTCCTTTGTCATTTGGCCAGGGAAGCAATTATCTTCATAGCTCATGATTTGTATAATAATCAGTTAAAATAAGGTGTGTCATCTGCAGAAGCTCATGAAAAAATTAACGTTCTGGTTCATATTTAGCAGCTTTAATTTCTTAAATAAGTTAAGTTGCAAAGTTCCTGAAAACACTATGTATTCATATAACCCGGGTTCTTTTTCTGCAGTGTTTCTTTTCCTTCCTTCCTTCTCCAAAATATGCAATTTAAAAAAAAAAAAAAAAAAAAGAACTCTCCAGTCACATTTAGTCTACAAAATTCCTCACATTCTGATTTTCTGTCTCCAATTCCACGCATGCACAGGTGAACCACGCATGTTCATACGTTTATGACAACATCACCTCCTTGCTGCTGTTTCCATACTAGCATGACAAGCATTTCAGGTCAGAGTTCTGAGCCAGGTATGGCCAATGAGCTCTGGCTCACCTTCGGTTACCCTCAGGAGTCACTGTGTCCCTGAGAGCTCTTTGCCACCTTTTCCTCCTTTTCCTTTTCCCAGAGAAAGAAGTAATACGTGTGCTGTGGACAATACCACTAGTAAACTGTGTCATCTTTTTATGCTGCTTTATAAGCTGTTTACTTAGAGTTATTTATACTAAATAAAGTATAAGCTATTATAAACACTATTTATATAGTGTTTACTTAATCCCCACCCACCTGAGTGGAGTTAGCAGACATGCAAGAGATGATAGTCCCCATGTATTTGAGCCCAAGGTCAGGTAGCTTATATCTAACTTCCTTACATAGCATGTGCTACAAACTAGACCAGCCTTTTGCTATTAAATGATTGCAAATAAGGCTTCACTAATGATATGACACAAGTGACAGTATCTTTGTTTTACTGAACAGAAAAGCACCAATAATTAATACTGTGATCATATAGAATGTCTATGATCAAATTTCAGACTACCATCCATAAGTTTTCTTCACAAGACTTTACATTTTAACCATTGGGGCTTGCAGGTGGTCATCAGAATCCATATTAAGAGCCTACATTATAGCTCTGAGACCTCCTGATTGCTCTGATTAGAACCATCTTAAGCATCACATCACTCGCAAGTCTCATATCACACACAAGACCCAAAATCAAGAAAATGATATTACAGTCCAGTGCTTAAAGTATGTAAAGTTCTTATTTATTTCAAATAACGTTTTCTCCATCTATGCCAAGACTGGATTTGGTAGGATCAACCCCTGATATGATGGATGAAGCCAGTCTCATGCACCTATTCCTAAGATCTCAGGTAACTTCTACCTCCTCCTTCAAGCTGCTGCCACTTACAAAAGTTGTTCTGATGATATCACAAAGAGTCTTTTTGAATTTATTGCTTTCTGTTGGACTTCAAGAAAACTGTACTCTTGTCAAAAGCCCAGCTGTAACACAATGAGGAGAGCATGTACATATACACATACGTAAAAATGGCAGGAAGATTAAGCTACTTACACTATTATTATTTAAATTCTTCTCCATCATATCATTGAACTGAAA
Organism: Athene cunicularia; assembly: GCF_003259725.1. NCBI lineage: Eukaryota > Metazoa > Chordata > Aves > Strigiformes > Strigidae > Athene > Athene cunicularia. The sequence continues at coordinate 106,742,737 of NW_020799095.1, forward strand.
AAAAAAAATAATAATAAAAGAACCTAAAGATACATTAGTCTGCTCAGAAAGTGACATCCAAATTATACTAATACAGAATTTTTCCAATTACACAGCTCATAGATGGGAACTGAGGAAGAAATTAATTCATTGGTGTAAAGGAAGGAAGGGATCTTTGTGATCTAATCTGATACATATAGCCAAGATTATGGACAAACTGAACTAGGGGGAGAATCACACCTGGAATCAGAATTACCTGAAAAAATGTTATTTAATTTATTACAACTTTATTTTTACTCTACTAAAAAAGTCATACAAGGCTTTCTCATTGGTATCAAAAGTATTAAATGCATTAACATTTCAACATAGATTCCATCTTCCTGAGAGGCTGATTCCTGTGAAGCCACAAAACACAGAAACAGTTTCTGTTTACCTATTCATGGGAGTTATAACCACCTAATAAAGTTAATTGACTAAAATACTGTTTTTACAGAGGGAAGGGAAAGAGGATACTTGCCTACCTAACTTAAAGAGGAAGCCAATCTTCAGTGGCCTGTGGCCATACCAGAGCATCCTGTCCAGTCACCCATCAGCCTTTCTCTATGCAGGAATAGCCCTTAATAAGTGGGTGAAATATTTTATGGCAGGTGCAGTATAGTGGACTAAACACATCAATAAAAAACAGCCTTTCTGATCCTCATAAGAGCTCACATAATCACTCATATGTATTTCTCTTTCCTCTAATAAAGTATCTGCATCCCAAAACTGCATGATGACACCTTCCCTGTGAATGTATTTTATTGATTTGTTAGTGTTTGTAAATTATTGGAAGATTAAAAGTTCTTCAGATGTCCTTTTAAAATCATTACCCTTGAGTCAGATGGCAACTGATTGTCTTCTAGGACAATTTTTACCGAGTAAGAATCTCAGCTTTTACTGTTAAATTCAAATATTCATGCAAATTGACTGCTTAGCTTATTTAACCTCTTGAAAATTTTGAATGCGGCATATGTTGTTACTTTTCTATACTATCAAGACATTTCTAACAGGTAGATACAGAAATACCAGGGCAGAGAGGAGAAAAAAAATATGTGTTTCAAATGAAAGAAGAGGAAGGCAGAACCAGTGTTGTCACAGTCTTGACTGCTAGAGAAAAATGGTTTGTTTAAATAAAATATTGGTAATCATTTTAATAAATGGGTTGCTACTACTGAGAAATGAGGTAAATGTTTTCTATAGAGTTCTTGCTCAAATAATTGAGTGAGGCTCCTGAATGGTCCAGCTGTACCATTAAAAAGAAATCCAGAAGAAAACATTTTAAGAGATTCAGAGCATTGTAACAATAAGCAGGACTGTCTGGATTTAACTCGGTGTCCAGGATAGAGTTATTGTCTCTAAAAGAGTGCTATTGTTTTTCTTTGCTAATCCTCCTTGTAGTTATGATAAGGACAGATTGCAATAAATCTTTTGCTCTTTTTTTCTTGACACAAACTGGAACAGTCTTAATTACAGTTGGTGACTCATAGGTGAATAAAGGTAGAGACTGTCTTTTAAAATGGTCTCTAAAGTAATTTTTTGAACTATGATGATAGCTGGCGCATTTCAACCGAGTTATTTTATCGTATGTAGTATGATTCATGTATTTTGGTCATGTTTGTAGTAGGTTTGTTCTTTATGAAGTTAAAAGTTTCAGCAGTCTTTATAGTATTGTGCTTTTTCCTGGTCACTGAAATTGGTTTTAATTAAAGCTCAGCATGAGCTGAAGGTCTTGGAAACTCCTGTCTGCTTCTGGGAGGGAAAACTACATTCATGTGTAATCTGCAGTTGGTCAAATATCTCATAAAATCTGTGAAATTGTTTTGGATGCTGTAGTGTGTCATACAAAATAGCTGAGCTTAGGTAGTGTCTTCTCTAAAATGTCTACCATCCAAAAGATAAACCTGCTAGACAACTCTCTAGGGTGGGGACTTTTTGTGAATAATTAGCCTTGAGCAATGAAACTCTAGAGCCACACCTGGGCTGAATCTTTGATCTGTCTTTATACAGCTAGAAACGAGTTATAGAGTTTATGCACTATCCTCATGTTGCAGGCGATAAAATCTTTACTCTTGCATACTGAAACAAATATACGTGTGTGTGTGTATGTATACATGTGTATAGATATCTCATATATATATGCATATGGCAAAAATGGATAATACCATTCAATTATGTTTCTCCATTGTTCTGGTTTAATCACTTTTAGGATTTGTTACTTTTTCTTTCTTTCACACAAAAGATGAAACTCAATGACGCATTCTTTCTTGATGGCATCAGAACACTAGGTACAAGTCAGTGTGCTGACAGAACAGAATCTTTATTTGACCTATTTAGTCGGTAAACTTGTCAAAGACTGAAAATAAAATAAATGAAAGGCTTGTATGTGCTTTTTTTTTTTTTTTTTACACATACACAATTTTTTAGACCAGTTTTATTAAATAAAGGTCAAATAGTCTTATGTATCTGATCTAGCTGCGTATGGTCTTTACTGGACAGTCTACAAGAAGCGTGGACTGAATGATAAGCTGTTTGTCCTTCATTTTAATCCTTGATGAATTTCCAGCTCTACCTGTGGCCTTGGGCAAAGCCCTGAACTCTATCTTATACATATAGGAATTATAATAACATAGAATAAATTGGCTATTTGTATGCCATTTTGAAGATTGTTAGCTACATTCTTCTCTTGTTTATACCAATGTAGTATCCCAAACTAATGAATTTGTGACTGTGTAATTTAGAAACATTCATACACAGTTTTTACCTTCATACTTAATATTGTAGATCTCTTACATCATTAAGTTCTGCAAATACACATGGGAAATGTCCACGTTATTATGAAAATTGTGAAGAATAAAAGACTGCTTCTTTCACCCTATGGACCAATAATACCTTCTGATTACAAAAAAAAAAAAATAGAATTGCATACCAACTATGTATTAAAGCTCTTAGGATGATTAGGATAAATATCCTCATACAAAATTATTAGAAACTTGATCTCCTTACTCACTGAACTGAGAAGTTCACCAGACCATCGTGTAGTCAGTTAATAAAATAGGCCCAACACGTTGTGAGTGCAAACATTTTGCTATCTGTAGTTCTTCAATAACATCAACATGTATCTGTGTGGCTGTGCTGTTGAACTTGCTTTAGTCATACTCTCCACATGAATATTCATATTTACCGAACTGATGCTGTTGATACCACTGAGAAGTAACCATCTGCCTAGTGGATAAATCATCGGGCAAGTATGTGTGAATTGTAATTCTTTCATACCTTTTAGGTTGTTGAAGAAGCCAGGCTAACTTGTACACTCAAAGAGAAATTCAAGATGAGGGCACGTTCATTTGTCTTTCAATTTTGACATATTCAAAAAGCAACATTTTTTACACATTCTGTTTTGGTTTTGGGGTTTTTTTTAATTAGACTGCTTTGAAAATAAAATTTTTATGGGGTAGATTAATTTAGAGTAATAAATATCCCATTTCTATATCACACAGGAGTTTTGGTGAAATAAGTGCTTTATAGGCACTAGAACCAGCCTTTTAGCAACACTTTCTGAGCATTTCGTAGGGACCATATTATAATGCACCTGATAAAAATACATTAATATTTTTCCTTACAGACAAAAATAAAGTGGCAGATGACCCCTGTTTCCATATATAAATCACAAGTATGTATGTGTTTCTCTTCACCTAAAGTTTTCTGCAGCTGTATCAGAAACACAGCATGATTTATTCTCTAATGTCAATTCTAAGAAGTTACATACTATGCTAGGCCTAGATGTCTAAAAAGGGATTAAAAAGAATAACGCTGCTTTGACACATTAAATTTCACCTTTAATAGATCATTTTTAAACCAATTCAATATTTTTTTCTGTTTGTATCTCAACACAAAAAAAGCACATTTCTAAGGACAAACCCCCTGATTTTCTGATTCTATGAATGTCAGGAGGTTCTGAATAGAAGACTTTGCTTATTTTCAAACTGCAGAATGAAGCTGTGAATCCTTCTTGCACCCTCTGGTCAGCAATGATAGCTCCACCATGCAGAGTCCCAGGCATGGGACTTGCCCAGGAGAAGTGGACGCGGGGGGCACTCCCCACCTCCCTCCACAAGGGAGAAGGCCACACGACTTTTCAGCTCCAGCAGCACGATACTTGCAGTCTGTCATCACCCAGGCTAGATTTTTTGCTCAGACTCACAGCTGATTCTCTGAGAAAGTCCGATGACTCTCACATCTGAGTGAGGTTTCAGTCAAAACCTCAAATAGCATTTGTTAACAATGTTTACAGTGCTGTGGTTTCAACTTCAGGCTGAGAAAACAAATATTTAATGGGCAATAAAATTTTTAAGAGACTTGAGAAGTAGGGGAATGTGGTTTTGCTTGGCAACACACTGTCTCTCATGCTGAGATACCAAGTAACATGTTCAGTGCGCGGTTTCTTTTTAAGACCTACGCAAAATGCTTCTGGTAAAATGTTACAGGACTAAAATGCACTTCAGTTAGCATTTTCATTCGGGATTCATATACTCAAGCTCTCTACAACTTTTGCTAACAGGGTTGGTGGCAACAGAACTGGAGGACGGAGTGATTTGTCCAACGTATAGCTCAGAGGTAGTGTGCTACCTGGTCTCTCCATTAGACTTATTTCCAATCACACTTCACAGCTCTTTTTAGAGTCTTCAGTTCCTGCTGTGGGTTTCTAAGTATGGTTTTTAAAAGCTGTGACTCCAGCATGAACTTTTCACTTGCATGCTCAAAAACCCACTTTTTTTTTCTTTCTTTCTTTCTCCCTCATTTGCCCTGTTCTGCTAAATCCCAGCCTATAAAATTCTCCGTTAATATAACACACACTCCAGCACAAACCCTGAGCAAAACACAGTTTTGTTACAGGCTTGAGAATTATGGTGCCCGTCAGCAAAAAAATCCTAGTGGGAAAAGATGAGAAATCTCTAGAATCTATAAGGAACAAGGTAACAGAAGGTGTAAGAATTTTTTTCCCCCTCAGATTTCTCACAGACTCATCAAGATCGGGCCGAAGTTTGGCTGCTGCAATTCAGTCTGGTGCATTAACCAACATCCCCTTTGGTTAACGTTAACACGCCAGGCCGTGAATTGTCGTGCTTGAGGAACTGGTTCACGTCCACTTCTGTGACACGGCTGTGGGGAGGCGACCATGAGCAGAAAGGTGGGGCAGATATCCCCACAGCTATCCTTTTAAAATGTCTTGGCATTTATTTTAGTATGAGGTGCTTGTAGCTCTAAAACTGGCAAAAAACTAGACAGCATAGTAGGACTGAGAAAATACGGGAAAATTCAGGCTTCATTGAGAACTTTACCTTATTCTCTAAATAAAACGGAACTAGTTAAGCAAGTTGAGCTATAACTTTGTCTCAGCTAGTCTGTCTGTAAGAGTCTGAAACAAGATTCGCTTTAGAAAGGTGAGTCTGTACCCAGCTTGCTGTGGTCAGCTAGGCCACGCTCCATGGCTCTTCTTTATTTATTCTTTTTCGCTTAATGCTGTGATCACCTCTTTAAAGAAGCAGGCAGAGCTGATTGCCAGGCCGTGCTGATGGTTGCAGATGTAGGCTTCATAGCATTCACAGGAGACTCACGTTTCACCTCTGTGGTGTTAAAAACAATTCAAGCTTGCCAGGTGAAATATTTTAGCATTGTGCAATGTTTTATTTCCTTATGTGGTTATCATCTTCAGACAGTAAATCCACTGCGGTGGTCACCTAAGTTACTTAAAATAAGAAATATTGTTTAATTTGTTTGAAAATGTGTCTTTTACACCTGGATTTTTAATGCATATGTACAACATATACGCAACATACATGTAATACATGTGTGAATAAATAGAAAAATCACAAATATTATTATAAGCAAAAGGTTTCTTGCATTGGTAATCACATGCCCATTTAAAAAAAAAAAATCTGCTTTGATTTATTCCAGAACTATTTCTAAGTGGTGTTTTTCATGAACAGGAATCATTTATTCTGGAAGTATTTCTATGTAGTCAGGCAAACAAAAGGTCTTTGTTATTCATACCAGTTTATTGGGCTATTTGGAACTGATAATGTAAGTAGAACACATACTAACACCCCTCCCACCACATTCCTCAGGGTAGACTCAATCTCCATGTTTTCATTAGGGACGCATGGCCAGCTGGTGGCAACGCTGGGCTTGTCCTAGCCTACCTGAGGTGCCAGAGCAGGACTCCGGGATATTAGCTGCTCTGTCATCTAAGGTGTTGCTTAGTCCTAGGAGAACTACAGCTCTACATCGAATGTGCAGAGGACTAGATACTCTGGAGTGAGAAGTAGGAAAAAACAGAGCACTTCGCAAAACATGCCAAGGTGGCAGGGGGCTTTTCATGTCAGCATGATCCCAGCTTCAGTAAAAATTAAAGTTCACAGGAATAATAAGTAAAGTATGTAGTTACTTTTGAAAGAATGAGCAATATAGATTAAAAATTTATCATATTCCTTCAGCCAGCAATTAAAAACTCAGTGTTTCTACAAACGCAACAATTATAATACTGTGATTTTTTTACAGCATTTTGGATTGTCTGTGAGGTTCACAAGAATGGGTTTTTCTCAATATATCTGATGTGGAAGTCCCTAAAATTCTTTGTGATTTTCCTCCTTCAAAGTAAATGGAATGTGACTTAAATTTACTGTCAAAAATAAAAACACCCAACAAAATTATTTTTTCTCATTCTGTTGCTAAATAGCTAATGAATTTTAAAAAAAGCTCACAGTTGAAGTCCTTTGTGTAGTTTTTTCACTGCTTCATGCACTGGTTTATGGTGTAGTTAATATTTGATCGTTTATAGTAAATATTTCTTCTTTGATCTATAGTACCATTTCAAAACAATTTTTTGTTGCATTAGTGCTCAATATTTTTATAGGAAAACTTGAAAATAATTAATTGAGCCTGCATTTACTGCAGGAAATCTGTCAGATTCTTGTTTAATAATTGTTTCCTTAAAGGTATTGAAAAGATAAACATGTTTGTCAAAAAAATGATTTTAGTGTTTGTCTGGTTACCACTGAATGGTATTTCAGTCCTTATCTGTTGTTTAATTAATCTTTGTCAGTCTTTTAGTACAGTTGTTTCTCAGCTGAGTCTCCTGGGAGGCTGAAGGTGCTCTCTTTTAGATACAGTCGTATTAATAACCAAAAGATTTTTCTCCAAGTGTGATAGCTCATTCTCTACAGACTGAAGCAAAAAATGGCTGATAGCACAAACATGATTAAAGAAGCAGACTCTCAAGGTATGTCTGATCTTAGAATAGAATGGAATAAAATAGACTATTTCAGTTGGAAGGGACCTACATCATCTGGTCCAACTGCCTGACCAATTCAAGGCTGACTAAAAGTTAAATCATGTTATTAAGGGCTCTGTCCAAATGTCTCTTAAACACTGACAGGCTTGGGGTATCAACCACCTCTCTAGGAAGACTGTTCCCATTTTGACCACCCTCTTGTTAAAGAAATGTTTCTTATAGTTCAGTCTAATCCTCCCCTGGTGCATCTTTGAACATTATCTATCTTAGGAGATAAACTGTTAAAGTGTTGTATCATAAATATAATAGTTAATTACAGTTGACAAAGTTTACTTCCATCCAAGAAGTTACTCTTAGGAAAGAGTTAATTACATCTAAGATTTCAGTAACACCTTTTCTATAAGAATTTTTTTGTCTTAACTTTTATTATCGTTAGTCAGTGTAAAGGATAATGAACAATTTTGAGCCAACCAGGAGTACTGTCATTCACACCTACTTTATTTCATTGGTCATAGTAGTCTTTCTGACAGGAAATGCTTTGAAAAGTAAAAAGGAAGATGTCTTCAGAACACTTTAAGTCCCTTTGCAGTCCTCAAAAATATTTTGGTTGACAAATAATGCAGTCCTTAGTCAAAATGACCTTCAGAATCAATCACTCCACTTTAAGGAATCATTTTCCCCTGTGGAAAGTGTGCAGAAAATAATTAGAGTTATAAAGACTTGTAATATGAAATATATAATTGCTAGTTCTCACTTTATAAATGACTGTACAAGGAAAGATGTAGTAGAGAGTAATGGAGTAGAGAGTAACTACTTAATGGCACCTTCTGTGAACAATTGTAAGCACAGTAGGCCTTCTTTCCTAATCAATTGCACCATTTTACATCCGCATAATACTGTTGATTTTTTTGAAACAGTTCTTGGGAGCACTGACAGTAACAAAGTGAACTGAGAAACAAGCCTACTCACTATCCTTCAAAAATATTAATATGCATGATGAGACACATTGGATTGCATACCAATTAAGTAGAGAGTAACTTGTCAAGACTATTTTTCTGTTGTTTTCTTGGACTGTGTTTTTCAGTCAAAGCTGAGGAACAGGCAGTATCTTGTTCTCTCTTTAAAGTCTCTGTGTCATAACGTTCTACACAATCTCTGAAGTTCTCCAGAGCTCACTGATACATTTCTTCACTATTTACCATATTTACACCATATCAAACCACATCAAACCTGAAGAAGACAACTTGTCCTTTTCACTGTTTATATTTTCCTGGTGTATTTATCTCTTTCATGATAACCATTCCCTCAAAGATCATATAAAATCCATCTCAGATCTGAAACACTCATTTGTCCTTTGTGTGGTTAAATTAAATCCACAGGAGGAATTATTCAGCAAAACAAATATACATCCAGCCAGTTTTGCCCACCCTTACTTATCTCTCTTTTTGCAAAAAGCCAGATGAAAATAATTCTGTAAATAGATGTTAAACAGCAAATGTATTCCACCTTCAGATAATGATAAAGACTAAATGCTTTCTTATGAGTTTAGGCTTTCTTTTCCTTCTTGTTTGGTTGGTTGTTGTTTTTTTTTTCCCAAAAAATATGCAGATGTCTTGTGCTCCTAAACAAGGCCAATAGGTACTGAAAAGAGCAAGGAATGCTCTGATCCATGTTAGTAGAATGCTATGAAAACCAAGCTGCAGCATGCATGTTGATGTATAAATGCTAGTAGTGATTTATCAACATGATTTCCACATACTCCATTCAACCCATGGTGACACATGCAAACACAAAACACACATTCAATTTTGCTGCTAGAAAACTTGGAACAAATTCTATTCAGTGTAATAGCAGTGAGTTTAGCTTTAACAATACATACAGTTTTTAAATTTTAAAGAATTAAGTAATTCCACCTGTGTGAGTTAAAGATATACTGCTTCTGCATAAAAATATTTAGCTTCACAAATATGAGATGGTGAGTGGCTAACTAAGCAACAAGTACGCAAAATAGACTCTAAGTTTTTGAGGATCACAAGCTGAATTGGATCCAAGGTTTTCAGGTACTGCAGAAAAACAACCTGTAGAAGCAGCAAAATTATTATTATCCTCATAATCCTGATATATAAACAGAAGCACATTTTGTAAGACATACAACCCAACTTTCTGACCTCCTAGTCTCTCATAAGGCTTTTTTCATGTGGGTCATTTGTAAGATGCCTGCAAAAAAGCTACAAAGTTGATCAAAGGCCTTAGAAACTTGGCCTATGATAACAGTTTGAAAGAACTTTCATTGCTTAGTCCAAAGAAGAGGAGACCTAGAGGAGGCATCATAACTTGTTCAAAGCTGCTGAAGAAAGAAGAAAGCAGAAGAGGAGGGAGGTAATTTCAAGATAAGTGAAACTGTGGGAGAGTCTGTGGGAGCATCTCTATATAGAGATAACGTAGTCTGAGACAAAACAGAGGAAGGCCCTTTTCCATTACATTTATGAGCATCTCCCAGCCCCTGAACATGGCAGTGTGCCTGCCTAGCTTTCTTTCATTACCTTCACTCTCCCGGACCATCTCTCCCATCGTTCCCTAACTCCCAGAGAGGTAGAGTTCTCCGAGAGCACCACTGGCCTCCTTGACACAGGAAGAGCATCCTACTACTTGTCCCTTTTCCTTCCCTTATACCTCACTCAGCCACCCCCCGAATTAAGTATATATTTCCAAAGAGCCTTGAACAGGCTCTATGTGAAGCCCTCAAGGATTTCATGGCTGCCAAAGAGTGAAGTTCTGTATTACTTATAGGATACCGTAACATGAAAATCTGGTTTGGGGGGAGCCTAAAGTATTGCAGAAACATTAACTACTGGAGCACTCACTATGGCTTTTTAAATACTGTTATATGGTCTGTTTGGTTTTCAGAAGGAAAAACAGATCTTGGGAAGTGGCGTGTCTTGCCACACTTCTATTGCAGAAGTAATCGATGTTAGGGGAGAGAATAAAGATGGGAACTCTTGGGCCTTGGGCTTCAACTCTAAACTCATAACAGTAAGTTTTAGAAAAAAAGAAGCATTTTATTATTTGGTACACTTACACTCAGTCGATACCTTTATATATATGAAAACTGATCTGAAATGCATATAAAAAGAGACTTACTTAAAGTACTCCTGCATTTGAACTGACTGATTTCAGTGTTAACTGTTTGCCTCATTTCTGCCTGTATTTAGACTGACTATTCATTATAAGTTATTTTCTCCCTACTGAAAAAAAAAAGGTTCATTCATTATTTTGTACACTCATCACTCATTTTTTTAAAGGCTCAAAACCAGGCCCCACATTCCTCTGTTATCAGATGCTTCTTAAACTGCAGCTCATCTACACACTTTCTGAGGTCCATAAACTTAAAGTACCATTTATACCATAAAGTACCATAAAGTACCTGTGATATAATTTTGTAAATTTTGGATTGTTTTAACCAGGTATACTTGCTGCTTTATATAAAGTCTGAATCCATTTTGTTAGCTTCCTAAGAGACATATTGTGGACAGGAAACAAATATGTAAGAAATACAGCTGGGGGTTTTGTCTGTTTGGTTTTGTTTGTTTGTGTGTTTGCACAAAATGGATGTGGATGCAATAATAAATATTACTCCACGTTTTGAATAAATCACACATTTCAGTTATGATTTCAACTACTTGTACTTTAAACTTGAATTGCTGTACAAAATGAAGTTTCGCCTGACAAAATTTTTATTCTTCATTCTAATGGCTTTATTTGTAGAGAAAGTGATTACTCGTTTTCTTGCAAAGAGAGAAGCAAAGAACAAAAATAAAAGAAATATTTATATCCTGAATATGATGGACTGGACGTGACGTTTCATCAGGCCTCTGAAACATTAGTTATTGCATATGGCAATGATATTGGGGTGATGAAATCATGTTGTTGAGGTAATCCACTATACTGGAAAGTACCTTGCAGGGATCTTTTATTTTCTATTTGACATAGAAATTAGCCCTTCCCATAGTAAAGTTGTTATTATTGTATGTAATTGGGAAACCAAAGGGCCATATTCCATGAGCTAACTCACATCCAAGCTTTTTAACACACTTTCAGACAACAGAAAAAAAAAAAAAAAACAACCTTACAAAAATGCACATAACTTTGGGGTTTGAAGTTTTTCCAAATTGACTTGTCATTTGTCTTTATTTGTATTTATTCCTTTCTCCATGAATTCTTGTATAAAATATAGTGACTTGGCAAAGTGCAATCAATGAAAATTATCTCTTGGTTTTGGAGAAGACAAAAACATTGCCCTGTAACTACAAAGTGTTTCCTCCTATTAGAAGATGTAAAATAAAAATTGTTATAATTCCATGGGGTTTACAGCTGATTAGATTCCTCTGCCATTTCCACCTTCATTTACACTCTTAAATTCACACATCAAAAAGAAAAAAAAATGCCGTTACACCTGAGGCGCATTACTGCCACAACAGAAGTTGAGGTCAAATGATAAAGGAAAGGGCAATATTTGAAAATGTACATTGTAACCCATTTGTTTCAGATTCAGAAGGGGAAGTATTTGAGGGTGAGGCTGCATCCATCTATTTACACCATCAAGGCTCTTCCCTTGCTGTTGAAAGTAATCCTCCAAAAACATATCTGTCTCAGGTCTCTATCAAGGTAAAGCGGTTGATGTCTGATAGCATCCTCTCTCTCTCTTCTGGATCCAGGCCAATTCCTATTGAAGTCACTAGAAAGAATCCCTTTGGCTTGAGCCAGAAGTTAAATTGGGCTTTCTTGGGTTTGTGGTATAGCCTTGGGCAATTCACAAACCCTCTGTCCCATAATTAATTTATCTGCATGTTACCTTCCAATATCATAGCAAGCCAAGTTAATACTGCATTTGGAGTGTGTAGTTCTTTTATGTTGCATTTCAAGCAGTTCAAACCAAAGTCTTATTTTAGGCACCTATGTATAATTATGAAACTGAAATCATCAGAAGTTAGAATCAGATAAAATCTGTAGGGTACACAAGGATATTACAGAGTTGTTGGGGGTTTTTTTCTTCCTATAAGATAATTAACTTTCTGTTTACTATATTACCTTGAAAATAGACAGCATAAGATGGGGATTGGCTAACAAAGAAAAGTAATCATTTTCATTATATTTACATTTTTTCCCTACAATAAAATGAATCAAAGATATGATACACAGATGCCATAATTCTGCATTTCATTAAACTTTAAAAAGAGAAAGGAAGGAAGGATAAATTTTACTTCTGATATGAGAAAAAATACCTTTTATAAACTGAAAGTCTTTTCTTATGGCAAAAACTCACTTTTAGGCAGGAAAGTTTCAATTTCTGAGCAACTTTTTAGGAAAATTAACTAATAAAATTTATACATGCAAATTTTATTTCAGCTGAAACATGATTTAAAGAATAGAGAAAGAATTGGGACCATACTTGCTTGCAAACCCAAGTTGAAGCTATATCCTACAAAAATCAGTTCAATCATAGAATCAGTCTTGCTGACCAAAAAGTATTTAATTGTTTCTACAGTGTAGACCAGGTATGATAGGTTAGGAGGTTGTGAGAAAATTAGTAAAGGAAACATTCAACCTTTGTTCCCAAACACACAAGGTAAGTATCATAAGCAATCCCTGCAATTTAGTTAATGTGAGGAATTGTGTGAGACTCGTGATTAAATGAATGTTTACTACACTGACACAAACATCTGAACTTAGGCTTTTTTATAGTCAGCAGAGATCTGGCCAATATTTGATGGATGTATCTCATTCCAAACTAGATGCCTACATTTGGTCAGGTTAATTTTGCCCTATTTACTCTACTTCCCCTGACTACAGATGGTGACTAGGTGACCCTGTGTGACTAGGTCAGTTGTGTAGACATCCACATTGCAAACAGAAAAAAATTAGATAAATTAATTGGCCCTTGTGATACTGTGAACATAGTTTTTGTAAGAGTATGTTAAACAGATCTAATAGAAGAGCTTGAGCAAGGCATAGTTTAAAATAACCAACTGATTAAGTTACTTTCTTGGAATAGGAAAGACCTTGGAACAAATCTTTGCTCTTAATTATTCGAAGCAAAGAGTGAAATCATTATATTTTACATTCTATCAAAGTCTACTAACTATGAGAGCTACCATAGTTACTATTCTGATGTGAATGGCATTTAAAACTTTGGAAGATCCCCTTTTCATTCCAGTGCAGTGCAGGATTCATTTGAAAATCTATAATAGTTCAAAGGGATGGAAAAAATATCTTTTGCTCGTTTCAGTTCCACACTTTTTTTTGCTACAGCCTGTGCCTCCAAGGCACATTTGAACATCTAACCCTTTTGATCCATCTGGTGGAATATATTCACAGAGTGGGAATAATTTAAAAGGTGAGTTGATTTACTTTAATTTACACATTCATATAGCTTTTTGCTATCTGCTTAACATGGCACACCCTTACCCGGTCCCTTGGCACACTAATTGAATCAGCCTTAGATTGCTTTAGAATTTCTTAACCTTAGACTATGAAGGCTAAATTCAGAGATGATCTACAAGATGAACAGAGAATCCAGTGTGATTTACATACCTGGCAATTTAGATAAACAGATTACCGTTAGAATTATTTCATCTCACAACTACAGTTACTTTAAATTTACATAAAACTTAATTCCTGAAGGTGGCAGCATCATGAACAAATCAATATACAGGCTTCAATGCATGCAAAAATGCAGAATATAACCATGCAATTATAAGTGTTATCAGTAGTGCCACATATGACCTTTTAACATGTACAACTGAGAGCAAGTTCTGAGCTAGCAGTTGGTCTGAAGTTTGCACTGAGTGTTTCCCATGTTCTTCTCTTGATCTGTAAAACTTAAAAAGAACATCCTTTCCCTTAGATGCCTTTTAGAATTTGATGCTACCGGTGTCCATAAATTATTATAAGCATTACATACCAGAGATACTGAATTTTGAACATTTTTGGCCTGATTCTTTGTTTCACAAAGGTCATTTTACATAACACGGGAACTGTAAATGGACTCACAGCATAGATGGATTGTGTCCACTTTAAAGCCCTCTTCATAGTGTAAAGTGAAGGGAGTCCCCATTTGCCTAGAAATTTGGGTTTTGGTTTGTTGTTTTTTTTTTTCTTCATAGTTACTAGCTTTGTCTGTGTAGGCTGGCTGGTTACAGAGAAAGGAGGGGATAAGGGTTTCACCCGCCATTGTCCCTATGTATACAGAGGCATGAATCACCCATTTTCACATAAGAAAATTTTTTTTAAACTGCCTTTGGTAGCAAAGACTTGAGATCATACTGAAATCGGGGG
>NW_020799095.1:106757430-106781003 GCF_003259725.1 Athene cunicularia
AGTATGTTAAACAGGGGGGGGAGTTCAATTAATAGTAAATATTATGGGATAAACCTTTTATTTAACTAGACTCAAATCAGAAAAAGCAGAGAAGCGGTACAGGTCACTCTTGCAAAATCCCTGGGACAGCCAGAAGGAATCTGACTCTTCCCAGAGCGGAGCGCAAGCTTTACTTCATCCCCATCTCCTCGGAAAAAACAGGTTTTTCAGAGAGGGTGAATCCAGCCTTTCACACCTGGGTAAGCGGGTGAACCACCCCATGCAAGGTGGCATAGCTACGGGAAGGTAAAGCAATATGTAGGCATATTCCCCAGAGCTTCCTTCTGGAAGAAAGTATTTGCATCATTCCTTAATGTTCTTCCTAGCCATTTTCTGGTATGCAGAGCACATTTTCCAGTCCAACAGGACTCTCTCCCCGCAGTAGCAGAGGCCTCTGGTTGTCATATTCCCGCAGCAGAAACCTCCAGACCAACATTTTGCATTCGGGTCTCATTCAGCTGGAGAGAGTGGCCTGGTTTCCCTGCACCTCTCTCTTGGAGGCACCCAGGAACTAGCCAGCTCCGTAAAGCACATACTGTTTAATTAGAAAAAGAATTTAGGAGAAAACATGCCTTTAAAATGTTGAAATAGCATGAATAATACTTAACTTACCTGCTTGTCACATCTTTTTTTCCACATTGAAATCTTTAGAAGGTTTGCCTCTGTCTTGCTCAGTCTTACATCTGTCAGTGATGAGATGGGTAAAATGCCTTTTCTCTCATGTCAGAACTGAGATTCTCCGCATTTTCAGATCCTCCGTCTTCTAACACTTCCCAAACCTGACCAAACTAGTCTAAGCGAACGCCACAGGGCAATACTTCAAAAGAGATTTTTTTCTGCTTAATTTTAACATTGCAATTTACCCTCATTATTTTTAGTTCCTACAGCAAGCATTCACTGCATTAACAAATAAGCCAGGATGACTTTAAATATCAGCTCTGTAAAAATGTGTATATAACCTCAATAAAGTCAGAAGAGTTGCTATTGAATGTTCTGTCCTCCTATAACATCTGCAATATTAGCACAGATGAAATGACACCAGTGCTGATAGCCTGTTATTTGTGTTGGGGAGTTCCTGATGCAGCTTCTTTAGAATTTCACTCCAAAAATTTTTTTATCAGTTCTCTCTGGCAAAAATGCAGCTGTCAGAGATCCACTGCATTGCCTCTGGCCCCAGGTCTGCCAAGGGAGAATTAGCTCATCTCTGGTGTGGTTGCACGATCATCAGTATTATAGTCGGTATTATAGCTGTGGTTTTGTTTTCACCTGGGCCACTTTGCCCTCCAGACGTACTGTACACTGAGAAGTGAAGACAACATGTCGGAGTGTATCACAAAGAAAACTGGAAAAGCAGAGCAGCGTTACCTCACTAATGGCAAGTCTAAATCGGCAGAATAAAAAATTATTACAAGGAGAAAAAAAAAATATATATATATAACAAAGGGCAAAAGTTAAACCAAGCGGAAATGAGGCTTGTGTCTCCCTTCTGCTTCTGATATAAACTTAGACTTGCAGAAGAGCCCTGAGTGTAACAGGGTGTATAAACTGGGGCATGCTCAGGCACAGCAGGGTCAGTCGCTAGAGCGCAGTCCTTCCTGTGCACCCTTCTTGCAGTGGTAGTTTGTCTGTCTCCTACCTCTGTATCCACCCATCTTCGGTGACTGTCACACAAAGAAGGTGGGAGTCCCAGCTCTAGTCCACTTTCTACTCCTTTTTCTCTAAAGAGCAATACTTTAAGAAATCTGTTTTCCTGATTTCTACCCTGAGCTTCCATCCAGGCTATGACTAGATAAGCCACAAATACTTTACAAGCCATTCAGATCTAGCTGAATGATAAGAAAGTTTGTCTATTTAGCTGCTGTTTAAAAGTTTTTCCAATGATTGATTTAAATCCTTGTATTTTTAAATTAATTTAAAGTTTTGTCTGTTTTACATGACAGATGAAAGTATGTCACATATTTTGATGAGTGGAAATTAAGCTGGATTTGGGGGGAAAAAAAGTCAATGCAATTGCATAATGAGAGCCTTGAAGCCTTTCCAGCATTCACAGGTTAAAGATGTCGAAGGTTGTTTTATAAAAAGG
Organism: Athene cunicularia; assembly: GCF_003259725.1. NCBI lineage: Eukaryota > Metazoa > Chordata > Aves > Strigiformes > Strigidae > Athene > Athene cunicularia. Next base: position 106,759,553 of record NW_020799095.1, read on the forward strand.
TAAACAGAAATGTACATGATCTCTTAGTCATAAGTAGAAAGTTTAACCATTACATCTGGTTGCTGTGACTCAAAAAAAATATTCAAAATATTTTTCTGACAATGTGAAAGTGTCTGAAATTCATTGCAGAGATTTTCTCCAGTTAAAATTATAAACAACACCACCTGATATGCAGAGATATTAGAAGTACAATGCAGCCTTCATATAAAAAAATATTTTTAATGCACATGCCTGTGCTTGATGATCTAATACATATAAACAGATACTATAAATTTGTAAATATTTCCTTTTATTAACCTAGAATGACCAGGGTGTGCTGCATAGGTATTTGTGTGTTCTAAAGCATGTTTGTGCTTCTGCTTTTATGTGTTATACTTTACTCAGAGAAAGCCTCCAAAATAAGTGTTTCAATTGTATTCAAATCTCTGGTTATTAAATAGATATCAGGCTTTCATGGGAACCAAGAGCTTTAGAAAATGGTTTTTAAATCAGGATTTAAACTCCCTTGGCTTGGGAGTTTACATTGGCTTCTGTCCAAGCAGAAAGATCCAAAAGAGCAAATTACACCTCCACACCCAGTTAGAAAGTCTGCAGGTATTAAGTTGTTTGTTAAGTAGAGTCATTGCGTTAGTAATTTTAGCTGTGTTTGTTCTTTGTGGAAGACAACAGGCTCTTCCAGATAGTTTCAAAACACGGCAAGGCAAAACTTGATCTTATTAAAACTAAGTTTCTACACGAACTGTTGTTTCTCGCTTCACAAGTTTCCTCTGCTCTTTGCAGCCAACACTATTGCTAATGTATCTTTCTCTGTGAAATATTTTTTTACAACCATTTACTTCAGAACCTACGCTAAAATCCTTTGCTTTAGGGAAAAGAAGCAAAATCACAATGTTCACAGCAGACTCCTTTACTTCATGGGCCTGTCTTCTTGTCATATTTCTTTCAACTGGAAGAAAAACTGTTCCTCTCTCTTGTAGAACAGTTCTGCTACTTTAAAAAAAAAATAAAATAAAACATGCTTGCACAAGGTCAATAAATCAGACAAATGCTTTGTAAGGTTCCTTAGACTTCTGAATTTCGGGATTAGTTAAAGCTGTACTCAATTCTGATCAGTGACTGCCTTATTATAGAAGCCCAGACAGAAATATTTATTTTTCTGAATAGATCTGCCTTCAGAGAGCAAGGATGACCAAATGATTACAGTAAGAATTATATGTTTCACTTGGCCCTTTGCTGTTGTACTAGGAAATTGCTCTTGGAACTCCAAAATGTCTGAAAAGGTCCAGAGCTATCGTGTTTCCTCTGTAACAGCAATGAAAACATCCCAGCTAGTTTCAGTGAAGTGCAAGAATTACTCCAATTCATGGATGTGTAACTGAAGGTAGAGTTTAGTTCAAAGGCTGATATACATGTAACATACAAGCCCAGCTTGTTCCTCTGGCTCTGTGGGACTCCTCATATGAGGAGGAAAAGCAGGATTGAATTTTGTAAGAGAGACACGCTGCTTTAACTCTTACCCTGTTAAACCACAATGCAACCCAGACGAAGTCTGCTATGCAGGTGTCTACAGTCCCGAGTGAAGATAACCTTCCTAACAAAGATAACCTTCCTAGTAGAGGACTCCAGTGCAATGCAAGTGTTTTCAATCACCCATATATCTAGGGTGTCTGCAGACTACACATAACCTCATGAGAGGTGTAGCTATGGCAACTGGACGTGCAGGAATTGCAGGCACAACTCCCTCAAACGTCCTTCGCCTTGCATACTGTTGTAAAATTGCTGTGCAGACTCCTATCCCCTCAGTGAGGAGCTCAGCCGTCCCTCAGGCTCAGTGACTACTGCTGATACTGGCTAGGGCAGTTTGAATGAAGCCAGCTCTCAGAGGTGATTCATCCTTCTCCTGCCTATGTCTCCAAGCATGCTCAAAATCAGCATATTTCAACTCACATATGGTTTCTAGGCCAAAAAAGGTTCAGCTGCCATTGCCGTGGATCATATGGTTGATTTCCAAGTTTAAGGGGTATGAATACCTACTTGTTGGCTGAATTTGTAATCTGCAAATGACAGGATAGATTTTCTTTTGACTTCTCATACCTCTATGGAATTTCTTCTAAATTCAGCTGCAACATAGACACAAGAGCTTGTTTAGCAAGCTATGCAGAAGTGGACTGGTAACATATGTAAACAGAGCATAAGCCTTGAGGTTCTTTTCCAACCAGCTGTCAAAGCTTTGAAACTCATATGTTTAAGGCACTGAAAGGACTGTGGAGCATGAGCCTGATGGAATGTGTGGTATTCATTTATCTTTGGAAGTTTACATGTCCTGCTTGACACAACTACAAAGTGATGAAGTAAAAGATGAAAGAGGCTGCAAAGGAGTAAGAGCCTCTGCAGTTAGACAAGCTGCTTGAAAGCTTGAGTTCACCAAACAAAACTTCGGTACTTCATTGAAAATACTTTCAGGGATGAACAATTGATCTTTCACTTGGCTACATTGCACCCTGATGGTGCTCATCTCCAGTACGAGTTATAGCAACCACTCTAGAAAAAGACAACATTTTCAATTTAATGGATAGTTTGAGCACAGAAGTTGAAATGTGAGTAGATGCCTAACCCTGTGTTGCAGAAGAAGGGTGACAGGAGACGCAACTAGCCACACGTACACCCTAACCACAGAATCATCCTTCTCTCTTTTTAGAAGTCAGCTTTAGCTTTGTGCTAAGCATCCACAAAGATCTGCAGATGAGCGTGTGACGAATTAGCAGCTAATACTGTGTGTAAACATCCTATATTGCAAACTACTTAGGAGTTGAGCGGTTTATTAATTTATGTATTTACTTTTAATTTAACAAAAATGGCATTGTGATGCTGCAGGATCACTAAACATCCAAAAGATAAGGTTTAGAGTTGGACATGCCATGTAGCTCACTTCAGTGATACAACATTGTATCTGTAGTCACACCATGCAGAATAACTTCTATAAGTGGAGAAATATGGGTACAGAGGATTTCTTCAGAGAGATGCAAAGTCAACTCACTGTAGGCCTCTAGCTGATGCTCTGACTTGCTAAACGTCGTCATCCTGTGCACCCTCTGTAGTCATTGGGAGGAGATAAGCGTCTCCAGCAAGTAATTGAGATCCTGGACGCTCTGATTCATCTTCTAGAGGAAACTTCGTCTCCACTGACTGCACAGGGAAACTGTGCTCCTATTTGATTTACCCAAGTTAGGTACATACATTTAAATGAACTAAGATTCCTGCAGACTAGCCAGGGGAATTCCAGCGTATTCTTCCCTCCTTGTCTCCTTTTTTGTCCTGGAAAGCAAGTTACACAGAATTTGTATTTAAAATATGTGTAATCCCTTCTGCATATGAGAAAGGCACATGTAGACTGGGTATGATACCCTTTTCTCACAAAAAATAATAAGCGTTTTTTTAATTATTATCCTCAACTACACTAGGACATTACCCCAAAGATTTTGGGAATGGATTAGGATCACTCAGCTCCTTTTCTTTTTAGCCATAAATAGAATCATAGAATTGTTTGTGTTGGAAATGACCTTAAGGATCATCTAGTTCCAAAACCTCTGCCATGGTCAGGGACACCTTCCACTAGACCAGGTTGCTCAAAGCCCCGTCCAACCTGGCCTTGATCACTGCCAGGGAGGGGGCAGCCACAACTTTTCTGGGCAATTAGTTCCAGTGTCTCACCACCCTCACAGTAAAGAATTTCTTCCTTGTATCTAATCTAAATCTGCCCTCCTTCAGTTTAGATCCATTACCCCTCATTCTATTACTACACTCCTTGATGAAAAATCCCTCCTCATCTTTCCTGTAGGCCCCCTTTAAGTACTGGAAGGCTGCTATAAGGTCTCCTTGGAGTCTTTTCTCTTCTAGGCTGAACAACTTTAACTCTCTCAGCCTGTCCTCATAAGGGAGGTGCTCCAGTCCCCTGATCATCTTTGTTGCCTCCTCTGGACCCGCTCGAGCCGGTCCATGTCTGTCTTATGTTGGGGGACACAGAGCTGGACACAGCACTCCATGTGAGGTCTCACAAAATCTGAGTAGAGAGGGAGAATCCCCTCCCTCGACCTGCTGGCCACACTTCTCTTGATGCAGCCCAGGATGCAGTTGGCCTTCTGGGCTGTGAGTGCACATTGCTGGGTCATAGTCAGTTTTCCATCCATCAATACCCCCAAGTCCTTCTCTGCAGGGCTGCTATCAATTCACTCATCGCCCAACCTATATTTGTGTTTGCGATTGCCTCAACCCATGTGCCTTGTACTTGGCCTTGTTGAACTTCATGAAGTTTGCATGCTCCTACAATTACCTTATGCTCCTACAACTAGAGTTTCCAGCCTTACCAATGGATGCAGTTTAGGGGCTGAAAAGAGACAAAAAAACATCCTACTCCTCAGATATGCTTGTTGCCTTTCTGGGTACTTCCTTCTGGGACAAGCAAGCTCTCTGAGGCAACACTTTCATGTGATTTCATGACTGCATGAGGATAAGAGGATCAGGGAGAGCAAAGACTGTGTCCTGGTGTGCAGGGGAATTATGGTGGGTAGAAAGGAAATGGCACAGGAGCATTTGGATACAGTCTAACATCCCCTCATCAATCACTCTTACAATGACAACTAGTTACTAGGAGGTTTTGAATTATGGTTGCCCACTTGTCTTGCTTTTCTCCTCTCAAAGTCTGCTGTTGGTAGTATGTAATTGGCCATCTATGTCTTTAAATTTAATTGCATAGTTGAGATGCAAAGAGAAGAAAACCAGGGAGTTCTAGATTAAAAGATGGAGACTGCTTTTGTAAACATAGACTGAGGAAAACGTCTTGCAGCTGTGATGTCTTCTTCTAGGAGGAAAAGCAAGTTGTGACTGTTGCTGGTGTTACCCCTTGTGACTAGGAGCAGAGAGGTATATAGATATTTTCATGTGCCATACATGAGTGGAAGATTTTGACATTAGAGGTTTCTAACTTCAGTAAATTAAGCCATAGCAAGACTCAGAATCTGGAATCTGTGTGCTAGAGAAACACAACCTGTAAACGCAGTGCTAACTTTTCAGGTAGAAATATAATAGATATTAAGCAAATAACCAGGGGAAGCAATGGAATCTCCAGCACACAAAGGCACTAATTTGAGACCAGATATATTTCTGAATTATGTATTCTGCTTCTAATGCATAGCAAGTAAAATTATTGTAATGGTCCCCTCTAGCCTTAAAATGCATGAACTGCTTCCTCTGGTGTAGCAACTTAATGCAGCGGGCCGAGGGTAGAAGGAGTTTATTACACCAGCCAACGCTGCTGTTCTGAAAAGCACACCCCAAAGCAAAGGTGCTTGGGAGGAAATTGGTGCAGTAGGTTAATGAAAGGCAACAGTGACCAACAGAGAGAACTCATCCATACTGCTCTCCATAGAAGTACCACTTGCACCAGGAGGGGCAGGAGGATGGACTAGGAGAAGCATCTGAGAAATTGCAACTGAGGGTGAAAACCAGGGTTTAGGAATGTTCTTCCATTGGTACTGGTTGTCCAACCCTTTTGCTTTGCTTGCTATATCTGTGCAGAGACACTAGCCAAGTACCACCTTTCTTGAAGACGGTACCTTTCTTTTCCAGGAAAAAATATCAAGTGCAAACTCAACTCACTGCAGCCACCACAAATTACTTATTTGCAGATTCCTCAAACTTTTCCAGATGGACTCCTCCTCTTATTCCAAAACTGGTTGAACCTGCACTGTATAGCTTTCTAAGGTAAAGAATCAAATATGAAGTGATTTAGAGAAGTGTGAATATTTTTATGACCTTTCCTCAAATGACTTTATGGTGAAATCAGACATCACAATGTTTGGTTTTTTTCCCCAGAAAATTAGAAACTCCAAGATTGTATAAGGTATAAATACATCGGATAATATTTTCCAGTCATTTCTAGTGATCAACAGCAAAGAAGGGCAGAAATAGTGTCCATATGGGAGCTGGTTTAGGTAGGGATTTTTTTGAAGGACTGGCTTTTTAGTCGTGATAAATCATGACTGAGTTTTAACAGCATTCTTAGAAAAACTGCTTTTGCCCCTAGTCTATGGATTTGGTATAAGCTGAAAGAGCTACATTCACTCAAGAGAATGACATTCTGCTTTTTGCTTTCTTAGCAATTTCCATACCAAACTACTGGCTGTGTCACTGTCTTTCTCAGCAGTTTCCTAAATCCAGTTGTACCAGTAGAGTGAGGTTGATTTATTACCCTTCTTAGCTTTTTTGACAACTGCTAAGACAAAGACTATTAGGTTATTTTAGAAGATTGTGTATTTTACACAGAGAGAATCAATTGCATTCATAATATACAAAGTTCTCCTATAAGCTTATTATAGGCATCTAGTCTCATTATCCAAAATATTTAGCATTCCTTTATTTTAACAGGTTTTTTCTTTTTTTCATTTCTCATAGATTCTTTACATTTCTTGTTTTGTCTGCTGTTCCTTTCAAGTCTGAAATATCTGAATTTTTGGTTGTGCACAGAAGTTTTCTTGTTTCCCCATTGTTATTACCATTATTAATATCATTACTACTAATATATTTATACCACACCATAATTTTTATAAACATGACTAAACCCAAATTCTCTTTCCCAAAAAGGTTTGCCACTAATTAACAAAAAAGATAGACACAGTTACAGTCAGATCATAGTCCAAAGATGGGAGGGCAAAAAGAACATAGGTATAGTGAGCAGAGTGGTATATCCTTGCACAACATGCAGCACCCTGTATACTGCTTCCTGGAGCTGTGCTCTCCCAGTCGACCTAAAGTCAGTCCTTTGCTGAAGTACACTTAGGGTTTTCATGCACCTGTCTAAAGCTATATTGCCAGACCAGCACTTCTCAGGTACACAGCTGAAACAGGGGATGAAGCACTCTGCCTTGCCAGAGTTTGGCTTATTCCCTTGGATGTGGCGTGTAGAAACTGTTTATCAGTTTCCCAAGTGAATGGCTGTTTTCTTAGGTGTGTGCCTGTACTCAGTGCACTATGAAGCCACACCTCTCCATTTTTACCACTCTCATTCCCTGTCTAATTACATGTGCACTGTCATACTCTTGAGAAACCAAGTGGATAACCCGCTAATATCATGATGACTTTTTCTTTTTGTTGTTGTTGTTGTTGTTGTTGAGGCATCGTTTTTATATCTAACAATGACTAAGGCATTTTTAGTGTTTAATCTTTGCTTCTTCTAACAACATCCTTTATTCATCACAGTCATAAAGGCATCAACTGCTGGTAATGATTTACTTTTTCAGAAAAAAAAAAAAAAAACGAACCCTAGTGTGAAATCCAGTATTTGAAAACTTATCCTTGTTCTTAATACCTGCTTTTCCCTTGTTGGATTCACTTTCTCACCCTTTGTGTATGACAAAACCCAAATAGTTTAAAGGTATCTTAGAAGCTCAAAGATGGAAATCTGTGGGTCAGTGGCATGTGTTTTGTTTTGGTTTGGTTTTTTTAATTTGCTACATGAGACAGCTTTCTCTCAAGGTCAAAGTCCAGTACAACCCTAGCTGAGGAAGGTATGCAGGGTGGAGGTGACGAGGGGATGACTGAATTCAACCAAATGGCAGATAATTTAATATTGTGTGAAGTTACACGGGTATCTCATCATCTTTTGGCAGATGCAAGTTGTTTATACATTCCCATTATATTCATTAATATGTGAATATGTGTACGCTGTCATATTTCATGCATGCATTAGATAGACCAAATTATCAGAGATAACACCTGGAATAACTTGTGTATCTTCCATAGCGGCGAGGGAGCTCTTCTCAGAGAGGACACCAAAAGAGGAAGCTGGGGGTGATGTACAGGTCTGCAGGGAGAAGATCCTTCGCAACATACAACAGGGAAGAACCTACCATGGTAAAAATGTCTGCCTTCCTGAGGGAGACCCCTGCAACACCCCCCAAAATGCCACAGGTCTCAGCACCAGTCCAAGCAAGTACATACTGCTACTGGGGGTGTAGAACAGGCACTAATGAAAAATGGTCACTTTTCGATTTGTATGGCTTAGGTGTGAAGCATTTTATCCAAAATACCATGCAAACCAAATTAGGAAAATATATATCCACTGGTTTAAAAGGGATTTCTAGAGGCAATTTTCCCATGTAAACCACTAGAAATGGGAAAGTAATGGAAAAAGAAAAATATCACCACGGAGAAAACATATTTCCATAGATTTTCTAGTGTACCTAGAAATCTAGTATACCTAGATTTTCTAGTATATCTAAGTTCAAGTGACTTAAAGTAAGCACAACTTAAAAAAATGTAATATGTTCTTTAGATAACATACACAGAGCAAGTGAGCACTGTCATCAGTTTTTGTAGTCCTTTTGGTTCCTGTCATGTGAGGAGGGAGCCCTGTCATCACCAGGAGCTGCAACTGCTGTGGCGGGCAGTATCTGGAAAAACTAAGAGTAGACAACAGAGAGCAAGGAGTTTTAAGAGGCATAGTAAAAGATCTGTTAACTACACTGGAGAGCAATAGGAACCAAAACTTTGCAGAGGAGCAATGCCTTTCCTCCATGTTATGGCGACCAAACTAGAAAATTAATCTCTTGAGATTCCAGAAGAAAAAAAAAAAACAAGATGATCTTGTGAGAAAGGAAGTGTATAAAAGTGTATAAAATCTCTGCATTGTATACCTAGTTAATGGAAATTAAGAGACAAACATTTTCGTAAGAAGTATTTTAAAAGAGAAGCTACAATAAATGCCGAAGTGGATATTTGCTTGCACAGAATCTCAATTGTACATGTAATCCCAGTAATTGTTTCCTTCTAATTAGACTTGTAATAGGTACCCAACCCAGTCTAGATGTTCTCAGCAACTTGTCTGAGGTGTCGGTGGGCCAGATTGCAACAGAAGCTGACACAGGAATGATGGAGCAATGCACAGTGAGTCTCTCCGTCATTAAGTGACCAGTGCAGGGATCAGCCACATCTTCAATTCATGCACAATTTAGAACTCAGGTCCAGATGAATCCCACCTGCCTGACTAAGGCCCATCCATCAAAGGCGTAACATTAGAAGCACAGTCACTTCGACTTTCTAAATAGCCAGAAAGAGCCATCTCTGGAGGCTCACCTTTGAGTTGTCTTGAGCAGGTGATACTCTACTGACTATATATGTATTTGCGATGCTTACATTAGTCAGATGATACAAATCTAGGCTTTGGAGGGATATGAAGGAAAGCTGGTCCACAGACCAGGCATGATAGGCTATGGGAAGCAGGCTGCATTGTATCAATAGCAGACACACCAGTTACTAAATGCTGCTCAGCCACTGGCGATCCACTTTAGACCCTGTGGGGACTTATTTCTTGGATTTATGGATGTGAGAAATCTCCACCACCTGTTCTTCAGCAGAGCATTTGCAAGGCCTAGCAAGGGTGACTCTTTCTGGTCTTCTAGTACAGTGCTCAAATGTACCTGTGTCAGGAGAATAAATTAAAAGCATGATTCACATAATTTAGGACTCTGACTTCATGGCTCTGTATTCAAGCCTCCTACAAAGGCTTTTCTTGGTCTTCTTGACTATATAAATTACAGAAACCCATTTCACCTACAGAAGCAGATTTCCCCTCATGGGACCTGTTCCAAAGTTCAGCAAACTCAAAGACATCCTTCTCCATGAATTCAATAGTCTCTGTGTCAGTCACTTCTCGGAGATGAAAGACAGAATCCAGAATAACTGGAGAGATAAAACAAGCTGATCTTTATTTCCAGCAATGCACCATATTTATCCTTAATGGTGCATAATGACTGTTATTTACAGGGAAGGCTGACTCTTGATTAAAAGAGAAATTTAGTAGTCATTCTTAGAAGGTATGCACTTTATTTAGTTGTGTAAGTCCCCATTATTCAGTAGGATGCTGGTGAATGACCTGGAGAAGGTGACTAATGAAGGACTACTTGCTGCTTCTCATAACAGAGTGCATTCAGTGAAATAATCAGTCCTCATGTTTAAAACAACAGAAGGAAGAACTTTTTCACATTGCACATAACTAAATCTGAGGAACTCATTGCCAGAGGATGTTTTGGTGGTATAAAAGTGTTAAAGCAAATTAATGGAAGAAAGGTGCATCAAATACTATTAGGCATAGCCATATGGATGCAATTTCCAGCTAATGAAGTTCCTAACCACCAATGACCCTTTTCTGAAAGATCCTGTCTGAACTTGGCTGTTACACTAAGCAACTGCTCTTGGCCACTCTCGAAGGCAAGCTGTTAGGCTAGAGGGAACTTTGGTCTGATGTCTATGGCTAGTAATGCGATACATTTTTATGTTGTTATCTCCACTTAATATTTTTATTGAGACGTCTTCCCACAAATTCAGTATACAAGCATAGAATATGCAAAGATCCTTGGCCAGACATAATGCTTTATAGGCTTCATCTGAAACATAAATACAGATCAGATGCCTATGTTACTAGTACTCATATAAAACCAGAAAACAACAATGCCATTGCATTAAAGATGATGTGTAATATGTTATGTAAATAAATTGTAAAACAGAAATGTTACACTGTGGAAAACACTAAAATACATATTTCAGGCTCAAGACTGGGCATTGGCTTTTTCCCCAAGAAAACAAATTAAATATCTGAGATCTTAAAATATTTTTTGTGGATGATATGGAAATTTGTGATCATTTAACAAAAGCCAGTTGTTGAAATGGAAAGAACATGGATCACTACTTAGGAATTCGGTATTTTCTATTGATCACAGAGAACTGAAATGCCACAATTCTGCCTCTTTAAAGGAAAAAGAAAATGACCTTAATTTTACTCAGCGATGCCTATTTACTAATTATTAATAAAGCACGATATTAGAGATATGGTTTTGACTTTACTAGTTGCTGTTGCCAGTGGTGATATTTTAATGATTGCTGAACCCTATGACTTCCACTTTCTCATTGCTTCAACACCGCAGAGAAAAAAATAAACGTTCAACACCGTTTCGGAAAAAAAAAAAAGACATGGGTATGCATGCACCAAAATAATTTGGAGGGGCAGGGCAGCACCTGAAGTCATTATCAATGCAGTGATGACAAAGACAGCAAAAACATCCAAGCAAATGGCTACTTCTTCAGGGGCCCAGTTCATACTTGAATAAGGCTGGATTCAGAATGTGTTTGTGCTATTAGTCATGCAATTCACACAGCAATCACTGCCCGAGCAGTCAGATTGGACAAGAAACTGCATGCTTTGCTTGTGGCTCACATACTTGCTCTATACAGTCAGTTGAAGGGATCACACTCCCAATAATGTCATGACAGCTGGTTTGTTAGTGCTATGGAAGTGTAAATACTCCCCGAGCCTCAGAAAAGGCAGTAGATGAAGATTGCTGACCATGCCCTGCAGCAGCATATACAAACATCTGGTCATTGCTTTCTAAAGCCTGTGTTGGGATTTCTGTAATCACCTTCAAGCATACTCCATTAATTACAGTACAGGCTCTGAGGGCTAAAAGGAAAGGCACTGGTTTCCTTTCTCTCACCTGTCCTTCCTTTATTCCCTGGAAGAAGGCTCAGGTAAGGGATTAGCTCTCTTTCCACCATGTGTGAAGGCATTTTGAGTTGCATCCACCCAGAAAAACTCCTGCTACCTCTCATCTAGCTCCACGGCAGTGAGAGCTGGAGGAAGAGCATGCCTATCCTTCTGTCTGCCTCTCACATGGCTTGCAGGTGGAAACAGATGGCTAGAGCAGTACACAGGCTGGGAGGAAGATATATTCTCAAATTATGCTAAAAATAAAGGTGGGACAGTGCACCATACCAGATAGCCTAATCTGGTATTTCATGGCTAATTAAAACCAGAAACAAGTGAGTATGTATGTATGAAGTGCTAAGATTGACAAGCAGTCTGTTCTGAGATATGTCTGCTGCTAGTCAATGGAGATAGGATGACAAAAACTCATTAAAATGCCGTGCCCTTTAAAACCCATAGGTGAAAAACATTAAGATGTCTCCTCTAAACTGCTATCCAGAGTTAGGCAAAGCATGCTAGCACCATTGTGGGTGCCTGGCTCTAGAGCCACTTCCTAACACACAGACCTCCTTAGACCCATCATCTTCATCAGTTCTTGCCTTCAGCAGCCTCTCATTTGCCCATCCTGCTCAGCAGCTTTCAGGGGAAGGATCCAGGTGCAGAACCTGTGCAGGGTGTCTTGAGATAACACAGTTGTCCAAACAAGCAGGACTTTCCTTGAGCCAAGATGGGAACGTGGCTTTTTCAGTCACATTGTCTTGGCAAGCATGGAAAATGAAAGTAAAACTTGTATGACAGCATTATGCTTCAGGGATTTACTTACTGAAAGCAGTAAGACTGGCTAACAATATAACATTGCTCAGAGTTTAGAAACCATGAACGGTTTAGTACAATATATTTAAATTGAGATGGTGAGGTTGCTTGTGTGTATTCAGACATAAATTCCTGACTTATTTGTGGCTAGAGATATATATGTGTGTGTGTGTGTGTATATATATATATATATATATATATATAAACACCCCAAACTATCCTGCCATGATTGTTCAACTTTTCAAGTTTATATGCAGACCTTATCCTTGGTGTTTACTTCTGCATTTCCTAAGTTGTATGTGTCCTTGCAAGCCTTCCACCTGTGAAGACAGAACTTCTGCAGCATGTGTGAGGTAGCATCACGATTCAGAAGATAGCTTATTTTGAGGTAAGATGGGAATTTTTAGCTGCAGCAGATATCAAAAGGCCAAATGCACATACCTTTGGATATTACTAAGATCCACCTTGTAAAAATGTGCAACGTCAGTATAGATTTTTCTTTTTTAGTTGAGAGAAAAAAACTGCAAAATTGAAACAATTTTAGCAACACTGAAAGTCAGTTAAATTATTCCTAAAGCCCAGAAAAAAATCTCCTTACCATGTGCAAAAGGTTAGCAAATCAGCTGAGGGAGGCAAATTGCAAGAGTGAAGAAGTACTCCAGACACAGTTTTATAACTTTGTCCTTTATGCCCAGGCATGCTTTTGCTCTTCCACTTGCTTATCTGAAGTCAAAACCTGCTGAAATTGATACCTAACTTTGTACCATCTAAAGGAAATTCACTTTCAAATCGTGTAAGCACAGGGGTTCATGCTTTAGCTTGCCAAGCCATGAGTTTATGGTGGGTTTTTTTTTTCTGTTGGGTTGTTTGGTTTTTTTTCTAGTGGCTGCTGAAGTTAGACTCTTAAAACCATCTTCTTTTGAAGTGATGCTGTGATGCTGTTACCCAACTTGGTTTTCTAATTAGCAGGGCTGATTTTAGCAGCAGTAATCGGGTGATGCTTGACATGTTTGAAAGTTATGCCACTTAGATGCTTGGACATGACTTTACAAGCCCTTTAGAAATGTTGCTTGAAACTGAGCCTCCACTTGTCACAGAATTGGTCCTGGGTAGCTCCAGATTGCTCCTGTAGTCCCTCAAGCTTCTTTCCTTTCTTGCTTCTTTGACATTTTTCTCCTTTAAATCTAGCATTATGGTTGTTCTTTTTCCCAGCATGAAGGTTCTCTTCTTTATCTGTAAGCAGGACAGCTCATGAGATTTCTAAGGCATTTTCAGTCAAACATAATATATGGTAAAAGCAAATTTTCGAAATGAATTAGTATGTTACTCTTTAGCCACTGAAAAGCCTTATCTAAACAGTAATAGAATACATTTCAAACTTTAGGACTGGGCTTAATTTATTCACATTGGTTTAGCCACCCTACTATTCCCAAAACCTAGTTTTAAATTCTGTCCTGTTTGTTTGTCTGTTTGGCTTCTGTGCACATAATACAAGCCTTTGGCATTATATAAATTCCAGAAATGTACTCAGATAATATCACTAATTATCTTTCACATAACACCGATGATTCAAAACACTGAAATTAATAATTGAAGAGATAATAATGCTAAAATATTTGCCATTTAATAGAAATGGTAGGGTTTTTGTTGTTGTTTAATAAGCTGTAATGGCTGCAAGATGTCTGGAACCGAATGTGTATAAATATTTTATTTTAAAGATAAGTCCTTTGGAAAGTACTACACACTCTCTGAGGGAAGCAGGAAGATGCTGTTCCTGAGGCTCCATTCTTTCTCTGCACTGCCTCTTTCTACACACCATGTACATACCCATGTACATACACGGATACATGGGACACGAAGTCACCTGAGTAATGATAGACTTGGTTTGCAGCATCCATTTAGTGAATATATTGTTTATTCAGAAACTGTGGTATTATACTGACCTATAAAAATAATTTAAAGTGCGTTCTTAATTCAGAGAACAGAAAGGAAAGCAGCATTACAAGTGAAGAAGTGGAGTTTTGACTGGTTTAAAATATCAACTTGAGATTGAAAACTTTTCTAAAACTGTGAATCCCTTTTCTGCACTGTGAGCTCCTCAGAACAGAGACTGTGTTAGTATGAGTGTTTCAGCAACAAATGCAATGGGGCTTGATGTCAAGGGCAGCTTCTGGGCAGTCTTGGTGCACTACTGCAACACACAGATTCAATCATGTGTTATGTTGTGACGTCAGTTTGATTTTGATGCTCAGTATAACACAAATACAGCATTAACCTTTAATAAAGCACACACTTTCCTGGCTTCTGATGGATGTTTTGACTAACATTACAGTCTCTTAAATTTTTATAATTCTTTATGATTTATCTAGCTGCCTATACCTATGTCACATGTACTGCAAAGACCAACTTTCCAATAACTCTTAATGAAGTCATTTTATGAAATAATTCCAGAAGCATGCTGTTTTTAATTCACATATTTATTTTATAAATATGCTTTTTATTTTTTCATGCATTTTAAGGTAAAAGACTGATTGCTCTCCACTGCTTCTGAAGTCAAGCAAATGATAGTGTACCCTTTATTGTTGAATCTATGCATCTCTATTGCAAGTTTGTCTCCAGCCCTACATAAGAATAGAAACTTGTGGTGGATTATGTCCAGAAGCTTCGCAATGCTGACAAGATGTTGGCACAGCACAGGAAAGTACATCAACTTCACCCATACCCAAAGCAAGTCAGGCAAGTTATGAGCTGCAATAGTTTTATAATTTGACCAGTCTTCAGGTAAAATGGTTAAGCCAATGTATTAGATTAGTAAGAACAAAATTAATTATACACGGCAAACGAAGTTTTAGCCATTGTGATGTTAAAAAACAGTAATATAAACCATTTATTTTACACTCACATAACCTTTGCTTACTGTCTGAATTAGACAGGTTTTCTTTCTCCTATTGTATCAGAACTTTTTGTAATTTTTTTATTTATTTAGTAAAGTAGGAAAAAACAGACCACTGTACAGGCATCTTTATCCTTTCCATGCAGCATCCCACATATTATCATAGTAACCTGCAGTGAAGCAGCACACAGGCCTGCCACTGACCTTTCTAACCTTCTCATGCTAACCTTCTCCCTCAGCTCAGGAACAAGTACACCTCTCCTCTGGTTTCAGTTCTCTGCTCCAAGGCTGCTTGTCTTCACACCTAAACATCTCCAAAACAGCAGCTCCAAAATCACCATCACAGGCTGAAGCCAGTGAAGATATGGATTCATAATGACTTTGCTAATGCCACCAGGAATACAAGATGTTCGTATTTCATTAATATGACCATAAATCTCTAGTATTATTGTTTTCTGTGATACTTGAGTAAAAATGGTGCAGAAGTTACTGAGTGTCTCCTTTGTTTGATTTTGAAGTAAAAGTCAGGCTAAGATTTGTTCGTGATGGACGCATTGAGAATTTCTCTTTGTGCCAGAAGGTCATTGACTTCACTTTCCTACAGCAGTCCTGACTTCTGCTCAGAGCCATGATCCTGGTCCTCTCTTGTTACTCTTTCTGCTGAAAGTGAGACAAGAGCAAGGCAGAGCCCATTCCCTAAAACAGATACTCTTTCACCAGAAACAAAACCAAACTCTAGTCTGGCCAAATACCATTATACCCAATAGCAGCTACTGCTTTGGAGACCCATGTTTATACAAGGCCAAGGCCGAGCACCCTTATATGTTGCAAGAAGTGGGAGATGCTGCGTCTGGGGCATTTCTGAAAACCAGAGATGCATCCTCAAACAGTAAAACCCAGAAAAGGAAATTAAGGTGGTCATCATCCATATCTTTAAAGCAATAACTTGTGAGACTGGCCACTGCATATGATCCTTGCCACCTGAGCAAAGATCTCTTTGATCTGTACTGCTCCTGGCTTGCTGCTGCTTTCTAGACCTATTTGATGTCTATGAATAGAATAGAATAGAATAGAATAGAATAGAATAGAATAGAATAGAATAGAATAGAATAGAATAGAATAGAATAGAATAGAATAGAATAGAATAGAATAGAATAGAATAGAATAGAATAGAACTATTTCAGATGGAAGGGACCTACAATGATCTTCTAGTCCAACTGCCTCACCAATTCAGGGATGATCAAAAGTTAAAACATGTTATTAAGGGCATTGTCCAAATACCTCTTAAACACTGACAGGCTTGGGGCATCAACCACCTCTCTAGGAAGCCTGTTCCAATATTTGACCACCCTCTAGGTAAAGAAATGCTTCCTGACACCCAGTCTAAACCTCTCCTGATACAGCTTTGAACCACTCTCACACATCCTTTTGCTGGATACCAGAGAGAAGAGACCAGCACCTCCCTCTCCACTTCTCTTCAGGAAGCTGTAGAGAGCAATGAAGTCACCCCTCAGGCTCCTTTTCTCCAAACAAGACAAGCCCAAATCCCTTAGCCACTAGGACATGCCTTCCAGCCCTTTCACCAGCTTTGTTGCCCTCCTATGGACACATTCAAGGACCTCCACATCCTTCTTGAATTGTGGGGCCCAGAACTGCCCACAGTAATCAAGGTGAGACTGCACCAATGCTAAGTACAGCAGGATAATCTTTTGACCGGCTGTTTATGCTGTGTTTGATGCATCCCAGGATATGGTTTGCTCTCTTGGCTGCCAGGGCACACTGCTGACTTGTATTGAGCCTGCTGCCAACCAGCCCCCCCCACATCCCTTTTTGCAGGGCTGTTATCCAGTCACTCCTCTCCCAAATTATACTTTGCCTGGGTTTACTCCATCCTAGGTGAAGAATCTGGCATTTCAACTTGTTAAATTTCATCCCGTTAATCACAGCCCAATGCTCTAATCCATCTAGATCCCTCTCTTCAAGGCATCTTGTCCCTCAAGAGCACCTCTCAGTTTACTATCATCAGCAGCAAAACTACTAATGGTGCATTCAACTCCTGCATCCAGATGACTGTTAAAATATTTTGAACAGAACTGGCCCTAGAATTGAACCCTGAGGAAGACAGCTGCTGACTGATCACCAGCCAGATGTAGCCCCATTCACCACAACACTCTGAGACCTACCCTTCAGCCATTTCTTCACGCAGCACACCATAAACCCACTCATCCCACAGTTGCACATCTTGTCCAGAAAGAAGTTGTGAGGGACAGTATCAAAAGCCTTACTAAAATCCAGAAAAACTACATTCACTGACTTCCCTCCATCCACTTAATAGGTGACCTTATCACAGAAGGATATCAAATTAGTTAAACAGGACTTTCCCTTCGTGAACCTGTTTTGACTGTGCCTGATGATTGCATTACTCATTAAATTCATTTCAATAGTATGCAGTATAATCTTCTCCAAATTTTTTCCAGAATCAGTGGTTAGACTAACAGACTTGTAGTTCCCTGGATCTTTCCTCACACCCTTTTCGTAGATTGGAATAACATTGGCTAGCTTTGAGTCAGCTGGGACCTCCCCTGACACCCAAGACCTTTGGTAAATGATCAAAAGGGGTCCTGCCATAATATCTGCTAGCTCCTTCAGTACTCAGAGGTCAATTCTATCAGGTCCCATGGACTTCTGAACATTCAGCTGATACATCTGGTCACTTAAAATTTCAGTGTCCAAAATGCAAAATCACTGTTCCCACACTCATGGTTCTCCAACTCAGGGGACTCAGAAACCCAGTCTACAAGCCCAAAGTCTATCATGGCCTTGAGTTCTTTCTTTCTCGACGTTGAAGATAGTCTAAGTAAACTCAATGAGAGAAAAAAAAAATCTGTCTAGCCTCTTTTGGTCTAAGTGGTACAGTGGTAAAAAGTGAGGAATCTTGGGATGTTTCAGTACTAAATGAATCTAAACAAATACTCACAGATATGTTAACTCTTCACTGGTCTTCCACCCGTGCCCATATTGACCAACTGTTTCTCTTGAGTCTCTGTTAATTCTGCCTCCTGAATTAACTCTTCCTCAGGAGATAATAATGGATAAGAGAGGATAATGTTGGGGTTTGAGAGAAATGGGGAGGGCTATGTGCCTTTCTTGACTTTCTACCACAATACTTGAAGACCTCTGAAGAACTTCACTGGTCAGCACCTGATGTGTTCTCAGATACCACCTCGCAGCTGCTGCCACCATGGGGATGTGCCAGTGAGTTTTCTATCTTATATCAGAATTCTGTGCTTTGTCACTGCAGGTCTGCCTTACACAGAAAACTCAAGAAAGTGGCATTGTTTGCATGTGGGTCTTGGAGAGTTCCTGGGCCATGAGGCCAGGCCCAGTATATGGGAAGTGCTCCTATGCTTCTCATAGTATAGAGATGGCAAGAGCATTAATACTGATTTTCAGAGGTGGGACTCATTCAGAGGGAGTCATGACAGTAACTCATGCAGGCAACATTAACCTGCTCGTAAGCCTAGACCCTACTGCAATCCCTAGAGTCAGTGAATTTGGCTTCACCAGAAGATAAAACTCACTAGCTGTTCATTATAAAGAAAAGGCAAATTGTATCCCAGATAGGGAGAATATGAAGGCAGCCCGGAGATGCTAACTACTTGAAAAATTAACAGTTGACTGTTACCCAGGGCACTTGTGAATGTGAACATTTTCCTGTAGCTGTTGACTCCAAAGGTTTGACAGAGAACGATTGCATTGCTCTAATCATTCTCATTTCTGCACACCTTATTTTTCTTCCTCACCTTCTACTCCTTACATCATGTTTAATTTTTCTAGTTTTGTGGCAAGGCTCTTTTTCTGATTATGTTCCTACATTTGCCTGCACATCTTCTCCAACTTAAAAATGACAATGTTATCATCACTATTATTATTATCAACAGTTACTAACAATAAGTAAGCTGAAATGTATAGGCTGCAAAAATAATCTATTCTGAGGAAGCTGAAAATTTGCCTTTAACATGATCTTCCCTAAATCAAATTTTAACATCTAATTTCATATCCAAACAGATGGGTTGATAATATAATGCATGGTGTTGTTAATGAAGTTGATGACAAGAGACACTACCCATCCTAGCAAATCTTTTAGTTAGAGAGAACTTCTTTTGGACTGAAAAGGATGCTTAGCAGTCTGAAATAATCTTGCCAGTAAGAAGCCTGTATTCCATAAAAATTTTATCAGCAACAATGATCCTGCTAATACTCAAGTGAGAATCCCAAAATATATCAAAACATAAAGTATATAATGAAGCATAGACCTGCATATCATAAGCATTACAAAGTGTGTCTGTGTCTTACCTGTCAAGTAATTCACAGGAGCTCTAGCTCCAATAAATGTAAAATAAGTTATATCAGAAGTGAGTGCATTGCCATGTGACACTTGTAAGATATCTTCAAGTGCAGGAGGTGAGACAGACTCCTGTCCTGCCTTGCTGGGATATTTCAGACAAGTTGCTTCATCTTTCTGTGCCTTGGGTTCCTCATATTAAAATAGGGTGAATGGTGCCGACTTCCTCATCCACTGCTTTGGTAGAGCTAATGGAATTTCCTATTTCCCTTCTCTTGTTATTACAGAAACTCCTCTTCGCCCTTTCATGTAGGTCTGAACATAGCATTGATAAAATAATTGAAATGTACGTTCCTGGGTGCTTGCCAGAAAACAGATAGTTAGGAAAGTCTTAGGCTCTCTTCCTCATTCAGAATGGGGGTCTGTTTTGACTTAAGAATGACAGATCCTCCAGTTAAGTGACGAGGAAACATGTTTCCTTTAATCATGACAGTAACGCTACAGCAGGAAAGTTTAATTATTTAAGTTGTTGGGGTTTTTCACTTCCCACACAGAAGACTTTCACTCAAGGCTAAGTCTGAGACTGCAGTATGAGGGGGTGTGTTCATGGTTATCTCTTGTAGATCCAAGCCCTTGCTACAGCCCAAAGGGGCTGTCCTACCCATCCTCTGCCCCTGGCTTGACACCTGCAGCTCTTCCGCCCTGCCATTATCTGCTCTGGATGTTTAGTAACTTTAGAAAATACAGAGTTTAAGCCATTTAGAAAATCTGATATACAGCCTTTCACAAAAGTGAGTTATATGCACGTTCTTTACAGGTGTGGGTAATATAAAACTGTATAAATATATATGCTTAGTTAAGAAATAAAAACAAAATATTTAACATAAACTTCTAGGAAAAAAAAAAAATCAGAATGAAACTCCCCATAAAAAAAGACTGAAGTGAAGCAAAGAAATAAAAAAAGTTAAACTGAAAAATAAATATTAAGAAAAAACAAAACATTACAAGAAGTGATCAATATTATGAAAAAAAAAAAAAAGAACTAAAGGGAATAAATAAAAAGTGATAAATATTTTAATTTAGACATTCATTTAAGACATCCACATTAGCCTGCTCTGTAAGAGTCTAATACAATCATGATGAATTTATGCGTAAGGCAGTTCTGGGTTTATCATCCTAGATTGTACTATGCTTATTTTAAAGGCACATTTAGTACCTTTCAAGTGTTTTCCACATATAGTACAACTCTTGAGTTAAGGCTGTGAGTCTACAGGAGCATTCATGTTAAACGTGTCTGAAAATACCTACAGCATATATCTTATTGTGATCTGAAACCCCATTTCTCAGAATCACAGAATCACAGAATCGTCTAGGTTGGAAAAGACCTTGAAGATCATCCAGTCCAACCACTGACGTAACGCTGACAGTACTCAACTACACCAGACCCCTCAGCACTATGTCTACCCGACTCTTCAACACCTCCAGGGATGGGGACTCCACTACCTCCCTGGGCAGCACATTCTAACACCTAACAACCCGTTCTGTAAAGAAATGCTTCCTAATATCCAGTCTAAACCTTCCCTGGCGCAACTTGAGGCCATTCCCTCTTGTCCTATCGCTTGTTACTTGGTTAAAGAGGCTCATCCCCAGCTCTCTGCACCCTCCTTTAAGGTAGCTGTAGAGGGCGATGAGGTCCCCCCTCAACCTCCTCTTCTCCAGACTAAACACCCCCAGTTCCCTCAGCCGCTCCCCGTACGACCTGTGCTCCAGACCCTGCACCAGCTCCGTTGCCCTTCTCTGGACACGCTCGAGTCATTCAATGTCCTTTTTGTAGTGAGGGGCCCAAAACTGAACACAGGAATCGAGG
>NW_020799095.1:106781053-106792500 GCF_003259725.1 Athene cunicularia
CACAACCCTCTAAAGAAAACATCTGGAAAATCTAGAAGGAAAAATGGTTTTAAATTGGCATCTTTTGGAATACTTGATTAAGCAAAAGTTCTGAAATAAGATACTTTGGTTCATTAAAATATTATGCATATTTTATATGTGCAACGAATAACTTTTTTTTTTTTTTTTTTTTTTTACTTAAGCCAAAAGCAAATTTCAGATTGTTGAAAATTTCCCAGAAAAGAGAAAAATCTAGATATGATCCATTTAACACTGCCTGTCCCAGTTTGCATCACTGACTCACTGCTGGGCACAGTGAGTTCAGTACCAAAAGCTGAGTGACAGCAGGGACATGCATGAATGGCTTTGGCAGCCCCAGCCAGCTGCACGGCAGCAAAGCACCCATGCTAAGCGGTGTGTACGCACGGCATGCTGTGAAGCTGCTTACCCAGCAGGAGCACGGGGACTTGTTCTGGGAGGTGCTGAGTAACCCCAGAGGTGCTGAGCCCTCTTTTCCCACGTGGAGTTCAGTCCTGGGAGATGTCCAGCACTGTGGTGGGCTTGGCAGGTTCAGGAGCACAGAAGTCATATTGCACTTTCAGGGATGCAGCATGCACACTCCTCCCATGTTCAGTGGCAGAGCAGAAGTTCACTCTATCTTTTTCTTGCCCATTATGAGGCAGTTCAGGTGTCCCAAGGACACAAGAAAGGATTTGCAATGCCTCTGTTGCAGAACAGAGGGACCTATCACTGAGCAAAGTGGGAAACCCTCTCTGATTTCTCAGTCCCTCACATATTTATGCTCGTGCCATCCAAAATGAGGCCGGTAGTGAGCTGTGCAGCACATCCTCCCTTTCCTCCACTACCTGTTGATTTGAGCAGCTCTCCTGTTTCTCTGGCATGGGACATGTGCACATCTGCCTCTCCACCATGTCAACAAGAGCACAACCCATAGGAAGGGAAAGGTATGGCATGAGGAGGCTTTGCAGTTGGTGAAAGCTGAAAGTCTCCTTCCTCTGCTTCAGTTATTCTTGTGGCCTAATGAATAAAACACTATTTTTTCCCCAAAATGAATATGTTACCTCTTTAATGACAACCCCATTTTGCTCTGAGTGCTGTGCTTCTGTGAACGTGTATGGAACTGACTACATCGTGTCTGGAAGTAAACAAATGGACTTAAATTTTAATTCAAACTAATCACTTCTTAAAGTCCATATTCTGTACGGTAATATTCATTAAGCTCTTCTATTATACTTGGTGCAAGGAGAAAACTGGTAATTGCACTCAAAGCAACGATAAGTTACGATTTTAATGATTCCTTATGTTGTGAGTAATTTATAAATCACTCAGTATCTTTTCAGCGAAGCTTGCCTTCTGTTTTTAAAACGTACCCTTTTCGTATCCAACAAAGGGTTTCAGTGCAATAAGAATTAAGGCGTGTCTCTCAGATTTTACCTGCAAGCAATAATGATGTTGTCAAGCGTTTCAGGTGAGACCAGCCCAGGATTTTGGGGTGGGGAAAGACACTCTGTTATACAGCATCTTCAGTGCTTCCCTCAGAGGGAGGCAGAGACACCTTGAAGGGCTGAGTATAAGGACATCTACCGAGTGTCTTTTTAAATAGACACCAGAGTTGGGGGGGGGGAGGGGAAAAGGAACAGCCTTGTAACCATAACTCAGTTGGACTTGTATCCAAGAAGTCAGATGCCATGGATTGGCTCCCTCACCGAACAGCTGCTTTTCTGTTCCTTTTATTGGTAAGTCAGATTTTAGAACTATACTTGTAAACTCTTGTTGTGTCTTTCTCAGCAGACCCTTACATTTTACAGTGTAATCTACTCCCCCAAAAAAATCTTGTGACATTTAGCGTAAAAACCAAAACTTTGTTTATTTTAAACTGCACTTCTGAAGATTCTATACAAATAATTTAGTTTTTCATTAAATGCTGACAAATGTTTCTTTTGATTTTGTATTTCTGCAGTCTGTTGACATCAATATGTGACTTTCTATGTTTAATGCATGACTTTTCAGGTGAATGTTGTCTGTGGCTACTATTTAAGGAGTCACTGTTATCAAACAAAGTCTTATCGTTATAAAAATCCTAATAACTTGACTGGATATCATTTGGTTCTATGTCTTTTGTTTTTTTGGTGTTTGTTTTTTTTTTTTTTTTTTAATCAGTTGAGGGAATATGAAGAGCAAATCTCTTTTTCTAAACTTATTAGGAAGAGCACTTCAGAGCTGGCCAAATCCTACGGCTATATTCAAGAGAAAACCATGAAATTTAGTGAAGATCTTAGCTGAGTAAAAATCAAGACTTGTCCTATTATTTCACATTACAAAGCATTCCTGTCTTGTAGTGCATTAAGTGCCTGAGCCGCCATGTGCTGAACAAGTGAATACATGACGCAAGTGTTGCTCTTTGGGCTTGTTTTTCTCACTGTAAAAGGAAAGTTGTGGCAGTGGTCAAGTGGCATAGTTACACAATGTGTTCATCAAGGTACAGAATTACCCAGAAAGGATTAAAAGAATTATGGAGGCCCTTCTACAGCTGCAATTTGGTTTTTGTGTGAACTGTTTTTGCTCATCTGTGCTGCTCTTCTGAAATTAGGTAGAGGTTTAAGGCCCTGAAGATTGAAGAGTAGGATTTCTATTATAGTTATGTCCTTTTGTGGCTTTCACACAATTTTACACTGTACACATTATTAACCATAAATGTTTGTTAACTTCTCATTACTGACCGCTCTAGAAATGTTATAGTCAGGGGAAAAGTGTTTTTTGTTAGAGAATATTAAATTCTAAAACTTACTTTGAAGAGATAATCCATGAATTTTAGGTGACAGCTCTACAGTCAGTAAAGTAGAACTAACAAACACAGGGCACAGCCAAGCAAACAGTGACAAAACTTGGCAAAAACAAGTTACGGTTCGGATGAGTTTCAGCTTGCTCAATGCAGCGCAGAGGTCTCTGAGATTCGCATGCTACACATCATGCTAGCACCTCTGGATTTTCATGTAGCATTAGTGACTATTTGTTTTACTCAGTTACCTGGTGGTGCATACTCCTTACGTGTCGACGTTCAAAAAAGGGTGACTGTACTGCATCTAAGATCTGTCCATTCAAAAGAGATTTTGCTGCTTTATCGTCCTTCAGAACTCCGGAGCAATTTTCATTCTTTCATTATATTATTGTTACAATTGTGACTGACGCCGGATACATGTTTGGTCAGGAAAAAGGAGCAATTGTGAAAACTGCTATTTTGTTTTGATGACTATGAAATATTGAACTTTTACTACCAAGAGGGAACAACTGTTGTTCTTATTATGTGTTCTTCTGCACAGCAGTGTTCATGGTGGCTTGTACAGCTTACTAACATCTTTCAGCACTTTATAGAAAGCTGACGGACAAACTGTAGAGATTAAATAAATTATAAATTATGTATCCAATTTTAATGTATTCTGAGAAACAGTCTTGGTTTTCAGATTAATTAATTTTTCATGAAAATCACCTGTCTGAATGGTGTGTCTGGTTAGTATATTGCTAATAAATTGTATCAAATAAAATTGCTGTGGAGTTACACACATTTTAGTACATTACCTCACTTTCAAAAAAAGAAAATTTACCAGCCCTGAAACTAATAATTTTCTATATGCATTTCACCATTGGTGGGACTGATTCTGCAACCCTTGCTCATGTGACTTCAAAGGCATTATTCTCATGAGTAAGGGAGTTCTGTTTGTGATACTTGCACAGACACGTTTTATGGAAATAATCTGTTTGATCAGGTATGACTCTTCTCCTGCCAGCTATCATGTGACACCTAATAATTGTAAATTCACCACATCTCTTATATGCACTTTTGTCTGGCTACATTTTCCCATGTGTTATCTACCTTTTTTTTTTTTTTTTTGCTATGGTTACACCTCCTACTCATAACTTGGTTGCACATAAAAATATTAAGGGGCCAAATCCTCTCCTTGCTTATGCATAGGAAACATCTGCCAGGATGTAGCCAAGAACCTGAAGGTTTTTCTGCCAAAGAATTTTCTTGTAGAAATCGAAACTAAAGCAATTCCACATCCAGGAATTATCACCTAAGATTGGGTTCTTAAATCTGCAGTTTTACATTCTTAAGTAAAAATAGCCTATAACCGAAGATGACTTTGCTGCTAGAGCACTCTAAACCATATTAAAATTCAGGTTTTATTGAGGAGATTTACTGAGGGGACTTAGCATGACTAATTTGAAAAACTCAAATTTGAATGATAATGGCATACACCCTGTACTGAAATTACTTTTCCGTTCATTTTTCTAATGGTTAAGCTCAGTTACTGTATGGAAATTCATTATTTCTGTATGACTCAGCAGAAGATAAACAATCTCAGTGGAAACTCCCAAAGTGGTCAGTTCTTTGAATAAACATATTTTAAAATAAATAAAACTTTGGAATATGTTCTCCTGACTGACACAAGCATTGTCATACTTCTGCTGAAATAGCAATGGATTCTCCATGCTGGGTGCAACATAAAATATTGATGTCAGCTGCTAACACAGAAGGAATAGAAACACCTGACTTCTGCAGGTTAGAAGACAAAATGCCAGAAAAGTAATCCCGAAAAACTTCTCCTTTAAATTGGAAGAAGCGCATTCATTAGTGATCTATGAAATTGAAAAGTATAGACAAAAACATATCAAATGGCTTCTTTTGAAAGTATGAGGTTTTGTCTTATGTTTCAACTTTGCTTCTCATTATTTCATATGCACTGATTTATAATTTTTTTAAGACATGCAGAATGAATACAGAGAAGGGATCATTATTTCAACCCTTTACTAGTCAGAGCTTTGGCTGAGTAGGAAAGATGTAAAAATCCCAAAACGCTGACACAACCAGAGCTACCATGGCACTCTGATGACTAATATAGTATGTGTGAGTTCTCAGCACTCCTCCCATCCAGGCCAATAACAATACCGCTGTTGACTTCAAAGAGAGAGAAGCAGATCCAATATGAATAATGCTGGGAAGACGTTAAAGGTGTGTTCAGTCATTTAGATTTGAGTAGGTGGAGGAGGGAGGATTCCATAATTGCGTATAATATTGCTTGGCAGTCAATTAATGATTAGTTAATTCTTGTTTGCAAATTGCTTTGAAGGTGCAAAGAACCATACACATCCTATGGGGCTAACTCTATTCCCAGTTACATCAGAATAAATCCAGAATAACTCCAGTGTGACTAAGATGTCATTTTGGACACAAGGTTCAGGCTGTGTATCATTATGATAAAACACAAGCTTTCAGACAGGCCACTTTGCAAGTGATAGTCACCATAAATGTTTCCTGCCTACACCTCTTCCAACAGAAGCCAGAAACAGCTTGTGCAATGGGCCTCTAGTTTCCCTGGAGAGTTTCCATTTTTCACAGTCTCTCAGAGACTAACAAGACAGCAAATCTCAATATCATTCTGATCAGCTTGCCTACCTCAAGGTCCTCAGGATGCATCCCACACATTCTAATGGCTCCTATTGATTTAATTAATCACTGAATCTATGGAAAGTACTGTACTCGAATATTAGTTTAGAAGGGAAATTTGTTCACTACCTACATGTATGCTGGAGCTAGCTGCTAAGAGACAGTACCTCTCTGCTGACAACAGCACTAGAAAAAAAGGGTTTGCATCACAGAAAGATATTAGAAATAGACAGCTGGGGTGGGGGGACCATTCTAACTGCTAGTGACAGTGAAGAACTGGAAAACATTAGTTGAGAAGGCACAGGAACCTCCATCGCTGGATCAAGTTGGATAGATGTCACTCCAGAATGGTTGTGGTTTAGCTGATGCTAGATAACTTTGTCTGGTGTCTGCCTGCCCTCCTTCTTGTAACACAGCAGTAACTGAGAGAGATAAATGCAGACATCAAGCTCGGATCAGCCTTTTCAAATAATATCACAAACTGTACTAAGGACTCCGGATTCACAGCTACCAAGACTTCTTTCAAGATCTTCCATTAGCAACGTGTAGCAGAATGGGATTTTCCTTAGTCAGCACAGGACAAGTGTGGAAATAGAGGGCCTAAATTTAGAATCCCCAGCATTAGTGATGAATGAATTCTTGACATTCCCATTATTGGTGCTCAAAAACAAAGGATGAAACTCCAGTTTAATATGTATATTCTTCATTGCTTGAAAACAGAACTCCTTATAGGCTGAAATCAAGTGTTTTATGGATATTCATGTCCTTAAAGAACATAATTCTTTATAGGCATAATTCTTATTTCAGGGACACTCGACACAGTTTTTCAATTAGGCCTGCTAATGAGTTCAGTTAAGCCTGCTATGAGAGTGATGTGCCTGGATGTAAGGTATTAGTCTCACTGTTAAATAACAGAATTGACCACAGGATGCAGACAGTAGACAAGATTCACTAACATTGCACTGAGAGGTGTACACCCATACTTTTCTGGGTCAGGATAATTGCTTGCATGCCAGAAGGGATTTCAGCCTAAGGGTGGAGAGGATTTCACTGCACTCACCAAAGCAGGCTCTGCTCTGCCAGTGGAATCAACTGATAAAACACGTTGAGTCAGTGCTATTTCTGGTGGACTTCATCACTCAGGTTCTCTGGTGAGGGTGTAATCTGCCCCTTCTACTCTCCCTTGCTTCCCCAAGATCTAAGGTCGATTATAAAAGGACAGGCCTGATGCTCCCACTGGTGTGAAAAAAACCCACAGTTTAAAATGGAGTCTGATATTGTCCCTTCTCTGAGATGAATAATGGCTGCACATGAGTTTGAACCCCATTCTGCAGCTAGAGATTTAAATAGTCACCAAAACATAAACTCAGATTAAAAAATGTATTCATGCTTTCAGCACAACATTAACATATTGTAATGATTTTTCTCCAGAGTACTTTCTTAACTGTTTATGTCAATAGAAAGAAATCCTTACTCCATGAATAGTCCGATAAATTTCAAGGTATATGCACACCAGATGGGCAGTTTCACAACCTAAATTCCCTCATTCAGAAGTAGATTAGGTCAGGCATTATGTGCCAAGGTCTCAGGGAATGTTCTGCGCAAGATTGGATCACTGGAGACATTGATCTGTAAAGGACAGATGGTGAACCTCTTATGGAATATAGGTAAATGTGGAGAAGAGGGAAGAGAGAGGGAGGGTGGAGCTGCTGTTCATTAATCTGTTGCATGTAAAAGACTGCTTTATCATGAAGTAAGTGGAAAGAAGTCTGTGCCCATCTTCCAGCCTTGACAGAACAACGCAATAAATTTGAAGTGAAGAAAGTCCCATGAGGTAAAGCTACCATAGAGGAAGATTGTAACAGATTTTATCCAAGTATAACTGACATAAAATTCATCAGATAAAACAAATCAGAAAAAAAAAAAAAAAAAAAAAAAAAATGAACAATACTGGGAAATAAGAAGGAAAGTGGAAAATTGATAACTACAGCTGTTAACCATATTTGGCAAGAAAAGAGAAGCTCTGCAACACTTCTTGAGTCACCTGGATATTTTTGTTTCTCCCAATGATGAATGAAGCAAGCATCCAGTCCTGCAATTCCCATATTCTTCACCTTTTATCATCTGAAGAGTGCAGACTCAGGTCCTAAACCCAAAAGTTATACTCTGAAAAAGTACATTCACCAAGTGAACTTCATTTTCACATCTTACTTAGGAACAAGGTTAATTAAACTGTGCCTTCTTTTGTGCTAATCAAGAAAGTAGAGATTCTTTATTATTTTCATTTTAAAGTAATTACATATTGCATCCGATCCTGCCACCCTTATTTACTCAAGACTTTGGTTGCATTGTTAGACCTCAAATCAAAGCCCACTGCACTCCAGGGAAATCTGCCCAATAACTGCACTTGGCTTTTCATCTTACATTGAAACTCTCCAACATCAGTGGGCAGTTTCAATAAAACATTTTTGTTCTTTTTGATTAAGTACTCTAGGTCTTCCTAAATAAGAAAAATAAATAATAAATTCTTTAGAATAAATACTCCTTTTCTAGTTTCCTAGACATACTTTTCAGTAAAAACTCTTGCAACTACTCCTCTCTTCAGCTGAGGTGTTACAACCTAAAAATCTGTGTGAAAGCTGTATTTTGATATAGGTGTAACTTGAATTCGCTACTGCACATCCACTCAAAGTTCTTCCTTGAAAGACAGAATTTATTTTGAAGGTGATAGCTGTCAAAGAATTCAAGGGATGGATATATTAAAAAAAAAAAAAAAAAAGAATTGCACAGAAATTCATTTATGGAAATCCTGTGGCTACTGCCTACATAGGCTATTGCAATAGATTTAAGAAAAAGAACTGCTCCAGTCCTGAAGTATAGCAATGTATGGCAGTTGGGTTTTGCTCACTGCATTTTCCCCTGCGTTTGTATATGTCAATCTTCTTATTGTTCTTTCAGGTACTCTTTGATTTCAGCGCAGGATTTCATGTGGAGGTAATATATATTTCTTTCAGAACTGATTTTTTGATGAAAGTAAATGTAACTGATGCAACAATGAGATGGAAAATACTGAACTAAGACATTTCTGAACTTGAAGACTGAAAACATATTTAAATATTAAACAGTTGCAGGTAATAACCTGCTCACCCTCTCAAGAGAAGTTCTCCTGAACGTAATAGGAATGGGAATAGGAATAATTTTCAAGTAAACATGTACATTCTTAGAGTTGGGAACCTGCAGACATATGAAAAAAGAACATGATCTATAAAAATCCCTTTTCTCCTTATCATTGGAAATTCTAAATGTCTGTATTAATTTTAAATGAATTACGGTTACTGGTCGTATGATACTTGAACTCTCTGTCAAAGGTAAAAGAATGGGATGAAAATGGAATGGCAAGATGGAAAACCTTCAGAAGACAAAAACGTGAATGGATAAAATTTGCTGCAGCTTGTAGAGAAGGAGAAGATAATTCTAAGAGGAATCCAATTGCCAAAGTAAGTAGAAAGAAAAAAGTGTTCACTGACAAAGAAGTTTTTTCTAAAGATAAGCTGATAAGAGAGATTTTAAAATATATTTGCTTAGAGTCGTCAAAGCAAGGAATGTAGAATAAAAGAAATATTATGCAATATTTCCAGCTCTGCTGAGACAATCTGATAAGGTGAACCAACGTGGCTGCTAAAGGTCTCACCAAAGGTTTCCTAGAACACTGCCATCAGTCTACTTCCCAGACAGCTCCAACGACAGCCTCTTTGTATGCAGCATCTGTGTACTACATTGCAATATTTTTCTTTTCTTTCTCACCCTGGGAAACTCCTGAGCAGAAGTTCAAGGATAGTGCATGACTTCCGTGGGCAACAGAGCAAAGAAGTCTTCCTATCCCCTCACCGTGACTGTGCCCTTACTGAGGTCCAGCCACAGTGTGACATTCTTGGAAGTTTCCCTCTTTACTTCCCTGTCAGAAGATTTAAGACAAATAGAAAACCTGTCCAGCACTTAAAGGGAGATGTATCTCTAGGCTGACTGTTTTGTAGAAGAGGTTTCCATTGGTTCTGACAATTGAATCTTGTGATACGTAGTCGAGAAACTGAAATTATGTAGAATTTTTTTACAGGAACTAATAGGAAAAAAAAACCCTGCAGGTGTCCTCAGTAAACTGGCATAAATTATTATTATCTATTATTGTAGATCCGATCAGATTGTGAAGAAAAACATCCAATCACATACAGCATCTCTGGAGTTGGAATTGATCGTGCCCCCTATGGAATATTTGTTGTTAACCCCAGAACAGGAGAAATTAATATAACATCAATAGTGGATAGGGAAGTAACCCCAGTATTTGTTGTAAGTACTCCCCCTTTTCTTTTACCTTTATAATGATGGATCCAGGGGGGGCAGGGAGAGCAGATAGAAACAAATTTATTTGTTTCAGATTGTTACTTTGCTTACTTCACTTTTGGTTTTAAAACAAGTAAATCTCTTTATCTAGATACGTTGCTTTGCTAAGCACTCAGTGACGGGTATAGATTTGGAACCACCTCTTGAACTTCGAGTCAGAGTTCTGGATATAAATGATAACCCTCCTATATTTGCACAAACAGTATTTACAGGATCTGTTGAAGAAAGCAGTATGGACAGTAAGTAACTATGTTATGCCTATTAGAGTACAGTAAGTGAAACTCCAAGAATACAGTTAATATAAACCTGGGGTCCTCATTCTACTTTTTATTAGGCAACAACATATATTGGCCAGGACTGCTGCAGAGAAAGGAGTGGCAGATGCATCTCCAAGTGCTATTCAAGCTGGGGCCCGAGATTATTGCCTAAAATTAAGCAGCAATGTTTCCTTCCCCCTTTGCTCCCACACATAAATGCTGAATATTCCAGTTTCGAACCATACCATCATGCAAATTCTTTCAGATGTGAAACTTTACAATAAATCAGTTCATTTTTTCTCATTTAAAAAAAAAAAAAAAAAAAAAAACAAACCACAAAACCAACCACATTGCGCCTACTCTTATTTTCTTTGAGGTTATATAAAATATGTTTTTTCCTATTTTTCCTAGTTCAAATATTTGTATTTATAGCCTGAGTATTGCAGTTTCAGTAGAATATTACTACATAAACCCTTACTTAAAACATTAAAATGGTCTTTTTTACCAAAAGGGCAACAATGAGCATTAGACATGCGAATAGCACTGAGGCACCGGTACCTAATGCTCTTTTTCTACTTTCTAGAAATTCTCATTTAAAACTGTGGAGGTATCTTACATTATCTACAAGCTCAGTACTTACTGGTTTTACACAGTCCCTATGATGATTTCAAGAAGCTCAGTGAAAATCTGCATTACTCCATCTGATCTTAATTTTTAATGCATTTTAGAGCCATCAACATTCAGTCAGAATCAGTACTACAAAATCAAACTTTTGTTTTTCTTTGTAAACGTCAATGAACAGACAGCATTCTATCACTTTTATGCACCAAGCACTGTCTTGAGTTTTTTGCAGGAACAAAACAGATTTTCTGATTTTTTTTTAACTATTATTTTTTATTCTTAGACACACTGGTGATGAAAATAATTGCATCAGATGCAGATGAACCTAATCACTTGAATTCTAAAATTGCCTTCAAAATAGAGAGTCAGGAACCTTCAGGTCCACCCATGTTCATTATGAATAAATATACTGGAGAACTACATCTTGCAAATTATCTTGACAGAGAGGTAACATTTCCCTTTCTAAAGTTAAATAACATGATGTTGTGGTGTGTATATATGTCTGAAAACAGAATAAGAAAAGTTACTGTTCCCGTGCTCTGTGAAAATTTATACAGAATTTGCCAGTTGTTTTTACAAATAGTACAATGAATGACACTACTGTAGAGTTTCTAAAGGTAATTCAGACTAATTTCAGTCACAGATCCATGCACATGTGCCAAACATTGAGACTGCAATAAAAATTAAGTGCAGACAACTAAGATATTGATTTTATTCCTGAGGCT
>NW_020799095.1:106792550-106814613 GCF_003259725.1 Athene cunicularia
GGGGGGGGGGGAGAAAGGTTGTGGGTTTTACAAAAATTAAGGGACAAAGGCATTTCTTCTCTAAGTTACATTAAAATGTCTAAGGCAAATTCCAGCATTGGGAAATGGGAGAGTATTTATAACATTTAAGATGTACAGGTGGTCCTTCTAACATGATTTTTTTCTCTTTCTGTGACAGCAACATAGTAGCTACACTCTTGTTGTGAAGGCATCGGACCGGGATGGAGCTGCAGATGGAATATCATCTCTTTGTAGTTGTAACATTAAAGTTATCGATGTCAATGACAACTTCCCAACTCTTGCTCAAAGCTCTGTAAGTTTTTAATACCAGAAGCAACATCACCATTTAAAAACCCTGTTCAAAAATCCATTTGATAACAGAGCCCTTACTAACCCATAGAACATTTTCACATTTGAACTCTACACTGGATTAACAGGATTGTTTTCTTGAAGTGTGCATAAAATCCAATCCATCACTTGTGCACCAACGCTGATAAAATACACGTGGATTATTTTTTTATTCAGAGAAGTCAGTCCTGACACTTACTTCTCTGTATTCAGAGAAATCCAGTCATTCAGGTGTCCCTAGCCATGCAATATGACCAGATTAACCCAATCTTTGTATGATCTTTTCTTATAGAAAGCACAAATCCTTTTCCTCTAATCTGCCTCTGCAAACACTTAAGGTGACACAGCTCTTTAGATTTGCAACCAGAATCACAATTTATACAGAACACATGATTTTTAATAAATTGGCATGGACTATGGGCAGGACATTCTTCAAAAGACTGCAGTCAGTGGTTTTATCCTCACATTACATACTTTAGTGTTTGCTAATAGGTATTTATCTGTCATTCCAGTTTTCAGCAAGTATTTCAGAAAATTCACTCAGTTCAGAACTGCTACGAATACAAGCTCTGGATGCTGACGAAGAGTTTACAGACAATTGGTTAGCAGAATTTTTCTTTATATCCGGTAATGAAGATAACTCTTTTGAAATTGTTACAGATCGAGCTACAAATCAAGGAATCCTTAGAGTAATTAAGGTATGGATAAATATTGTGATTCAACTGTTGAAATAATCATCCTAAAATAGTTTTAATTAATTGCTAACAAAACTAAATGAGCAGTAAAACCACCATCACTCAACCATTTAAAATAGAAAATATTTAAATATAATTAAAGGAATTTTCATCTATTATCAAGTTTTCTGTGGTTTATATTTTAGGAACTGAATTATGAACATCTCCAAACTCACTCAATGGTTATTGGTGTCAGGAACGTAGCTGCCTTCCACCACTCTGTTGCGCGTGACTTCCAAATGCAGGGATCACCCCTTGTAGTAGAAGTAATGAATGTGTATGAACCACCACGATTTCATCCATCTACAGCTGTGTTTTCTATACAACAAAACACAAGAGTGAATGATGTTGTGGGAACATACACAGCCATTGATGAAGACACTGGAGCTATAGCATCAAATGTTGTGTAAGCTCTGCTCTGTTTAACTGCCTGAATAGAATAATGCTTTTTATTGAGATTTCAATGGGATGAGGAATAGATTTTTTAAAGGGTGGTAAAAAAAAAAAAACAAACTTTTAAAATGTTAATAGATTAGCAACAGAATAATAGCAATAGAATAGTATTTACTTTAGTCCATTTTTATACTATGATTGCTTTCGTTTTCTGACCTATTTTCCTTATCCTTGTGCACAAGACAAAGAAAATATTTTTTTAACAGGCTGTAACTTAAATAAATCACAACAGGGTTTTTTTTTATAACCCAGCCTAAGAATATTGTTTCTTGACATGTTTGCTACAAGTAAGGAATTGGTTAGCATCTCTAAAAAAGCAAGCACAAAACCCCAATAATAGGCAATATTATACAATCAGAAGAGGTCACCACCAACTCGTTCTATAGTTAAAAAAAAACCCTAGAATTACTTGACATTAATTTCTCCTGAAATTGGTAATTAATGGGATGATAATTTGCTTTTTAATGTATGTAGAAATAGATAAATACAATTTACAAAAGTTTGAAAAGTTTTCATAAAACAGAGAAATATGCTAGCAAATACAACTGTAGAATGTTATAGGAAGACTTGTGGATTTAACTACTGATATCAACAAGGGTTCTAGTAAAGGTTTACAGGGTCCAGAAAGATTTTACTTTTAGTCTGTGATAGCACTTTCAAAATATAAGGGACTTCTATGCATTTACTTTATTCCTAATTATTTTTCTGGTCTACTTCTGTTAAAGTCTACAGGAATTTTGCCTGAGCAGGGTGAAATGCACTAGGACACAGCACAGTCTAAAGAAAAATATTCCAAACTAACAAATATTTGCAAAATGACTATGTTATACATATATTCATAACATAATACTGAGTATTTTTACTTCATCAAATACAGATATAGTATAGGACGTGATCCAGGTGCCTGGTTCAGAATCAATCAAAACACTGGTCAAATCACACTGAACAAAGTCATTGACTGGGAATCAGCCTACGTAGTTAATGGGCAATACAAAGCAGAGGTTCTGGCTATCACCAGAGGTAAGAAAAGAGATTAAGTTTTCCCAGACAAAACCCTGTTTCTTTCAGATTTCTCTCAATGTTTTTTCTTTTTCTAGTTTTTCCACCTGTACTGCATTATTTATAGTATCAATATTCCCTCCTGACCACAAAATTCTTCTTTTTACAGGGGCTCCTCGACATACCGCTACTGGCACTATTGTGCTTTCAATGCAAGGCATCAGTGACAATTGCCCAACTATTAACACTGAATTAAGGAAAGTATGTATGCATTCCCCATCAGTGATTATCACAGCAAAGCCTATGGATGGTGATGCATACGGTTTCCCCTTTACATACAGCATACATGGTGAACCTCAAACTACATGGATTATCAGATCAATAAATGGTAAATTAACCTACATTTCATAACAGAATAAATCATAGTCATAAACTCTTATCTAAAATAACAGATTAGGATAACCTTTTAAGAACAAACAAAACAGTTATTAGAATATATTCTAATCTCATTTAAATGTGATTTTATGCTCATATGAATACAATAAGTTGCTCTGGATATATATATAAAAAATCATTAGAACTATAATCAGAATCATTACATGTGTTTATCTTGTTATCACCTTTTAAAGAAAACTAAAAATATAACAATAAAAATAGAGCAGCAAAACTAATTTACTTGAGTGTACCTATGATAAGCACCTCTATTGGTCTAAATCTAATGAGGTATTCAAAAGGAGCAATTTGATACCTTTTCATTTCTATATTATCTAAAAATTTCTAAGCATATGAAAAGCCTCCCTAATTTATTTGAGTATAAAGCAATTAGTTCGCAGAGCTTTACTTTTAAGAGAGGCATATGAAAATGGCAAATAAAGATCACAGCTTTTGCAATTTATTGTACAAATTGTACTTATCTCTATTCCTAAAAAAAAAAAACAAAAAAAAACCACCAACATTTTAGTCAGTGCCAAGTGGAGCTTTTCCACTTTCCTCCAATAGGACATAACAAACACTAATGAATTAATCAAATCACATTATTAAATGACAGAATTACATAACTTACTGTATGCACCGAAGACTATATTAGATGGTAAATATCACAATTACTCTTGTGTCTCCTATTTGTCCTAAACAGATGCAATTGTGTAACTTTAAATATTTTAAAA
Source organism: Athene cunicularia (assembly GCF_003259725.1). Lineage (NCBI taxonomy): Eukaryota > Metazoa > Chordata > Aves > Strigiformes > Strigidae > Athene > Athene cunicularia. The sequence goes on from NW_020799095.1 coordinate 106,796,251, forward strand.
CTACTGAAAAAACTTTTGAACACATGTAAATTCCTTGTGAGAGGAAAAAAAAAACCAATAAAACTTGCAATTTTTATGTTCACCATTGTGCAAATAAAAATCAGGAAAAGCAGCAGTAGATATAAAAAAGTGCATTTGCCCCTTTTATATTTCTCATGTTAAAAAGTGATGACTAGACTGATCTGGCTCAGGTTTTTCAAAAGAAAAAATTATCATAGACGAACATCACAAGTTTCAGCTTTGAATAATTACTGTAGACACATAAGTAACTGAAGATCTTAGAATGGGGACACTAGTCCTCATTCTGTTTTATGAATATTACTGACAAATTCTAGATTTGTACAGTATTTATAGTCAATACCTTAATATAATTATTTTTTTTTCTTTTCCCAAAGCTTCCTCTGCAGAACTAATGACTCAGAACATTGACTTTTACCTTTATAGGGTCTATATCAGTGTAAGAGATAACCTAGGCAGACGCTGCTCTAAACCATATATAATTCCTGTTCAAGCTTGTCAGTGTGATAGTCGTAATTATTGCACCAGTGGGGCCACGAGAATAGTTATCATTGGTGGTGGTGGCAGTGCTGGTGGCGGTGGCAGTGCTGGTGCTGGTGGTGGTGGTGGTGCTGGTGGTGGTGGTGGTGCTGGTGGTGGTGGTGGTGCCACTGGTGGCGGTGGTGCCACTGGTGGTGGTGGTGTTGGAGGAGGCCAGCAAGGTGGAATAGGACCAGAACAAGAAGGTGGTGGTACTGGTGAGGTTAGACCTGGGGGAGAAACTGGCGACCAAACAGACTGGCAGGACGGTTACACTGATGGATACGGCGAAAGTGATGGATATACTGCAGTCACTGATGATAGTTATAGTGGAAGTGGAAATTATGGCAGAAGTTTCCCATCTTCTACCACGCTTAGTGGTGCTGCCATTGGCCTGATGTTTCTCGGTGGATTAATATTTGTTTGTAAGTATAAAATTAAGAGGGCAACGTTATTAATTTTCTTAAAAGTGCGGTTTTTTAATTCCTCAAAAATAAGGTGACTTCTCTGGTTGGTTGTTAACCTGTTGGGTCCCATGGGCCGTTTGACAGAGAAAAAATGTCTTTTAAGAATTTCTATGTAGTTAATATTCTACATATTTGTTTCATTCACAAATAACTTTTTCCTCCCTAAGACAGGGCTTTTTCCTAAGTTGTTATCTAGTTCTCAGACCATCAGACAGGGTAAAAATGTTTAGTAGAAGATTCAGAAGATTTTGAGCAAGAGCTGTCCCTGTCACTTGCAATTTACACTTTGCAATTCATATTTCCATTACATTATTAAAAGAAATGGACAAGCTGGGTATGAAAAGATGTAAAGAACAAGCTTCCTTTGAACTCAAAGCCAGATTTCAGTAGTAGAACAATACATACAATCATCTTAAATTTTGAACCTTTTGGTTATTGCTGCCAAACATTACATCTATTTAAAACAAGTGGCATTTGTGATAACAGGATTGAAACAAATCATTCATTCACATGTCCTAAAATTTTTGAAGAAATATGAGTTTCAGGGATACAGATGACTCAAGTTAGACTTTATGTAAGCAATTACCATCACAATCAGGAAGCTATCATAGCCTGAGCATCGAACAATCAATATCTAAAATTTCCCAGTGCAGAAATACTGACTAAAAAAACAGAGGAGACGGATTTTTCCCCTGATTTTTTGAGGAGGGGGGGTTGGTTTGGGTTTTGATCTTTGATTAGTAGAAATCAACAAACACAAAATTTTGAAGTACAAACAAAAGGCTGGTTTGTCTGTACTTCTCAGGTGGTTAATGTTACAGGACAGACTGTCTTTCTGCCTTTGGAAATCTCCTGTTTTGGTAGTCTGGAATAAGTACATCCTTAGTTGTGCAGTGTGAGGTAGCACTTTGTACACTTTATACCACTTTCCCTTTTTCTCTTCAGTTCACTTAGATGTTAAACTGAGAGTTTTAGATGCTCTGCTTAGACTGCTGTAGACAACTGTTTCTCTCTCCGCTCCCTCTGCAGTGGTACAAGATTACTAATTTAGCCATTTGGGTTAAGGACCTAAAGACAGCCAGAATTAATATTGTAGTGCTTGTCTAAAATGAGAAATGTTTTCAATGTTGGCATTTAAGCATTCAGCAATTTCCAACACAGTTCCTTAAACATCTAAGCATAATACAACACACTGGGAAACTTGACTCATCCTATGGTATAATTTGTTAAAACTGGGGTTTGGGGTTTGCCTCTATTGTTTTTTTCAAATCAAGCATTATGTATATGTGATGTGAAAAATGTAACTGGAGCCTTAGCCAAAGATCACTTAGCCAGATGGATATCTCTCCACTTACTCTCATATGTCTCTTATTACAAATGTGTATTTCTTTTCAATTACAATATCTGAATAGACAAGTGCATGTATCAATAATTAATATCACTGAATGCTATACATAGCAAGACTGGTTCTGTTTGTTTAGTTTTCATGTGCAACTTACACTTATTCAGTTGAGATAGATCAAAGTCTGTTCCCAGGTGTATAGGCATAAATTTGGAGTAACAGCCCTACTCCACCCCCACATTGCTCTGCTATAAATAAAGGTACAAATTATTCTGAATTTCCAAATACATACATTTCCAAAATCAGCTAATAATTCTAAAATCCAGACTTGCAGGCTGCTTGGTTTGAAACATTTTAAAAAACATTTTCAGAAGTTCTTGAGCACCTGCCCTCTGGGAAAAGCAGCTATTCCTGTGAGGAAGAAATGTCCTAAATCCCTGTTTCCTGTTTCTTTCCTGTTAAGTGATTCCAATTTTGATGTCAATGAGTGACTGTTGTGGCTGTGGACCTGGCGCTGCAGGTGGAGTTGGAACTGGATTTGAACCTGTACCTGAGTGCACAGAAGGGGCAATTCATCCCTGGGGAATAGAAGGTGCACAGCCTGAAGACAGGGTCAGTACATCCCATGTTTCTAAAACCCGCAGTAATTCATATTTACAGAAAAGGTTGCATTTGACTAGAAGTATGAAAGTGATTGTAGCACTGTGTCATCTTCTAAAAGCCTGGAGCTGTCAATAATTCCCAGGCAGATATGAAAGGTGATTCTTAATTAACATTTGCAAATGGAGTTTGTGTGGTTTGTGTTCAGTTGGCTTGGCCAACAATTTGGTGTTACTATTCCCTCAGCCTGAAACACAGTAACTAGCAAGCTTTTTCAGTGCAAAGTAGGAAAAGATAACATAAACCATCTTTACTGATCACCTTTTACCTTGACAATGAACTAAACTTGGATAGAGTCTTTCGGGTTTGGGGGTTTTTTGGTAATTAATAGCTATCATTAAGAGCTTAGACTGCTAACTCCTTTATGTGATTCACAAAGTCTTCATCTTTATATGGAAATTTCAAAATCATAACTCATGGAGTCAAAATGATGTTTTCCAGGATGTCTCACACATTCTTGCCCCAACAACAGCTGCAGGAGGTGATTTTGGTGAACCCTCTGGTAAGCAGATCCTAAAATTTTCTATGTGCACTGTCATAAATCTTTCAGAACTTCATGTCTTCTGATTCAAAGAGCACTTCAGTTTCTCAGCTACAACCCAACCTTTCCAATCCTCCATCTACAGATAGCCAAAATGATACCAGTAGGACTTTCAGTTGGAATAAAGGATCTGAGGTTTAAGCCTTTGAGGAGATTAATTTCTGCAAACTACGTTTACTTTGAAATATCTGCTAAGGCTATCAAATCTCAGACAATTTTTCAACATTCCAGCTAGTGAATGGAGAGTCTTTTCAAGACACCAATTTTAGCAGAAATCAATCTTGAGGACAGAATAAAGAAGCCTTCTTTCATAACTCAGTGGTGAAAGGTTCAGTTCTTGCCAGTTTCCAGGCTCTGCTTCCCGCAAGGGAGAATAGGACCTGTCAAGTAGCCAGTTAAATACTGTCCATTTTTACACTAGCCTAGACAGAAAGCTGGTAGAAAGCACAATAAATTTATGCTTCTGAGATAAGGTTCCCCCAGGAATTTGATGGCCATGAAGAATAAGTCAAGCTCTGCAGTGCCACTTTCTCCTCTTCCCCATTCCTTACTCCATAACAGGAAGGAAAGATGCTGGCACAGATCCATTTTCACTAGCTTCTGACAGGAAGTGTCACTCTGCAAGACAACTTCTCTGATGACTGTTGATTATTCAAAATGTTCTCGTCCTTAAGGTAAAATCAAAAGGGAACATTTTGGGGCATAAACATGAATTAAGAGTCTTGCTGCCATGACAATTAAAAAGTTTAAGACTCACATATGTGATTTATTTTAGATCCAGTTTTCAGTATTATTATGGTGAAAGCCCCTGGTTGAAATTCTATAAACTAAGACTAAAGACATTAAATGAAATAAACAATATCATTTAGCCTATGCTTCTTAATGTAATCATAGTCGACTACTGTATGCAATTGGTTTATTATATTACATGCTGATATGTAAGACCACCCATTCCTTATTATCGTATATGAAAAAATCTGGAAAAGATAAAATCCTGTAGGTATGACTTTATAATTTATTGTAAAGGTCTTTTTCATTCTGTTTTATGAAAACTGGTCATTATTATGATCAGTTGTTGCTCTCCCAAATCACCCTTAACAATCTAACAGCTAGAAAATGTGAAAAGAGTTACAAAGCTATTTCCTTTAGGAAAGAGTTTAAAACAAAACGATTTTAACCCCAAAAGTGATCATAAATATACATTTATGCATTTTCATACTTATCCATAAGAATTATCTGATTTTCTAATGCAAATCCCATGACAGCTATATGTACACCAGACAGGAATCTCTCCAGCCAATTACACAAGTGAACCACTAATTTTCTAAAGCACATATGCACATGCAGCCTAGCCTCAGGAATAAAATCAATATCTTAGTTGTCTGCACTTAATTTTTATTGCAGTCTCAATGTTTGGCACATGTGCATGGATCTGTGACTGAAATTAGTCTGAATTACCTTTAGAAACTCTACAGTAGTGTCATTCATTGTACTATTTGTAAAAACAACTGGCAAATTCTGTATAAATTTTCACAGAGCACGGGAACAGTAACTTTTCTTATTCTGTTTTCAGACATATATACAAACACATATGGAGGAGGAGGAGTAGTAGCTTCTGGTGTTGAAGAAACTACAGGGGTTGGCTATGGCACTGGTACTGGTTACGGAACAGCTGGAGGAATTTCTGGAACAGGGGAAGCAAAAGGATCAATTGGAGGAACAATAAAAGAGTATCGAGAAGGAGGGGTGAACATGGCCTTCCTAGATAACTACTTCTCTGAGGTAAATACCTGATCTTCTTTGCATTACATCTGTGAGCCTACTGTTAGATTCTCCTCCCCAAATTACATGGCAGAAATACAAAATAATTCCATTCAGCTTGAAACTTCCATGATAGAAGACTGGTGTGATAGCAAAGCTGACTGTAAAAGTAGGAAAATCTAAGACACTAGTAGAACTGCTTTTGAGCTGCTGGTATAGTAGATTTGATTGCTCAATAGCCTTTTTGTAAAACCGAACACACAGCAGTTATGGGTACCAAGCAAATAAATTACCTCAGCTTTATAAGTGACCACCAAATTTATATATTTGCCACCTTTTCAGTGTGTAAATAGATAGTAGCTTTGCAAAATTGTTCACACATACTTCTTGTACATCTTGTTTAATTAAGTGACTTTAACCCTTAAAGAACTGTGAACACCAGTTCATTTTCCTTAATTTTATTGACATTTCTGTTCCCCAAAAGACTTGTGACCTGCAAGTCACAAAACATAAATACGCAGTTTTATAATTGCAACATATTAATTAGCCTTTACATATGAGTTTAAAAAATGCTATGGAGTTTACCATGGATTAATGGGATATATTTTCATAATTAGCAAGAAGTGTGAGGCACAAATACTATAATTGCATATGTTACCAAAATATCAATTAATATGTAAGGACTGCTGTATTTCAAAATCTAAACAATATTCAGTGAAGGAGAGGACAGTGCAGTCCTGAAGTCCTGAGCATGGACTTCTCCCAGACCAGGATCTCCTTGTCTAGGCTGGCAGCACTATGTATTAACTGTCTGCCAGCCATAGGCCCCCACAAATTACTCCTCCTACTGACCATCTCAACCTCCAAACCCTCTGCCTCTCCTGCCTGGGCATCCCAGTCTGTCCTTCCCTGCTTCCTCCATTACCTTGCATTCACTTTAAATTCTCCTCTTTCCTGCCCGATCCCTCTGCACTGACCACTCCACCATCTCCAAGACCATCGCAAATCAGTGATCTCCATCCTGCTCAAATGGACTTCCCTTTGGGCTCACCAAGCCTTGCTGTGGCCAACACTCTGTCCCATCCTCTCTGTCCTGGCCTCTCCATTGTTCCCCTCACCACCTTGCTTCACTCCTCTTCCTACCAGTTTTTCTGGATGTTGTTGCCCAAAGTGTACATTCCTTTCCCCGTCCCTTTCACTCTCTCCCTTCACCCCACAGTCAGACCCACTGATGGCAGATCAAATTTGAGCTGCTAAGTGGTTGCAGAAACAAGAATAAAATATCAGTAGGATTTTAATAAAACTTATTTCAAGGTCACAAAAATGTTGATGATATAATTTGTTCAGTTGATGTCCTGTTTTTCAAGTCATCTAGGCCTTACTGTGCTTAGGGACCCCTTACTACAGTTTGAGTCTTCACAGTTGAAAACCTCATGAAAAGTCACTCGGTTTTACTTTTGTCTTCTGATTATTTTTTTTTTCTGCAAACTACAGAAAGCATTTGTGTATGCAGATGAAGATGAAGGTCGGCCAGCAAATGACTGCCTATTAATATATGATCATGAAGGAGTCGGTACTCCTGTTGGTTCTGTGGGTTGCTGCAGCTTTATTGGAGAAGATACAGATGAAACGTATTTGGATACATTAGGACCAAAATTTAAGACCCTAGCAGAGATCTGTCTGGGCAAAGAGATTGAACCTTTCCCTGATGTCAACCCACCCTGGCCATGCGTCAATGTCAACTTTCCCAACCCTGAAAGTGATCTAAACCTCCCGCCACCTGGAACTACCATCATTGTCAACGGATGTGCACCTATGCCTCCCCCAGTTGGCACTACAACGGTTGTTACTGAAAACACCTACACATCTGGGTCAACCATACAGCCCCCGAGGCCAATGCCGGATCCTTTGCTCCATGGCAACATGACAGTGACTGAAACCTACACCTCCGGCTCCCCTTCTCTTTGTGTTGACCCTCTGCGTGCATCCAATGTTGTTGTAACAGAAAGGGTTGTCGGTCCTGCATCTGCCTCTGATTTGCGTGGTATGCTAGATATCCCTGATCTCACAGACGGGTCCAACGTTATCGTCACGGAAAGAGTAATCGCGCCTAACTCCCGACTCCCAACCTCTCTGAGCATTCCTGATTTGGTAGATGGGTCAAATGTGGTTGTGACAGAAAGGGTGTTCAGGCCTGCCTCTGGCATGCCAGGCAGCTTAATAAATATTCCCTCAGAGTTGTCGAATGCCCACAACGTGGTGGTCACTGAGAGGGTAGTGTCAGGGTCTGGGATGAGCAGCCTGGGGGGGACAAGCCTAGGAGGGGCCAATCTGGGGGGCCTGAGCAGTACAGGTCAGATGCTCAGCGCTGACTGTCACCTTGGCCAGGCAATGGGTACGGTATCCCCTGGGACCTCCCGGAGAAGAGTTACGAAGTACAGCACTGTCCAGTACTCCAGTCAGTAAAGGCCTCTGTCGGCACCCCTTCCTGTCGAAATCACCATTTGCACCAACACTCGTTAGCTGCCACCCACCAAGAATACTGTTATTATTTATAACTAGGAAATAGCGCTAAAGTTTCAAGAACTCCTACTTGTGTGAGGATCTCTGAAGGGTGCCCCATTGCAAAGCCAAATGCAGGCTTTTTGCCAGCGAAGGGAAAGTTGAAGTTAGCTTTAAATTTATTTCTTTCTCTCCACTGAGTACTACAAGTGTACAGACACCAATGTTTCTGAAGAAAGATCTGCTTACCAAGCAGAGCAGTGAGAGGGGATCCTTTTGTGCATACAGTATCAGCATGAATTAATATGTCATATAAAACTGTTAAAATACTGTATTGCTGAGTGATCTCCCACAATAAGTAGATTTGGGTTAATAGTCCCTCATTGACAAGACAGGAAAAGAATGTAATTAATAATTAGTCAACTCAAGACTAAATAAGCACTTTCAAATGCATTACTTTATTTTGCATGTAATTCAAGAAGCGCTACAAAACAGCACTTTCAATCATTTCTCCCATCACCAACAACAGTTATAAATAATAATCACATAAACACAATACATTTTCATTGCTTTCTGAAGTTCTCAGTAAAACACTCTGCCACAGCCTGCCATGCTGTTACTCTTATGGTGAGGAGCGTAACCAGTAATTTGCCGCAGCAAAATAAAGTCTTAGAAGCTTTGTGATGTGGGGAGGCAATAGCAAGTACTGTATCACTGACACTGATAGCTGAAGTCCTTCATGAAAAGAAAAAAACACCTGGGAGCAGTATAAATTTGCTAATAAGCAATGTGGAGAATTGTTATTTCATATGTCAATGTATTTTGCATTGATATTTTGAAAGTTTATTTGAATGTGTTAATTGAAAAAGTCTTTATGATTCTATAATCTTAATTAAATCTGGCTTTATTTTCCCACAAAAAACAGCTCTACTGGATTCTGTTATTCTAATAATACCTTAACATGGCTCAGAATATGATCTGAAGGAGCAAAATACTGAAATATAGTATCTATCTCATTTTACTTCTGTATAATATGTATAGTAATCATAGTATAGGCAACATCGCTTCAGTGTAAATACAACAGTGTTACACAGAGGGACTAGCGTTTTTTTGCTAGACCTCCAAATCAGTAGTTTTCCCTCAAATTTTGCTTCTTCATCATTGATGGATAGGTTAGTGAAAAGTTTAAAAGTTGTCTGTGAACCTCCCACTCTATAAGATAGAAAATAAACTTTCAGTTGTGTATCCAAATTAACTTAGCAGAACTGGAAGACAAGTTTCTGAGTCTGATATCAGGAAAAGGCTTTTTATAAGATGTTTTCAGAAATGTGACTAGATCTGCTGTCAAAGACAACCTGCAGTGCCCTCTGAGTCAATGCCACTGCCATTAACACCAGTAATCCGCAGGAGTCATGACCAAATTTAAGGCTACCTTGAGAAAAGGTCCCTTCCATGGCTTCAGGTGCTTTTCTGAAGCAACTGAGTGTATTAGATGCTCTCCCCATAATATGTGAAGTTGTGCAATTTTTACTTCATCCTAGAGCCTTGATTATCTTAAGTATCACTAAAATTGCATTGATATCGGTGGGATTAGTCTCTGCTATATGTTAGGTACCAAATGTAATTATGGTTTCTAGAACCATTCTTTAAAAAAGGAGGAAAATAGCTACAAATATATAAAGCTGTATCCTTCTATACCTGGAGAATTTGTGCTGAAATTCACTAAAATGCTGACAATCTCCCTTTCATTTTGCTAACCACCTATTAACCTAAAAAAAAGCAAATATTTAAAATATGTATGGCCCTCTGAAAGTCTATGCAATATAGCCAAAGCTCACTAGAGGTATTTTTTAGTGTAAAAACAGTGAAGTCTTGTGTAAATATTTCCATAATCACCTTATGCAAATCAGAAATATTTTTCCTAATTGTGCTTCAAAGTAATAAAATTAGTCTTTGAGAGCACATGCTGAATTCTTTGTGGCCCTCAAACAGGAATGCTGTGAGAAGTACGAGTGTCTGAACTAACTGTGGTCTCTTGGATGTCTAGAAATAGAAAGGGGAAGAATTCATAGAAAAAAAAAATGTTGTTTCAAAGGATAGATTTTGGTTATGTAGTGGCTGTCTACTTCTAGTGCTATCTTTTACCAACTTATTAAAGATCAATATCTTATTATTTAATACAGTTTCTTGAAAGATTTCTCTTATTTTCCAATCTTGGTTTCTCTCATCAAACATCAATCACATTATCCCTCAGTGCATTTCTGAATATTAATTTCTATTGCTGCGTAATTTTTACGGACTTCCTTTAAAATGTTTTCTCAGTGACATGTGGATATTTTTAGGTTACTACAAATTGTGGAGAGAAATGTATCTGAAGATGTGAACAAATATTTGGTTCATTAAAAATTATGTGCAAATTCTTTTTCTAGCTTTATTATTTAAAAATAGCATATAGTTTAATCCTGACATCAGTTTTGTTTCTTTTCATCCAGTTGTAATTTAGAAGCCTGCTTGCTGTCTACTTTTAATAGTATTATTTGGCAATGAAGAATGAATGGTTTTCAGGAAAGAAGGACAACTTTGAGCAGCGATATCGATCCTGCTCTAAACCTTCAAACAAAAAACTCTTATTAAAGTCTATGGCTTTCTTTTTTTTACTTGGGTTTTGTGGAGCAGGATCCTACAGTTTTACACAGGCTCACTGAGATCTTGGTACCATGAAAAGTATACGGCCATGAAGAACAAAGAACCACAAGCTGAGGGTCTCATTAGATTATCTTGGGAACACTGTCTGAAATCGAACTGCAGGTTTTAATACTTTTTATTTTTTCCTGATTTTGTGGTCATAAGTAACATATTTAAACTGCTGTGAGCAGCACCTATTATATGCAATATGAAAAGACCACACAATTTAAGCAAAACTAAAAAGTCTACTGTTTTGCTTGAATTAACATAAATGCATAATTCAGATGCTCCTCACTACTGAGTAACCAAATCCATCATTTTAATTCTATTTAAAATATAATTAATATTACAGTGTTACTGTGTTTTCATAAATACAAATATTAGATTTGTTTGTAGCAATTTCTGAATGGCACAAAAAAACCCAATAAATAATAATGTGGAATAATTTAAGTAGAGTGGCGCAGGATTTTTTTTCCCATTTATCGGGGGAAATGTTGTTTCCTTAAAACTGCTGCTTTGTGCAAGAAAATTCTAGTTTCAATTTTATTTCAGAAAAAAAGGAAAATGTAAAGAAAATAAGTTGATTTAGAAAGTCAAGGCATCCCAGAGTGAAACTATTTTATGTGTCAAATTAGCTAAGATACTTTGATTTAGGTTGTCGAGCAGAAACTTGTGTCAGGTCTCACAAGAACTACAGTAGTTTCCTCGAGCCATCATTCTCTGCATTGTTCTCTCTCTTTAGATGGCCTTTTCTGTGATAACCTTCTGTCCTGCAACTCTGAAACAATGCTTCAGAGGAGCTATAGACTAATGCTGGAGTACAAGCCACAGAGAAGAACAAGAACAAAGGGCACCTGAATCACAGTATCTGGGCAGAACAGGCATTGCAGGTACATTCAGTGCATACAGGTCAAGAGAAACTGAACCAAGCAAAAGCACTTTGGTTCTAAAAGTAAAAACTGAACATTTTGACTTTTCTGAATCAAATTTCTTTCTAATGTTCCAGGCCAGTATTCCAATAATTTTTTTAAAATTTTTTTTTTTGCACAGAGATTTTTCAGAAAGGTTTATCTGAACTCAGTAAAATAATTGCTTTTAAAAAGAGAATCATGTATTTACTTCTAAGTCTAACGTTTCATTTTATTTTGCCTTAACATTTTGACATGTTTTTTTCTCAGTATTTTACACAGAATGATTTTTGGCACTCACACATACTTTAGATAATGATTTAAATATCTTTTCAGGAAGTTAAGTTAGAAAAAAACATTGTCCATCTTCCAATTTATAGCAATGACACTGCTATCAGTCTGATGATGATACTAATTACAGTGCAACAAAGATAATTTATCATTTACCTTTTATGTATTTAGAACCCGCTTACATGGAAATAAAGCCAAATTCTGTCAAACAAAATAATTTGTTATGCTCAAGTGACTTTAGTTGAATTCTACGGGAGTGCATGTTAAAGTCAAAAATGGGCAACAGACCAAGTTATTTCGTATTCGAAGTGCACTGAAATTTTACAAAAATGAGAACAAGGACAAAATTACAATTGGTGACAGTTTTGGATGCACATTTGTATAATGAAAAATCTGTCATATTTTCTTGTTGCAACTAGTAGCTAAACAGTATCTTGTAATTCAGGATACAGCACGATAAGGTATGAAATGGAAGAGTCATGAAAAGTCAATCCAGGAAACAAAAGCTGCTTAACTGACAACCATCAGATATCCTGACCTTTGAAATTCATCACAAACTGTTGAGTCTACCTGCAAATTTAGTTAGCTAGCTGATTAGGTCATTTATTTTTCCTATTTTTTAGGAAAGCTCTAAAAAATAAAATATATGTATTACTTACAGGCTTTTTTCCATCTCATTCATTCAAGATTAGATTCAAGCCAGAAAAAATCTAGCTAAAATAAATAGTAAGTTTTTACCTTCAGGCTTGGATATTATGGTTATCCACTACCAAAGATGTGGGTGAGGCTCTGTCCATGTGCCAGTCAACACAGGCTCAGGCTGTCAGGGAGGTGAATCATCTTGTGATACTGGACTGGGACTCAAGAGACAAAGATCTCCCCAGGACTCCTTATAGGAACATGTAAGTCATTGTATTTTTTTGAATTTTCAATAAATTGTCTTTGAAAAGGGAAATGGCAACTTAATCTCTTCCCCTTGGCATTATGATTATAAACTCATAGATGCTCAGGTGTTAAGATGCTTTGGTAATACATATAAATACGCTGCCAGCAATGAGCCTCTAGCATGCATAAAAGGACACTTCTTGAGTCTCTGACGCTTAATGTCAATTAAAATGAATAGCATGTAAATGTAAATGTAAATTCCACTCTAGAGCAATTATTTTTATATAAATTCGTAACAGTAACAGTTATGGGAGTTGCAAAATTTATTAATGCATGCAAGAAAGTAATGCTTTTCTTGTTTTTTTTTTTTTCTCTGTAAGTCTGACTTTTACCTCCTTGATTTCCTTAGTTAATATATCACCAAATAAAAATGACCATGCTAGGCTGTAAGTGCACCATCAACAGGCTTAGACAGGGACTAGAGAAATTCATGTGCATCAGGTCTATAAATAAAAACTAAACAGCCTCATCTGGGGGAGTACTAGGGGATGAACTACAAACAACAGCCAGGCTTGCACACGCTTTCTAAATGGCATCTCCCGTTCCCATTGCCAGAGACAGAATGAAAAGCAATACACTCTTTTTTTTTTCTAAGTCTTATTAAGTTACATTCCGCTGTCATGCGGGGACTGTTTTCAATTTTATAATGCTCAAGTTCAGAGTCTAATCCAAAAATTCAGCAGGAGTATTGCCAGTGATTGCAAATAGCTTTCTTCATGACCTTCCAAAAGTTGCCTAGTCTCAGTTCTAGGAGATTGTCTAGATTTGCACTTTTTATAAAGGAATCACCTGAAAGCATCTGAACTTGTCAAGTCTTAATGGGAAGCTGTCATTCGTTAACTGATGTTTACCAATGCGGTTTGCACTTTCTCATGTTCATAGCTGTGTAAACATTAGGAAAAAAAATAATGCAGCCCTTGGGCCATTTGGGTTTTTTTGCCTTTTGCCATCAAAATCAGAATATATTTTGATCCAACAAACTATCAGCGGTCTCAGGGTAATGGGATACACATACTCTAACCATCCCACATAAAAATGTGCATGTCCACAGACTGCTTTGACAGAAGCCTCCCCAGAACCAGTTCTTCTTTTGTTCTGTCACCATTTCTGATTCACAGGGTACCTATGTAATTGCTTTTATCAATATAAAATTTATTTATACTTCAAAAGAAAATATTATTAGGGTGTGTGAAAACTATTTGGCACCATCCTTAACATTTCATTTCTCTAAGATAAGCCTATGTAGTATGACTGCATTTGTAATAGCTGCTTAAGACCACTCAGAACTAAAAATGACAGGTCCAAGTGTGACAGACTTGCTGCACTTTACAGTACTTCCTATGTGTGCATTTCAGTGTAATATATCACAAGCTGTGCCATACCACACACCGTAACATTTTGCTGACAAAACAGTCAGCAAAATTTCATCTCAAAAGTTCCACTGGCTTCATTATACACACCATTAATTAAGAGCTTGTAGAACAAAGTTAGCATATATAATGCAATATCTGAATACAATATGCCCTGATTTCCCTCATACTGAGGTACCAGAAAATGTTAACTATGTGAAGAGCAGACCTTTCTCCCCCACAAATCAAACAGTTGATGATTTTTTAAACTTTACATTCAATTGAACTCTCTGTTGAAATCAACTGTGACTGGTTTGACTCACTTGATATTTTAAGCTCCTGAATCTATGCCTGGTACTTCCTCATTTATCCTTAAAATAATTTCCTTGATTAAATTTAGTTAAGATTATGTGCACTTGTGACAGGCCTCTGACACTAATTTCTGATGACAGGCATAAGTCTTCTTCACAGTGTTGCTTCTTTCCTCTTTTGTCATCAGTACATACTTTTAAAGAGGGTTGGCCACATGAAACCCCTATCATATGAAGTCTATATCTGGGAAGTGCTTTAGACCTCAGCACCATCCATGCAAGTCATTACAAGAAAAATCAAGTACACACAAAGTTACAGATTCAGTTTCTACATCCCAGATCAGAAATGAACAGCACCTGACTACATCAGCAGCCCCTCCCAGTTTACCAGGAGACACTGAATAGGAATGTCCAGTGGTTTAAAGTACGGGACCTTGCAGTCCCATCTAACTTGTTCATGATTTGTTGAGTCAAATTGCCTTCTGTTAATGAAAATGGGCACAGAAGTTTTGCCAGAGAGTCACACTAACCTGAAAAAAAAGTCTTACAGACAACTTGCGAGCAGCCTTAGTTGCTACGCAGAGGAAAACAACAAAAGAGTTGCCCTGCCACTCCTTGTTTCGTACACATAAAAGACAGTATTTCATGCTGTCAGACAGTAACAAAACGTCAGTGTTCAGGGCAAGGATTTGGTCTGGCTTTTTTACAGCTCCGCCAATCCTACAGCTCGCGGCTCAGCAGACTTACTCACTTCTACAGCTGCGGCTAGCACCTGGAAAGTTAAACAACCTGGCCACACCAGAAAAGGAAAACTGGGCAGGCAGGAAACAAGAGAGTGGATATAGGGGAAAGAACTGAAAAGAGAAAGATAAGGAGAAAGCAGCTAAGTGAGAGAGGAGGTAAAGCAAAAGAATGGCGGAGGATTATTCCTGGTGATTATAAGGGACTAAACTGCTTGAAGTTTTTTAAGGAGAATGACAGAAGCATGAAGAATCAAAAAAAAAACAACCCAGTTAACACACACGGGAAAAACAATGGCTCCATTCTGAGAGTACCAACTGTTTACTTAAAGTATCAAACCCTGTTGCTAATATACTTATCTCCTCAGTCTGTTAATTTTTTTCCCCCCAAGGGCTCTCTGTTCTTCCCAGCACTTTAAAGCTGGTAACCATATCTAATGTATGTACTCTGGTCCAAAGAGCTAGCTGTCCAGGGGTTTAGGAGCCCTCTCTGTGATGTGCACATTTTTTCACAGAATATGCATTATCGATTAAATATTCTGAGTAACTAAATGTGATTTTGATATATTCATGCACAGCCTCAATACACTGCTTTCTACTGGGATCTTTCCCCCAAAAAACAAGTGGCAGCTGGGCCCACGGTGCAGTAAAAAATTCTTAAACAATGAAGAAAAGATGAATGACATAATTTCAAACAATGTGAAATATTTGCATAATAGCTTCATATGAATCATAAACGAATTTCAACATTTCACTACTAAGAATGTACACTGGATTTTCCACCTTAACACCATTTGCTAGATACTGCACTTGTCTCATTTGATTGAATCGCGTCTTAGGAAACTGTACTTTTCCAGGAAAAAAAAAAAATCCCACACCACAGCTGCAGTAGTTACCTTTGCTTTTGTAAGAAGCAGAGGTGGACTCTGCTGGTCTGCTCTAAAGCATGTCCTTGTCCTCCACCCTAGGGAAGCCAGCACTTCTGCCTGGCACTGCTGTAAAGCATTACTCAGCATGAGAAGGGAGTGGCGGGCAGAGCTGGCGGCGAGGCAAGGTAAGGTTTCAGGGTGGGGGGGGTCACCAAGGGCCAGCCTCTGTCCCTTATGTCGAGGCCACTCAGTGTGATCCTAACTCGCTAGAATACTTGTGCAGACAGCTGTTATCCCTGAAAGCAAACACTCTCCATCCCAAGAAAAGTTAGGTTGTTTTATTTGCTTTAAAAGCTTATCAAGAGAATTTAGAGAGATGTTAGTACTTTGAGAAAAGAGCATGCCTCACATGTTGGAAAGCCCCTTTCCTCACTAAGCACTGAAGAAGTCACTTTTATGGTTGGAAAAGCAAAGACGAACTTCCTCTTTGTTCTGCCGCGTTGGTGAACTCTGAACTGCTGCCGTCTCCAGTGGGAAAACAAAGATCTGAAGCTCTATGGATCCTCCCGTGCAAACTGTTTGTAGGGGCAGGACTGCGGCTTGGATGTGGGAGGAGGAGCGTTTAGCAGCTGCCAGGTTAAACTGGAGGAAAGGCAAAAAGAAATTCAACTTCAGTGGTCAGTGACACAGCTACTAGCTGTGTTAGAAATATTGATACTGTCTGACATTTACTTCATAACATCAGGCAAATTATTTCTGTAATATATGAATAATTTTTTCATACAAGAGAACTGAGGAACCTTCACATTTAAATTATCCCTGCTTTGATAGATTAAACAAGTAAAAAAAAAGCCCCAAACTTTTTTATAATGACAGAGGGTCTTGTAGGATGTGCAGGACATGTAGCTGACCCATGTTACAAGCAGTATAAGAACAGATGTCTAAGTTCTGGCAAAATAATTTGCAGAACAGCTTGTCTCTCTGTGGCAACTGAGCTCTGTGAAGAAGAGATGATTCTAGTCATTCCTCCCATAAACACGTAGGTAACTTCAAAGGGAAATCAGCACTAAGGATTTTGCAAATGAAATCAAATTAGCTTTTTACTCTACCATATCAGCATTTTAAAAAATGGCAAATAGGTGTCAATATATATATATTTACTAACACGTCATTAACCGTCCATTGGATAGGCAACCAATAACATTTTCAGAATTCCAGGGAACTAACTTCCAGACTAAGAGGAAGGTCGCAAATCATGGTTCTTCTCTTGCAGCCTTTTGATGTAAAGAAATACTTTTAAGTTATGCTTAACTAGCAGGTTAGGAAATATAATATGCAGCTAGAATCATAATCTACTTCTAAATCACCAAATTAAAAGTAGTGTAAAAGGAAGCCTCTCTGAGACATGCTCTGTCTCATTTATCTCAAACAGGAATTACTAAAAGCTAATTTACACCACTTTTCTTTTACTAACAGTAGCTGCACTAACTACACTGGCGGTTAAACCTGTACCAAGCGACATCCCTGCCCCTGAAACCCTTAAGAAGATCCTCAGAGGATCTCAGGGTGTATTCTTGTGCAAATGTACACATTTCTGTTCGGTTACAAAGTGCAGTGACTCAGTGACAGAACCAGGAAAGACCACGAAATCCTTAATACACTGCATTTCGTGTATAGTGGTTTGTTTCTGCCTTTTCTTTTAAATTAAGAAAATAATGTGAGGGTATCAGCAAACAGTAAATTGTGGTATTCCAAGTAAGTAAACCAAACAGACATACCTAACTTCAGAATAAATTGTGAGGCAAAACTATTTCCCTTGTGACCCCCATGTAAATTATAATTGTTGCAACTGATGTCACACGTAATTTGAAATGACTTATCATACACTTTTACAACAGCATAAGGGAACATAATGTAATTGGAAAGATTCCCTTAAGGCTGGTTCCCTCACCGAGCCGTAATAGTATCACACGTGAGATTGTAACCAGCCGCTTCAGGAATTATGTACGATAATGGAGTGTGATCTTAGAAAGATTAATTAGGTAAGTGCCTCAAAGAAAAGAGGATGTACGGGAAGTATATTTAATTGTTTCGCCATCATGAAGAATCAGTTATGTCTTCGTAAGCATCAATTAAACAGGTGTATCCAGGAAAAGATCTCTGCCAGATAAGAATAGGAAGGATATGTCTCGGAGCGTATTAAAAAGAAGATTACAGGGGAGGTTATGCTAAAAGAACTCACAATTTTATTTTCTCAGGAGACTGTATTCCCTATTCCCCCCCGCCCTCAATTACTCGTTAAGTTATCGCTTTGTTGTCACAGTTGCTTTGCGTGCTTCCTACACGCTCCAGCTCGCTTTTCTTGGCGGAAGGGAGAGGGGAAATAAAAAACAAACTTTGAAATGGCGACCACGGCCTTCAGCAGCCTCCGCGGGCTCCCGCGGCCGGAGCGCGG
>NW_020799095.1:106814663-106844546 GCF_003259725.1 Athene cunicularia
GCCACGGGGGGCTGGTGTGCGGCCGCGGGGGAGAGGGCTCGTCCCCTCGGGGCTTGGCAGCCCTCCCGCCGCCGGCTGCTTGCCGCTGGGAACGGGGTTTCTCCCCTTCTTTGGAAAGTAGCTAAAAGCTATCGCCCTTTGCTGCCCGAAAGCAGGGAGAGGTACAAAAACGCGGTAAGAGCAGTACCTCGAATGGGTGGGGTTCTTTTGCGGCGCCGGGAGGCACGCAGTGAAGAGTTCATGCTGTTCCCGTCGTCACGTTCAGCTTATTACTTGTATTAATAAACTTATTACCTTTTTGAAGGAGTAGTGTCAAGAGGGAAGATGGACCATAAAGTATGATTAAATGGAAGCCTTTATTGCCTTAGAGAAATTATACCAAATTCTTAACAATCCAAGCCACTCCAGGCTTTCTCCTTCCCTGCCCTCCCTCTGTTTTAACCATCAGCCGTTAGACCTTCCATCCTACAAAATACCTTTTCAGGCTAAAAGCAAGGAGTATTTCATAGCGGAGGCCAAAACGCCCAATTTGTTTGATTAGGACTGATGCTTTCTAGCTGTTTCTAGATGTTTTACAGGAAGCCGTCCTTCATATCTGCGGTATTGTTCTTTATCTCTTCACCTTTCCAGTCTGGCAAAATGCCTGTGGAATTCGTGCTGCCGCCGCTCAGACAAAGGCGAGGGTGGAGGCCAGACCATGGGCTGCGCCCAGGAGCTGCCAAGGTTCAGTAACGCCTTGTTGCGTGGTCAGACGGGCAGGTGCTGTAGGTCAGGACCTTGCTGCCTGAGCTCGAAATCCTGTGAAATCAGACTTGTTAGCAGGAGACCCGTTGCCTGACAACTTTCTTGTAGTAGACTTTTGGTTAGCCACAAGTTAGCCAGCAAGGGTTAACCATGTTCTTTTGTAGCAAGCTGGGAGTTAGGGTTTGGTTGGAAAATCTTTAACCCTCGTTTTGCTCAAAAGAGCAATGGGAATCGTACAGAGTGCCACTGGTACAAAAGTTTTCAGTTTTTCTCTCTATAGTACCTGAAGCCACACTGTCATCCATTTTGGTGGGCTTGCACTGGCTCAGGGTGCTATTGGTTTTGCCTGAAGAAAAGAGGAAAATTATTTTTCTCCATCATCCTCTCAGCTAAATCTGGGGCAGGGTACAGTATACTAAGAGTGAAGTCAGTTTGGTGCCTAAGTGCCTCATTGTCAGATAGAATGTTAGCAAATAAAACTTCCTTGGTTGATATCAGGAGAGAGAGAGAGGCAGGCACTGTTGGGTTTTGCCTTTTTTGTTTGTTTGGGGTTTGGTTTGGGTTTTTTTCCCTAATCTGGACAAAGCCATTCACATGGAGGAAAGTCTAGTTGCTTGTTTGAGAGCATCAGATGAGGACCATTTATATCTTATGGCATGCAAAGATGGCACTGAAAACTTCAAAACCTTAACAAACTACTGAAAACCAAAGCCAGTCTAAAAGTAGTGTCTTACCAAAGCGTCTTCTACCCTAGAAGCATCAAAAACTGATAATTTGTTCCTCTCCCTTTTTTTCCTGGAAGTATCTCTTGGTCGTCTGCACTCTCCGCCTGCCCGCCTGGGAGCGGTATCCCTGTATCATCGTGCCCGTGTACCTCATAGAGGTCACTGCAGTTTTCCCCATGTCTCCTGTCCTTTGACTCTTTTTCCAGGGATGTCTGGGTGTGCCGGACAGTAGTGCATCCGTAGGGTTGGGCTTGGCTTGGCGTGTGTCCAGCTCGCACACCCAGAGCCCTGGGCCTGCAGGGCGGGCACGGCTATCAAGGATTATTAGACTAGGAGGTTTCTCGGTCATTTCTGAAGGGGGTGGACATCACGTCTTCAAGAGAGGAAATCTTAGGACACTTCCTACATTTGGGTGAAAGAAGAGTTGACAGATGTGTGGATCTTACTATGCGAGTAGCACAGCTTTTTTTTTTTTTTTTCTCTGAACGTCTTTTCAGATTGTACTTCTTTGATGTTTGGCGTGTTAGACTCAGACTGGATATAATGAAATTCAGCCCAGAATATGGTAGATCACTATTATAATGTCAAAGCCACTAGCAATTACTTTTCAAAATTCATAGAAACAAGTTAAATTAAAAAAAAAAACAAAACCAAAACAAACAAACAACCACCGAACATGATGCTTAGTTTTAGAAAGAGCAAAGGTGAGATAATTCAAAGCAGCCTAGCTTCTGTTACCAGTAACATGTTGAAACATGGTAAAAATCTTTTACAAGCATCTGTGCATTGATTGAACAACTTCATATTGTTCCAAAAAGGGGGAGAAAAAACAGTGCTATTTTGAGATACAAAAGCATTTGAGACATATATAAGATCTAGTATTTTATTCATCCTATTGAACTAAAGTGTTTTATTTTGGACACCAGACTTCAGGATAAAGTGAGTCCACTCAGGAGTGACTGGAAGAAAGCAAAAAAGTACAGTCTAAATTCAGGAAGTTCTGTTTTACAATTCTTGAAGTGAATTTAAAGAACTGTGAACTGAGAAAGTAAAGTGGACAAGATTCATGCTAAGTTTTCAGGTATTTGAAGGATAATTGTGAAGAAAAGAGAATTACACTGCTCAATGAGAGCATTTATCAACATGGCAAAGACATCTCAGTATAGGTGTTTGAGTTTCTGTTATGGTAAATGGAGATGGCAGTGAATGCACAAGGCACCAACGTGGTTGGATCAAATTGTACTTTCAAAGCAAACCTCTGGAGTGTGTGAATCTGATCCCTCCTGGGTAAAACTGTGTTGGGAGATGCATCCATCTGCTCATGGGTGTTTGGTCTCTGGGACCAGGCTAATTCTAGTCTGAAGCCAACCACAAGACATGGATTGTGTAGTGTTGGGTTCTCAGCAGCAACTGCTTTGCTTTACAAATCTTCTTGTATTGAGTTTACAAAGTAGGCATAGCTACAGTCCGTGGAGTCCAGAGAGAAACAGCAGACATGGACTGGCTTTGGGCCAAATTGAACTGCTCTCTGATATCCTTGTCAGTATTTGCTGTATTTCTGTTGAGTATAACAGAAGTTTAGGCACTTAGCATTCATTTAGACATGTAAATTTGTGTGGCTTAATCTGAAATTGAATCTCCTCCAAACTGCAAAATGATCAACTTGCAAAGAGCTAAAATTTAGGACAATAAAATGGGGATAAAAATTATTAAAGATATTTCATCTGTAAGACTATTTAGGCATCACCTCAAGTTAGCTAGCAAGGCTGTGGGACCTTCATTACTCTTATTTAAGAACAGGTTAAACAGTTGCCAGGAAGCACTTAGGTGTAGTTCATCCTGCCTCAGGGCCAGGAGATGGACTAGTAGATAATATTGGATGGTCCCTTCAGTCTGCTTCTCTAAATGTGGAACATCTTCACTCACCCATCGTCTTCAACATCAAATTGATTCACAGGAGGTATGAGTTCCAAATCTTCTGACACACAACATACACAGAAGACCATGCTTCTAGCACTTACTGTTTCATAGTGTAGCAAATACAGACATGTACCTTCTTGATTACTCAGTCTTCATCTCTACAGTATAAAACTAAGCTGTATATTCAAAATCTGTCCTTTAGTCACATCCTGACTATGTATGAACATGGAGTTCAGCAAGAGCAGCTCCCTATACATGGCAGTCACTCCCTTCCTTCCACTGCCCTCACACCTACTCCTGCTGCTTTCTTGTAGTAGTTCATTCCATTTCTATTACTTCAAGCCTCAGGTTTTCCACGTTGTTTTCTGTAACCATCCAGTTGTCTTCTGACAATGCCTTCTCAGCTCTGTGTCATCAACAGATGTCATCAGTAAATACCTATTTTTTTATGCCAAGGCTATGATCTATATCAAATGACAGACAGGGCTTTCCACCCCTTACTAAGCTACTTAATAGAAGGCAGTTCTAGGATATTTAAAAAAGGGGGGGAAATTCAGAATTCAACACCTGTTAGATACTTTTTCTTCAAGAGAATTTCATTGTAAAGTGCTTTTCCCTCTTTTAGATTTTTGGATTCTTTAAAGATTTCCAATAAAACTGCAGGATCTCTTTATATATTTGCTCCAAATGTATTTATGCATATCGTAAATAAAATTGCCATTCTTAAACACCTTTTATTGGTGTTTTAAAGTCTGTTATGAGACTGCCTCTGGACTACAAATTGAAAAGTACAAAATCAAATTATTTCTTACTGTTTTAGCAATAAACCAAAATGTTTTCAGGCTGCTTTGAGGAATTTGCAAACAAATTGATTTTTACTTCTAGTTATCTTAATTGAAAGACTTTCTGTTTATAATGACTAATGGGATTTTCTCCACTTTCTTGATACGCATCTTGATGGAAGACCTGCTTATTCTTGAACTTCAGATGCTTTTGTTTATACTGCGGTTCTCAGGTTTGCAGTACAAGGAAACTTTTCACCTTGTGCCTTTTGTCTCCAGTATTGAGACAGAAGCATTTTTCCCTTCAGTTTACCAGTAAGAACAAACAAGAATACTCACTATGACATCTTCACAACTACTCACCTTCCAAAAGAGTTGCAGCTTCTGTTGTAAAACCTTGACCATAAACCAAAATCCTCCTGTCACTCTTGCTGGTACAATCTCGTTAAGAATAAAAATACATTTTAAAAATCTGTATAACTAATGAAAACAAATAAGTTGAAGAATATCCATTAAAGCAGCCGAAGGTGTAATATCATGTAGCCCTCAGAATGCATATCCGTTAGGGAACTTGGTGCTTGCTGATTTTTGTCTTCAGAATATATACGTTGGGAAAATTGCCATTTGAAAAACAAGTCAAAACAGCGGTCTGCTACATTGCTCAACACTGTCCACTGCAATGCTGCATTGTGTGGGAAAGAGATAACATCTTTAAAAAAAACCAAACCAGTCATCGATGCAGCAATCAAGGCTGAGTCAGAGGGATGAATAGGGAGAGCCCAGTCACCAGTCTAGAAACCGGTCAAAGAGAACATACTGACTTATTTCAGGAAGAAATTGCCTTTTATGAGCCTGCTTTGCCTTAGGCATTAGTATTTAAAACAAAACAAAACAAAAAAAAAACCACACAAAACCCAAAAACTAAATCGCAAAATGTATGTAAATGCAGTGCTGCTGAAAACAATGAAAGTATTCTGTACCTATGCAAAGCTCAAAAGCTTTATTTGTTGGTATCACATGTTGTAATAACCTTTGCTGTTGTTGTTTCCCAATGCCTGCAGTTTTTGCACTGTTTGAGGGGTTTTGTTACTTGCGGAGTTTTTGGTGCGTGCAGAATGGATGTAAACACGGGATCTCTGATAATTTGGCTGAGGCTCCAGTTCCTTCTAGCTACGATGAGGCACCCCACTGAGGTGTTTAAGGGCATACATAGCTGTCCTGGGCTATCCTGGTGCACGAAGAGATGTACAGTCCCAGTACTGAACGTTGGCATGTAAATTTTTGTCAGAGCAAACATGATTTGCTGGCTGGCACACGTGTGTATATATGCTGTTCATCCTGCCATCAAGAACCTAAGTAAAAAGCTGCTTCTGTCGTGTATGCTTCAGCAGGTGGTTAAGTTAGTCCTTTAATTTAAACGTTATTTAACCTGTTTTGTTCTCTGATGTGGTTGGTAACCCACCACAGCCTGTATAATCCATGGTTTGCCCAGAAGAGGGAGCTTTTCCAGAGTGCTGCCGGCAACCAACACTTGAATCAATGGCAAATTCCCATTGTTTTGGAATAGCGAAGCATTATCCAGCACTAAGAAATAGTTGTTTAAATTTACTATAGCGTCTGCATTTATTGAAAAAAAATATTATCTGTTTCCTGCTATTAATTTCTTATTATCAGTTTCCTGCTGGTAGAAGAGTGCAAAACTTGATAATTACATGATTATAGTGTATGCTTTTAATGTGAATGGCTATGAGTGAATTTTTCAGAAGCTATTATGGGTAAATAGTAAATATTAATTGTTAGAGGTCAGATGCCCTCTTTCTTTGGGATTTGTTGTTCTTATGAGGGAGGTCACGTCAGTTAAGTACTGCTAAAGTGACATAGAATTAATAATGATTATCATAACTTCCATTGCAGATCTGTTTGAATTGTGGAAATGGACTCTATGTGAAGGTAGGAAATAATGGAAAATTGCTTTTCTTTATCAGTGCCTGAAGAAGGGTTCTCTGAGCAAAATGTCAAAGGCATGCCTTAAGTCAGTTGATAAATATCTTGACTTTTACCATCTTCTGAAATGTGAAAGCTGTGTAATGAATGATGAAATGAAAGCCAAAATGTGAATAGATTCCTACATCTGTCAAACTGAGTGGTGTTCAACTCTGAGAAGTTTCCCCTAAAATATTAACTTTGTAGATATCTCTTTTTAACTCTCTGTAAGTGAAATCAGCTGCTATTTTATGGAACATGTTAACTGGAAACATTTCCAGATGTTAATCTGGAAGCCAACAGATGCAGTAGGGACTAAGATGGACAGAGGGATGAAGGGTGTCATGCAGAGTGAGAATGAGGGCTAGTTGAGCAAGGATAACAGACAGTGGAGATGCTGAATAGAGGCCTGCTGTGTCATATATTCTGTTTCAGAGAGAAGGATGAGTATGAGACAGTATTGGTGGGATGGTAAACAGAGTAATAAGGCAGAAATGGTGATTCAATACAGCCTTAGTGCCAGACTTCTTCCCATATCTGATGAGAAGCACTTAAATCTTCCAGAACAGGTGTATTTTCACCAATCCCTGGGCATTTGAACTTGCTCATGTATTTAAAGCCTGTCTTACCTAATTCTGTCTTGATGAAAAGGCTAGTGTGGTTTTCCTCTTCAAACAATTTGAGGAGCACTCTTAGATTGTGGCTCTGAAGGCAAATGCTGCTCTGGGATTTTGAAGTTACTAGCTATTGAAAGAGCAAAAGCTATTTTGAAGTGTGGGCTACAGCAGCAATAAAGCATTCATCTGAAATGGCTAAATGTAATGCTGACATTCAACCTTATTTTTCACAGGTTTTTACTCAAAATGGCAGGAGTGGCATGCTGTCTCATCCCAACAGCCTAGTCAGACAGAAGCGAGAATGGACAGTTCCTCCAGCTTTCATACGGGAAGAGGAGGACAATTCCTATAAGAATCCAATTGCTAGAGTAAGCCCGGAAAACAGATAAATATAGAACACACATAAAACTGGAGATGAAAATGTAAAATAAGAGTGTGGCTGTACTAAACACATGCACAAATATTTCTTTAATTTGAAAGCACTATTGAATGTCAGTTGAAGACTGGTACATTTCCTTCTGTTTCCTTCCTTCAGCGGATGAGTTACTCTTGCAGCCTGATTTGGCTCAGTGTCTCATCTTTTCCCAGCCACCAGTTTTATGAAAACTTTTGGAAATGCAGTATCTTTGAGTTTTTTCACTCCACCACCCCTTACTCAGCTGTGGTTGAACTTAGCAAGTGGATCCCAAAATGCTGGTGGTGATTGAGCAGAAGGGTGTACATGGAGCATGATTATATATGCCTTATTTTTTAGGAAACAGAACTAAAAATAACTGAAGTGTTAACCTTTTGTGCAAGCGTGATATGCGTTTGGGACTGCACCAGTGCTGAAACCTGAATTCACCACGCCTGTCACTTCAGCATATAAAGTGCCTGCAGATGGTAGCAGGCTTTTGCCCTCTGCTTGGGCTGCCCCTTCATGGTGGTGCTGGCACAGTGCACAGGTGCTTTTCCAGATCTTTTAGATTTGCTGACAGCAGAGGCAGGGTATAATCTCTAGTCTGTGTAGCTTCTTCTCCCTGTTACTCTCCAGGTCTGAACTTTCTTCCTCCATCCTCACTTCCTCAGCCCTGGTCACACTCACTATCTTAGGTCTAAACTCCCGTAAAAATCTGTCATATTTTATTTTCAGGCTTTGCTCACATAACTTCGATCCCTGCTTAACTCATTGTTCCAGGCTTCCCCCCCACCCCCCCCCTTGGTCTTTCTCCACGTTTTATTTGCCCCCATTTGTTTGATCTGTTTGATCAGCCAGTTTCCTCCTCCTTCCCTCACTCCAGCTTTTCACTGTGTCACAGTGGTCTTCTGGCCTTTCCCTGCACTTGTATCCTATTCCACTCTTTGTCCAAGCAGTCCCAATTTTCTTCTCTCACAGACCACTCCACAGTTGCCAGCTGTTGCAGTACCCATCATGTTCCTCATCAAACTGCACCAGATCCTCAGACAAAACTTGCAGCTCTTCCTACCTTCCTCTCAACATCTCCACAGTTGCAGTGCAGGGAAGTGTGTTTAATGTTTATTTTTGTTTGTTCATTACAAAAAAAGCAAAAATATTTTTGTTGCATTTTTATATGTAGTTTTATTTACTAAACGCTATTTAATCTGTTATATTCCTGCTAGATACATTCTGATCTTGAAGATACAGGGGTAGTGGTAACTTACACTATATCTGGTCAAGGAGTAACAGAACCCCCTTATGGATTATTTGTTATCAATGGAAAGACTGGAGACCTGAACATAACAGGAAGGGTTGACAGAGAAAAGACTCCAATGCTGCTTGTAAGTTGAGAAGTAACTTTCTTTTTGTAGCTGCCCTCCGATCCATTTTTTAATTTTGTTCAAATGTGTTTGCTTTATTAGTTTTAATGTTCCTGGATATTTGCTTGTGTATACATGCTTATATTTATAGGGATATTATATATGCTTATGTGATGCTTAGATTTCATTATTTATGTTTTACATATTTCTGTATATTTCTATTTTGCTTATGTATTTATATATATTACAGTCACTCCTTAGATTTGCTTACTGTTTCTGTCTGTATTATTTCAGCTCAGAGGTCATGCACTAGATAAGAATGGAGCAAAACTGGAAGAGCCAATAGACCTCCCAATTAAAATTGTGGATATAAATGACAATTTTCCAGTGTTTTCACATGAAGTTTTTGTTGGTTCAATTGAAGAATTAAGTGAAACAGGTAACATAATTTAGAACTGTTTTTTCATTTAGCTTTTCCCAACACATGCAAAGGCACAAGTGAATATACATTTTGCAGCAGCATATCTGCAGTAACAAGGATACAATCTCTTGCTTGCATAGGCCAGGTTATCTATCAGGTGTGAATGGAATTTTTTATTCAGGGCTGTGTGGCATGACTAAGGGAAAGCATCCATATAAAAGCAACAGAAAACAACATTTTCTCTTAAAGCACCTTTGGTTTGATGTCAAAGTTACCACAAATCCAGGAACCAGCATCCTTCAGCAGGATTTACGCAGGAGACGCAGTCTAACCTCCGGCCTAGCAATCCCAGCCTGTTTGGGAGGGACTCCACTCTGTGAGGCTCATGAAAAGCCCTGCTTTGTCTGTGGGCTGGAGAGGTACTTCACTGTTAAACGCATATGGCTGTGACCTAACCCTCAAAGAACAAATTAGTAGCAGTTTTTCTATTGATGTCAGTAGACATAAAAGCAACAAATTATGTCCCAGAAGACAAGAAAAGCTGGAATAAAGTGACCTAATAAATACCTGACGTGTCCATGTCAACATCACAATAATCTGAAAAAACAAATTCTTGACCATCCAATTGGGTGAGGTATTAAGTTCCCTCAGCTCTCTTTCAAGATAGTAGCAGCCATATGGTAATTGCTTCTTGCCTGAATTCCAGGTAATGTTCAGACTCAGGCATGGATGCTGAGTTACATGCTTTCCCAGAGGACAGAATCCTGTGCCATGAGGGGTTTTCACCATAAGGATTGCCATGTATTTTGAGTGAAGCTGTTGGAGGGCATCAATACAGACCAGTTCTAGTAACATTCAGTTAGAGGAGTTAGTAGTGCTCCCTGTAGAATAATGTGCAGAGCAAATGTAGCTTGTTGTTCAAAAACTCTCTTCTCTACCTAGTTTTCTGTCAGACTTCTTGAAAAAGAATTCAACCTGTTTAATGCTGGTGCACTGAATCCTGTGAGTTACAGATGTGTGGATACAATCTTTTTGTTTGCTAGAGGATATACTTTTAACATGTACTGTTGGAATTTTAGGAACACTTCAGCAGTATTCATTAAATAAATAAAGTCAAAAACATCAGAAAGCTGCAGTGCATCTGACAAGATGCTCTTTCTTATCTTTGACATTACAGTAAAAGTACTTGTCAGTGCACGGCAATATTAACAAATACTGTATTTTGTTTGCTTTTTTCCAGGTACAATTGTAATGAGGATAAATGCAACAGATGCAGATGAACCAAATAACCTAAATTCCAAAATTGCTTTCAGGATCATTTCCCAAAGCCCTAGCGCTGCATTCAGCATGAATAAGGATACTGGCGAGGTTCGAGTAGCAAAAATAAACCTTGACAGAGAGGTAAAAAACCACCTACCTTTCTTCACCTTCCTTGGGATTAAAGCCTTGTCTGTCTGACACATGTTTTTCAGGGATTGGGGGTGGTGGTGGCGATGGGATCAAGGTTATCCCCTGTCACCACTCTAGCACAGCACCAGCCTGGTGGCTGTTGCTTTCTGTCCCTGCCATGCAGCCAGGGCAGCAGTTACATGAAACAACGGGTCATGTCTCAGTGCTAGAGAGCGTATGGCAAAGAACCCAGATCACCTTCAGCAAAGCTGCTCTCTGCATCCAAGTTTTTTGTAGCCTGCTATGCTAAGCACAGTGCAGAGAGTTAGGATGGGTGCTGCTGTGAAGCAGCATTGAAAGCGACATGTTACCAGCAACTTTACTTATGCTTGTGTGAATTTTCACTGGCCAGCAGATGGTGATCTGGATGTTAGCTCTCTGCAGCTGAGGGTAATATCTCTGCCTCTAGCCCTGTCCTGATGTGCAGGTATCTGTGCAGGTCCTGTCCCTGTTTATGGCCACTGGAATGTTTTCATTTGCATGTCAGTACAATCTAGTTCTTCGTGGAAGAGATGCAGAAGTCCCAAATCCTTTTCTGCTCCAGCAGAGCCTGTGTCACTGTGTGTGAGATTTACTGCTATATAGAGAGGAGTTACAGTTGGCCATGAGAGGGATTGCCAAAATGTAATAGAGATAATACAGCAAAAGAGAAATTTTTAGCCTGGTTTAAATGCTTTTTTTCTTACCACGGCAGACACAAAGTAGCTATTCTTTGGTGGTGGAAGCAAAAGACCGTGGTGGTGAATTAGGTGGGAATGCTGCAACATGTTCTTTACAAATCAAGATTTTGGATGTCAACGACAATCTACCTGTGGTTGAAAGTCGTGAAGTAAGTACATTTATCACAACATTTGGCATGTTCCTACATCTGCCAGTATCCCATTACTTAATACAAGGTTGTGCAAACCTCCTTGCACTGGTGAAATAAGGCAAATCATGACATCTTTTTAAAGAAGGGTGTTTTTTGATTGCAGTTTGAAGGAAGCGTTGAAGAAAACAGAGCAAATGTGGAAATCATGCGAATAAAAGTATTTGACAAAGATGAAGAGTTTTCTGATAACTGGCTGGCGAACTTTTCATTTGTTTCTGGCAACGAAGGTGGCTTTTTTCGTATAGAAACAGATACCCAAACAAATGAAGGAATTTTGACTCTTGTGAAGGTTAGTATATTCTTTAGAGAGCCATTTTTAAATATTAGAATAATTTATTCCCTTTGAGTTGACATAAAAATTATTTATATTCAGTCACTGTATAATCTGTAAAGTTACATGGTGGACACTCCTTCTTTGGCATATTCTTTGCTGGTGTATTCAGTAATTCTGTACAAAGTAATAATTTTGTCCAGCTTTACCATTTTCATTCTATATGTCCTCAAATATATCTAGTGGGGTAGAAGTCCCCAAACTTTTCTTGTCATTTAGGCAATAGTGCTAATAAATATGCTGTAAATTTTCCCATATTTTTGTTCTCCTGAGCTGATCTTACTGATATGAATTTAAATTTCTTTATTTCCCATGGCCACAGATAACAACACTTACTCCATGAGCCATGGGCTACAGACTTATTTTATGACTATCCATAAATTGAAATTAGGAAAATACTTTCCGTAAATGGAAACTTCTATTTCGTGAATTTCAATTCCCTTTAGTCCACAAGAACTGAAGGTGCATAATGCCCTAAGTAACTTTTTTCTCTTTTTTTTTTTTACCTCCTCTGGTTTCCTTATCTCAAAACTGATAACTGCAAAAAAAAAATTATAAACATGATTAAGTAAATTAATTGATTTTAAAAAATAAGTAAATTTGGGAGAGCCAAGTAATATTGAGTACTGATTCATTGAAGTAAAGACAGTATATATGGGTAGGACTCATTGCACCTACTTTAAATTAGTTTAAATTCAGTAATATAAAGACATACCTATAGTGCCGTCCATTAAAAATAAGAAAAGTAATCTTCCTTACGTACTTTTAAAGAGTTTGAAGCATTATGTATTGAGAGTTAACATGTTAACCAACAGTTCTTCTTTGCACTGTTATTATTTAAACATTAAATGTATGAATGTTGTCTAGATACCAGGTTCTGTCAAATTCTGAGTGATTTTTTTCTTTTTTTTAATTGCTCTAGGAGCTGGATTATGAAAAAATGCAAAACCTGAACTTGGGCATTGTTGTTACAAACAAAGCAGAGTTCCACAAGTCAATTAAACACAGTTACAAAGCACAAACAATTCCAATCAAAATTAGTGTGATTAATGTGCGGGAAGGCCCTGTATTTCCTGGTGGCACAAAAATTATTGAAGCAAGTGAAAAACTGCAGATAAGAGATGTTATTGGACAGTATCAAGCCTATGATGAAGACACTGGGAAAATAGCAGAGCGCATTACGTAAGAATCTTTTTATAACCGAGTATGTCAGAAATCACATCTCACTGTAAAAATGTGTATATTGAACCGAAATAATTTCAAAGGCAATTACTACATGTAATTCGTATGTAAAACAACATCATTATAATCTTTAGCATTCTGTCATGCAGAAAATAAGCAATATGAAAATCCTACTTGTTTTGTTGTATATGGTGAGATGTGAGTGTTTGGGCTCAAGTTGTCTATGCTTGCACGCTGCTTGTCATGCCTGTCTACTTTCTAAAGTAGATTTACTTGTCTGACTTCATTGTCTGCAGAGACATTAGGAGTAAATACGCAGAAGCATCTAGTAGTTGCACAGAAAGGGTGTAAAATAGCTAATTCTGAGTGTGTGTTTAGATTTTGAATCATGGCTCTTCAGCTAAAATGTTGTTGAACCACCACCTTGGCTTTTACAAATGGTGCATCCCAACAGAGGTGCATCCCAACAGTGGACCCCGCTCCTCCACAACTGTCATTACAGTCTTTCCCATATGGCTGCTGATCAGTTTTTGCTGGGAGCAGGGATGGAGGGGAAGAGGACAGTGACCAGAAGCACAGCTCCCTCTCCTGCTCCAGTCTCACTCCCTGAGTCTACTTTTTATAATGCCCCAACACCTAAATACTAGCTTTAGAGGGAAAGGCTATTTCAATATTCATAATAGGTTTATAGGTGAAACCATCTTCAGTGGTGGGAGTGTCAGACCTCAGACCTAGGGATTTGGTCTGCTTTAAATGAGGAGTAAACATACTGTGAAGCTGCTTTTTCCACTGATAGTTGTTTTCCTCATTAAAAGTGTGTACATCTTTATATGCAATTTTAATCAGATACATGAAAGGAAGAGATACAGCAAACTGGATCACAATAGACTCAGTCACAGGTGAAATCCGACTTGCCAAACAACTTGATTATGAATCGTCTCATGTAGTAAATGGTACCTACACTATCACCATGCTGGGTGTAACTACTGGTAAGTTGAGAGGGTTTTCTTTTAACACTAGTTGGTTTTGTTAGGGTTTAGTTTGCCTTTCTACATCTATAGTTGGTTTAACCTCCCTATCTTTAACTGCCTAAAAGTTAGGCATCTAGTGCCATTTTTCCCATAGGCTCTATATTTGGAGGAGAGACACAGGCAACTCATTGCAGTAGGATGATCCTTGGAATGAGTTCCCAAGGTGCCCATTTCTCTTCTTTGACTAGATGGAGGTGAACTTTAACAAAAAAGTTTGCAAAGACCATCTGATAAGAACATTCCTTGTCAAGGTGGAAATTGCCAATATTAGTATGCTAATCGTCAGACTTTAGTATTTCCTTGAATGCTAAGCAAGAAAGACTCCCTGAACTTCCTGTGTATCTAAGTAGAATTCTTTTTTTAATAACCTGAATGTTACTGTGTAACCCTACGTAGGCAATACTTTTTTTTAGGTTAGAATACTAAAATATCTTGGCTTCAGAAGAACTTCGTCAATATGTTTATTAGCATTAGAAATTAAATACTACTTCTATAAGCTCCAGGGAGAGCTCTTTAAGATTATTTCAGCAACATTTGTGTTTTGGAAAATACTGAGTTTTTCTATTTTAAGATTAAATTTTTGCACTTTTCAAATCAGTTTAACTTTTCCTTTTCATATTTTAAAATCTTAGATTCTCCTAAGAAAACAGTCACCGGCACAGTTGTTATTCAAGTTAAAGATGAGAATGATAACTGCCCAGTTATTGTGAACCCTGTGCAGACTGTGTGTTCAGATGCAAAATTCATTGATGTTACGGCTAATGATTTGGATGGTTATCCAAACAGTGACCCCTTCAGCTTTACTGTTATTGATGAGCCAGAAGGGACAGCAAAAAAATGGATAATTGTATCCAAAAATGGTAAGAAGTATATTTTCAATTACTTTCAGTTCTTTAGAGTTCTAGTGCTGTAATTGGTTAATTTCAGTTGAACTAACAGTTTGGCTGAAAGCCTATATGTATATGGAGTCAGGCACAAAGACACATCATTCATCTTTGGCTCCCTTCTCTCTAATGGCTGTAAAAGCACAGTCATGTCTTCTGGGGCCTGTCGCCTTCCCTCAGTTGGACCATCTTTGCTTAGCTTGATGACCCATACGTGGTGACCAGGATTTCATGGGTAATGCTGGGATCAGGCCATTCCCATCTTCCCACTAAAAACATGCAGTCATGAAAGATGCCTTTTGTAAAACTGAGCTTGGAGATACAATTGTGATACTGGCTGCATTTGCTCTAACTTATAAATAAATAAATAAATAAATCTGTCTGCACAATGGGCTTTGCAAAGGGAAAATACAG
The DNA here is from genome assembly GCF_003259725.1 of Athene cunicularia. NCBI lineage: Eukaryota > Metazoa > Chordata > Aves > Strigiformes > Strigidae > Athene > Athene cunicularia. The sequence continues at coordinate 106,829,776 of NW_020799095.1, forward strand.
TGTAACCTGTCTAAGATTGTCCAGCATGGTAGGAATAAAAATAAGTCAGAAATCATAAATATTTTCAGTGAGCATTTCAGAATGAGATGAGCGGTTTATTCTTATTTATTCTGTTCATATAAGCCTGGGAAATGCTTGAAAGAAATGCTTCAGGTAGATTGAAGGCACCAGAAAACACTTTTTGTTCTTCTCAGACTCATTATTCTGTCCTCCATAATCCTACAGGATAACAATTGCAAAACAATCAACAGAGTCTTCCTAATGGCCAGGTTTTGGACCAAGAAGAAATCTTAGCTTTTCTCACCTCACTTGCAGCCGGACTAGCAGTAGTTTCTAGGGATCACAGCTTTGCCAAATAGGGTAGCGTTCCCCAGCTGGGAACATCATCTGGGCATCTCTTGTTTAGTTGTGTCCTTGATGTGACACGGACACAAGAACAAGTGGTGTATTGGCTCCCTGGTCTCTGCCTGTGGCCGACAACAGATTAATCTCCTAAAGATGGAAGCTGGTTTTTTGTGAATTCAGCCTTTAGCTATCTGAATGACATGAAGGTTATTAATGCTATACAGGCAGTTGGGCTGTCTTCCATGATGAGTCTGTGGTGGGTGGCATGAGACTCTTCACAATCATCTGAGACTGCAAGTGAGCACTGCTGCTTTGTTACCAGCATGAATTTCTTGATAAAAAGAAGAACACATATGCTGTAGCAGCAGCTAATTAAACTTAATTGCATTGCATTGGCTGGACTTAACTGAAGGGGGTTTGTTGGGAGGCTGTGAAGGTTTTATTTCCCTTAGTTTACAGGAGTCAACTTTCTCTCCACTCATTTCTTGTCTTGTGTTTTTTTTTCTTTAACCTCCCTTCTGCCTCAGGCACCAGCATACAGCTGGTACCACAAAACCTGAAGCTGGGCAGAACTGAAGTCCCCATCCTAATAAAGGATTTCCAGGGGTTCAGCTGTGCTCAAGCACAGTCTCTGCAACTGACTGTCTGTAATTGTGAGAATGGCGCATGCAAAGAAAAGTTTATTGGCGCTAAGTCCGTGGGTCTGGGACCAGGAGCAGTTGCACTAATCATCTTGGCGTTTTTACTTTTGTTGCGTAAGTAATTATTTCGTATTATCTCAGAAGTACTGTAAATATGGTCTTCAATGTATTAGGAAAGAAACAGTCCAACTCCCAGTTTTTATCATCTTGATATAGTCAGTGTAAACTCCTAGTCTGCGTGAAGTCATGGCAAATCCCCAACTAATTTTGGTAACATCAGCATTTTACCCTCAAAGGACTTCAAGCTGTGCATTTTAAAACGAGGATGCACAACTTTAATAATAGTTTATGGTGCTGTAAATAACAGGTGGGGAGGCAGTAAGGAATCCTTTTGGTGTTCCCACACATCCCCATGTGAACCCTAACTCTTCCCACTCAAACCACAGTGCTCTCTCCATTCTCTTCTCCCTCACTGCAGACCCAGGTCTGGTGCCTTGCTCTGAGCAGCATGTGACATTGCTCTTTGGTGAGACAAAATAGAAGCTCAAAAATAAGAGAAGAGTGCTTGTAGTCATGGTATTACTATGTGTACCAGTCTGCATTCAAAATTGTTTTTTGCTTGTACTGGTAGCAATCAAGCTGTGGCAAAACAAAGTTCATGCCTCAAAATTACACTGTGCTCCTGAAACTGGATTGTTTTGCGTTCCTCAGGCAATGCCTGAGACCTATAATAGGAGTGGTGAGGTGGAATTTACATGACACCATGTCGTTATCTAGTAGTGAAAGAATAGCAGGAGTTAGAAATGCTGAGGTTGTACAGTGATACTTAGGGCTTGGGTTTGATATATGAGATCTTGGATAGAAGTATAGCTACATAAATGCATGGTCGTCTGCAGGATTGAGGCTGTGATGGGTTGTCAGTTGACTCTCTCTAAAACTAGCCTGGCATAGGTTTCTAGGAAATACCTTGAATATTTGGGAACCTGTCTTCAGTCCTTATCAGCCCTCATACTGATCACTAGCTCTTTAGAGATGCATTTTGGTATGGGAGCTGGCCAAAATTCGATACTGGCTGTTAGCATCATTTGACCCTAATAATCACATTGTTAATGGCAAACTTGTGTTTACCCATAGTTATTCCACTGTTACTGCTGCTGTGTCCCTGTGGCTCAGGAGCGAAGGGATTTGCTGCGATACCAGACTATAGTGAAGCAATGTTGCGTCAGTGGAACAGCGAAGGAGCAGCTCCTGAGGAAAAGGCATGTATCCCTAATAGCATTTCTCTTTGATTTCTACCCAAGTGTTCAGTTTGGCACTTGGCACATCCTCCATGTTACAGGCCGATGTTTCAAAGCTGTACAGCAGATTTTAACCACACAGGAACATTAATTAAAATTAACCCTGTGAGGCTCATTGAAGGATGTGTAGAAGATTAATTCCACCAGCAGCTCTAGAAAAACCAACCATAAAATCTCGAAGTGAAGGGAAGGTAATCAAGCAGATGCTGATGTTATCTGAGCAGAAGATGGGAGTGTGGGGAAAGCATCTATGCTGTAAGGGCTGAAGCATTTGCATTCGCATACCTGGAATGTTCTGCACCCCTTTGGGAGCATGGTGAAACAGGTGAAGAATGGGTTATAAAGCTCAGCTTCTCCTCACTAGTTTAAAGTTTCAGGCTGCATTTTAAATTACTTCCCTGTGTATTTGCCTTCTTAAACAGAGGAAATTCTTAATTAAAAAAAGGCAGAAAAAAGTGCAGATCTGCACAGGGAACAGCAGATGCGAAGTTTGCCCTTTCTTGTTAATGCTACAAAACCCAGTTTTCAAAAAAAGGCGTGACACTGTTATGCTTTTGCACAATGACAAAGAAACTAATGTAAGGTAAAAGACTTTGATTTAGGGCCAATGCTCAGACTAAGTTCTTGTTAAAAGACAATTAACAGGGAAGTTAAACTGCTAGAAAAGAAGAAAGAGCCAGGCAACACCAGAGCAGCAGCAGGCAGTGCATTCTCCTCCACCTTGTGTCTGAGGAAAGCTGGGCAGAGTTTCTTGGAACAGCTGAGCTTCCTGGAGTTTTGAAAGCCTTTTGGTGTGGGTTTGTTTTTTTTTTCCTTGCTTTCACTTCCAACCCTTTGAGTTTCAAGAAGACAATGATCTATAGAAACATTTCCATGATCCTCCTTGGGAACGCAGTTGTGGAAACTGTACCCTATTTCAGGAGGCCTTTTACTCTTTGCAGCAACATGTAGACGTGCAAATTCAGACAAGTTGTAAGTCAGCACCCTCCCAGGTCCCACCCAGCCCTGCTTCTGGTTTGGTGAGTTCCATGTGCTAGACAGCACAGCTTTCATGTCACATCCTAATTTGTGTTATTTATGTAGCCGGTGCTGAGCTTCATCCCACCCAGTGCACTGGAGAGCTCGAGAGGAGCAGCAACAGCAGCAGCAGCAGCAGCAGCAGGAATGAGTGGAGAGGATACTGCAGCAGGAGGCAGCAGCTCTGCCTCCCATGTAAGAGAGCATCGCAACACTATTACCAAGGAAGCCTGGGAAGAGCAAAGGCATCTCCTTTCTGCTGCTGAGTATGGAGCCATGGCAGCTGGAGGGTCTGAAGGCATGACAGGTGTAGAAGGCAAGACAGTGGTGACTGGAGGAGGAAGTGCAATGGGAGCAGCAGGAGCCATGAATGAAGAATTTTTAAGAGACTACTTCAATGACGTAAGCATATGACCCAAAAATAAGAGTATTTTGATATTTACACTTAGCGTTGCAAAATGCTTTTGATGTTACTACAAACACAGATGAGGAGATATGTATGTATGAAACAGTCCTGATACCATGGCCAATGTGTGCATGTGGAGTTGGGGGCATGAAGTATTTTTGGATTAGGCTCACATGTAGGACTTAGAAAATGACAATTCTCAGTTTTATAGCACTGGTTGCTTACAAGGTTTCCCACAAGAAGACCCTTCTCTCAAGGGAGGTACTTGGGAATGGGATTCAGAATATTCAATAATGACCAACGAGCCCCTTGCTCAGGAAGAAGCCATGAGAAAGGCTATGGGATCTAAATCTCAGGGATTTGAGCACAGGGAGGCACCTGTGACTCATCGTGAGTCACAGCTACAAACTTTACCATGAAGCATGGTTTTTGAAAGATAAACCATAGATGTCTTGGGTGGGTCTGCAATTTCAAAGTAGCTGATGAAGTAAGTGGTGCTGGACTTGCTGATTTGCCCAACAGCCTGGGTATAGGTAACAGGGCCATTCATCAGAAGCTTATGAGGCACATGTTGCAATCTCCTTTCTGACTTATTTTTGGTGACTAACCATTGACCGATAGGCTCTTCCTACTCATTGCAGCACATCATTAGTCCTTAGGCTGGTGAGCTCCTTATAGTGAAAGTTTCACTTCCATATGCCAGGGTGTGTACAGATTGTCCATCACCTGTACAAACAAAACATCCTCACGCCCTACAGCTGGCTGATGATCAGGTTTTGTAGGGAAGTAGTTATGCAGGTTTGAATCATCACCTCAGGCCAAGGAAGGATTTGACTTTAAGATATTTGCGTCTCCTGAGTGCTCTAGCTACTGGTCTTCTGGGTGAACAGATGCAACAGTAGCTATTCTGCTTTCCTGCCACTCTTTGCACTTCCTAATATTAAGACATACTTTAAGCATAGCTGCCTGCTGAAGTCCTGCAGGAGGTCTTAGTAAAGGTCATATTACACTACTCTTTAAAACTTCTGGGAAGCTAAAATATCTCAGACTGTTGGCGCTATCAAGTACTATTGTATTATTGGGGTGCGGTAACAAGGAACCAAACCAGATAGTTTCAGATCTGTGTGGATTTTTGTAGAAATGTCTTGGGTAATGTGCCTACTTCCAGGATCAAACATAGATAAACACACAGAGTCAGTTTGAGTCTGGATATGTATACCACATTACACAGATGCCTGACCTAAGCACTCTAGAACTTCAGATGTGGCAGAAAAGTAGTTCTGAGCACAAGCCAGCAACCGTATTAGGTAAAGCTGGTTCAGCAGGCCCAGAGGATTTGGCTGTCTTCACTCCTGCAACTGGAGCTGGTGCAAGCATGTACACAGACGTTTGTGTTAGCACTGGCAGCAACTCCATTGCAGACGCTGCTTGCAGACTGAGCTGGCCCTGGAAGCACTGTAGTCGGAATCTGTGAGTCCTCCCTGTTGCGAAGTGGCCTGCATAGAGCCTAAAAAGTTACGTGCTGGACTAGATTCCCATACTTAACCAAACCATTTGTGATTTGTTTGCTGTTGAGCTTCTGGCTGTGATCCTGCAGGCTAGGCTAGTGAAAAGGGCCATGGCATGTGATAACATGTCAGCATGTACTCACTAAATGTGTGTTTGAATGTTAGGATACTCTCAGGCATGGTTTTGGCACTCTCCCACAAACACCTAGTTAGAGGTGAAGTTCACTCACTGAACCAAAATAAAAACAATCTATTTGTGAAGATGTAGCAGTATCACAAATGGCACAATTTCTGATAGGAATAGCAGCAGGTGGTAATAGTACACAAGGTTTTCAATTTAATATCAGATGGTTCTTCTCATCATGGGTACTGTCAAGTTCAGACTTAACTTCAAAAAATCAAAAAGCACTTGCAGGTACTGCCCTCACTTGGTTGACAGTTTCTGTGGTTCAGTTAAATTTTCTTACTTTAAACTTTTTGATCAGGCATTCCTGATTTTCAAATTAAGTTGAGAGCTGACATTGATGAACTTTCCCTTGCTTTTGTTTTCTGTCTGTAGAAAGCTGTCTCTTTTGCGGATGAAGATGAAACCCAAGCTGCAAATGACTGTCTCCTGGTTTATTCCCAGGGAGAGTCAGGCTCCCCCCATGGCTCCATTGGCTGCTGCAGCTTTATTGAGGGTGATCTTGATGACCATTTCCTTGATGATTTAGGAGACAAATTTAAGACTTTAGCAGAAATATGCATAGGCAGACACATCAACATGAAAGACGGTATCTCCAGGAATGAATCAGGTTTTGGTCTTAATGATGCAAAGTTGGGGTTCTTAGATCAGCAGAATGCTTCCAATTCTGAACAAGCCTTTGCCTCAGGCAGCCAATTCCAGCCTGCCTCACCGGTGCACATGGGTAGTGGCGCAGGACAAAGCACCCTGTCCAAGGAGGTGGTCACGGAAACCTTTGCATCCCGCTCTGGGCAGCATGACGTCCGGCCCCTTCCCACAGCCCACACAGAGACCAATTTCACCATGACGGAAACATCGTATTCTGCAGGGGCTCCTGCCCGCTCAGCCACAGTCTTTCTAGACCCCCAGTTAAAGGAAAACATAGTGGTGACAGAGAGAGTGCTGGCACCTGCGTCGAGCTTGCAGGGTATGGTGGAAATCCCTGCTTTGCCACATGGAAGTAATGTGGTGGTTACAGAGAGAATGGTGAAGTCGGAGAGTGCTGGGCCAGGAGCCCTGATGGTTCAGGATCTCCCCGATTCCCAGTACGTCGTGGTGAGGGAGCGGGAGAGGGTGCTTGTGCCTGCTGCAGAGCAGGGCTCACTCAGCTTCCCCACTGTGGCAGAGGGGCACAGCATGGTGGTGACAGCCTCTGGAATGCAGAGCAGAGCTGAACAGGCAGCAGGTGCCAGCCCAGGCAGGCAAGAGCATGTGTTGATCACAGACTCCCTGCTTAACCAGGCAGGCTCCAACTTTGAGGGGCCACCTCCCGCCAGTGCCACACTGAGCAAGTCTTCAAGGGTCACCAAATACAGCACGGTGCAGTACACTCGCTCATAGCCTGTCCCCTTGCAGGCGTGGTGGTGTCTGGCACCCTTGTGCCCGTGTGCATCTCGCCTCAGGCTTTTTCTTGAGACCTGGGTTTGCTGGAGCTTTCACAGTGACAAGGACACAATTGCGGTAGTCCTCGTAAACAAGGATTATGACCAGGAAGCTAGTAAAGAAATCTGATGTTGTTATTAAGTAACATTGGCAGCCATGCTTTTGAAGTGGAAAGATGTGGGAAATACATTTTTTCTCTTGTCTGCTATTTTTGTAATTGCTTTTTATTAATTAGTGTAATAATACCACATAACCACAACTACATAATTATGGTAAAGCAGAAAAAAAAGTCTAAAATCTAGTGGTGGATAGTAGTGTGCAAAGCATAAGTTAGTTTTCTGAACTGCTGTGTAGTCTGTCTGCTGAAGTCCCTGCTAAGGAGCATCAGTTTCTCATTGTGCATTTGTGGGCCAGGGCAGCTTCCCCAGAGCTGCAGCTGCAGATCTCTGCACTTCGGTGAATTGCTAAGAAATACCTCCTTCCTGAGAAGCCCAGGCCACCAAAGTGTGCACGTCCTGAGGGCAGCGGTGTGTTGATCTCCTGGAGGGATGTCACAACTTAGGTTATCAGCATTTGTACCTTAAGCAATCAATACTTGCATATTAGCACAGGGGTTAAAGAGAGCAAGTAGAAAAAAGCTGAGAACTGCAGTTTTTTGGTACCGCGATGTAAGAATTCCATGACTTGGTGATGGTCTAGGCTGACATGGGCAAGTAAGCATTTGCATCATACAGATTTTTCACCGACTTCTAATCAGTCCTTTAATAATGTATGAGAAACAGCCAAAACTTAGCTTTAGAGTCAGAGGTTCAGTCAGTGGCTTTGCTAGCAAAGTTTATGGCTCTTCGACATCTGTGGGATCTGATTTACAAGTGCAATTAACAAAGTGATTTTAGTTCTGTCTGTGAACTTACAAGCACAGAAATGTAGCCTGCTGTGTGTGTTTGAGGTTCTGCTGGCTCCAGTACCAGAGCTCAGGTGGCCTATGTAGTGTCATATAATGGCAGCTTTCCTTAGCGCTGACAAAAGACAGCTGCCTTTAAGTCTGCAGCACTTTCCGTGAAGTTTGTGGTAGAAGCAGAAGACAGTACTGCACTGTTTGGCACTATGTATATATGCACATGTAAATATTTGTATGCAGTTTGAAACATTTTAAAGTGGATTTTATAAAGGAAAAACTGTTGTACGCTTGTCATGTTTTCTCAGAGTAGAAAGAAATATTTTTCATTAGGTATTGGTGCTGTGTTTATCTCATACTTGTAAAATTAGCCATCTGGTCATACAGTCCTGCAAAGCCCATGCACCCGCAGAGCTTTATGGTTATCTCCATCTCTCCTGGAGTTTTCCTGCAGCTGCAGTGTTACGTTTTCCACTGATACATTTGCCTTTTACTAGAAATGTTTTCAATGTATTTGATTTTACTGATAGGGATTGAAGAGTTGATACATAAACATAAGCAGTAGGAGCTATGGCTATGCTCAAGAGGATGTATCTTGACAGATGGGCCATTACATTAAGTGGAGGAGTACTTTCAGGCAAATCAAAGTACTCACTGGTGTGGACCTGTTGGTTATTTATCTCTTAAACTTTATTTTTAAAGTATGTATATTTACTTTTAAGCAAATGTGCAGTTTTAAGTGGACATCATTCTTTCCTACAGTTAGAGAGAGTGAATTTATTTCTGACTTTGTAATGGAGTATTTCTGTGGTTTTATGTAATCTTAAAATAAAGAACTCTACTGTTTGGTGGTTTGGATTTTTTAAAATTATTTTTCATTCAGTTTTAAGACAGCTGTGCTGGTGAAAACACTGACTTTCCTACTGCAAATAAGTTTAAAAACAGAATGAGGTTGGGGATTTCCTGAACAGCCTCAAGGAGTATCTGAAAGATGCAGATGTAATAAAAGTTGGTGTCCTGCTAACTTACAGATTCTGAAAAAAAAATTAATTCTGCCTGCTGGTTAAGCACACTAAATTCTGTAAAAACTTGATGCAAGGCCACAGCATCCCATCCACAGATTTACAGGGCTTTACTTCCAAACAGCATGGCATAAAATATTGTTTCGGTTTTATAGTTGTTAATAACTATATGTTTTAACATCCAGGAGAGGATGTAAGAGTGAGGACTGTGTCACAGAAATCTTAACTTCCCTGTATATTGTTTATATATAAACTTTTATCATAGATTTGCTAGTGCTGTAAAGAGTCTATTTAAATAGATTTGTTAAGAGCATATCTCCATTATTTGGCTTAGTCTTGTAATTTGGCTTAGTCTTGTACCAAGACTTCAGATGCTATCAGCATGTGCTAATACTGGCAGAACATTCATCAGATTAAATGTCACTTCTAATGGAGCTGTGTTTTGTAAATGATAGTGGCTGGTGGGAGGAATGTACAGACCCAAACTAATGGAAATGCCTGGTTAGCATCTGACCACTAGATAACCCTGAGACAGGGACTAGCCCCAGACACTTATCTTTGTGAGAGATGCCTCATTCTGACTTCAAAAGTAAAATGAAGTCTATAATTTTCTTATCTAAAAATAACAGAGCGTGGTTATGCTGAAATACCAGCGTAACAGGGACTGTATCAACGCTGCTTTTCTGTGATTTGTTTTCTGCGAACACTTACTTTACTAAGTACGTCAGACTTCAGAGTATGAACCAGCCTGCTGCAACAAGGATACAGCTGTCCCGAGCAGGAGGGCAAGTGGAGTGCCTGGCTTGAGTGCCCATTACAAAGTATTTTCCTTGTTGTGCCTCAGCATATACTTGGAGCCAGGCAAGACTTTGAAAGACAATGATCTCTTCCAGGCTCCATTCTTTCCTGGGAATTTGACCATTGTCCACCATCACAGGCTTAAAGCTAGTCAGGGTTATCAGCAGTAAATCAGTTTTTTTAAAGTCAAATAAATCAGCTGGTCTTCACAGGAGAGTGATGGTGTTTATGGCCTTTAGGTATCCCAGAAATGCATCACTCCCTCTGCCTGTGCTGCGAAGCTAGTAGCTCTGGCTGTCTCCTCTACTGGCCCCTTCTCCCTCCTGGTGGCCTCTGAGCTCCACATGAGCTCAATACACAGTGCCAACCATCTGCTTTTCCTGCCTTGTGGGTAGGAAAGTTGTACTCTGCCTGGTACCTGTGCAGGCCTTCAAATGCATTCCACCAGCTCAAGCAACTTGGGTGAAAATTGGGAGTAGGGTGGGGGGAAAATCAAACTCCTTTTGCACATGAGGATAGGAGGCTGGGCTGAACAGGGTCCCCAGGGGCTCAGAGTGCCAGTCGGGTGTAGTTTTTGAGCCCATCCTGTAGCGCACAAGCTATGAAACTTAGCTGCTGGGTGTCTGAGGTCCTGTAGGTGCTCAGTGCATCGTGCAAAATTTGCCAGCATGTCCTGAGGTGCAGTGCAGGTTCCCTAAGGGACCTGTTTTTGTTGGTGCAACAGGCAGAATGGCTCCTGTCCACCTGGGCCTGTGTAGGCTTTGGGCCAGGGGCCATGCATGGAGGTAGCTGAGGGACCACAGCTCCCTAGCACACGTACCCCAGCCCTGTGTCATCGCTGGTGGGGGGGATGGGCAGGCCATGGCCAAGGTCTCAGGATGTTTGGCCTTTCCTGAAGGGATTTGAACCCACTGCTCTCCCACTCTGCTCCATGTGGGCACAGGTGCCGCATCTCCCGCCCCACAGTCCACGCATGTAGCTGAAGCACACACTCAATTAGAAAAGCTGCTGCGAGTGATGGAGTTTGTAGTTTGGAGTTTAGAGTTTGAAGGCACAAGTGTGTGGAGAAGCAAGCCATTAGGCATTATTGTATACACAGAAATGGTTTCTGGCTCTGGCAAAAGCTGATGGCTTAGAGTTCTTGTGTGTAGACCCTCTTCCATAGACATTCCCTTATGGTGAATGCAGATGATGAGATATGGGACGAGAAAGACTTGGCATGATTCAGGAGAGGCTCAGTGTCAAAGAAGCACAGGATAGCAGTCAACTGAGGCAAAATGACAGTAGATTAGGGAGATGACTGGATGAGAAGAAAGAGGGTGTTTTGCTTTCCCTGCAGAGAGAGCAATCACTGAAGAAAAAAAAATTATGTGAGGCAGGGCCCTGATTGCCAGATAAGATGTGCTCAATGCCCCAACTCTCTAGTGAGAGTCTCTGCCAAGAAACAACTGCACAAATGTAGCCATTGTGACCCTTGAACCACACAAAGCAGTTGCAGTCTCCAGCTCCCAGTTTTGCCGGGTGACCTCACCTCAGGAGCCAGCACTGCAGATGGTCGTCTCCCTGGCACATCCTATTGCTCAGCACCGTGGCAGCTGAAAAATCAAACTCAGGACTGCCACCCCAAGAGGGGGGGTAGATGGTAATGCAGTCTATGCAGAACAGATTCTGAAAGCTGCTCCCAAAACGGGAACTTTATTGAACTTCAGGTGCTGCCACACGGAGCATCATCATGTCCACAGCTCTCTGCTGACTGCCTGCCATGAAGGACAACTCCCTGAGCAGGACTGAGTGCTAAAGGGTCTCAGGTTTTGCAGTCCAAGAGGATATGGATAAAGTTGTACCAGTAGTTGGTACCAGTGGCCCATGCTATCCTCCTCACTGCACCACATCTTTAATTCCGCAGACAGAAAAAACACTAAAATAAGCAAAGCTGCAGATGTAATTTTGAGGCAAAGCAGGGCTGGGTACTTGTTCCTGTATTGCGGAAGGGGTGGTCTGTGCAGAGGTTATCCTCAGTTTTATAGCTCCCTATTCATGAAACCACCAAGGCTGTAATGGAAGGGGACATGAGGGTAAGGGTCACAGCTGAAAACTATTTTTTTCATACTAAGCAAATTTTTTTATATGTCAAATGCTGAGGAAAACTTCCATCATTACCTTGTATTAGCTGGGGAATCCCAGAGAGCGAGGGATTCACACTGGGCAGATATTCCCTCCACTTACTTGATTATTTTCTTTTAGTTACTGAAATATGTGTAAGTTTTAAAATGGCCCTGAAACTGATTTCCTTGAAATATATAACAAAGTGTCTTCAGCTGAACAGTGGGAATGCCTCCAGAAGATGCTACGGACACACTGGGGGAAAATGACATGGCAAACAGTTTGTTCTGCAGGATGCTGGGGGTGGGAGGGTTTATAGCCCTCCCAACTCAGCTCCAAACTGGTTTCTGACCTACGATTCAAATGTTTCATCAGAGTATTTATCTTAAATCTGTTATCTCTAGCAAATAAAACTCAGGGATGAGCTATCACCTCCCCATGATTAAGCAACAAACTGGATTGATTCCCTGGCTTATGATTATCCAAGATCTTTGGAGCACGGCTAAAGTTTAAACCCTGGGGGAGCACAAGAGTTTGAGAGGACAGTGCTGGTACCAACTGACAGGTCTCCCTCAGGCCAGCCTTGAATACAGCCTCCTGAAGGGGCCAACTTCATTAGAGAGGCAATGCTGGGAATTTTTCGTAAGGGGAAGAAATCAAGGGAAGCAAGAAAGGCACCAGCTTGAATAGCATGGGTGGCAGGAGAAGGTGGTGAAGGCAACCAGCCAGGCCAGGGGTCACCCAGGGAGACTATCACAGCCCTGCCGCTAGTAGCCAGCCCAGGGCCCTGCTGCAGCCCGTGCACTCCTGCTGCCCAGTGCCATGTCACTGCCCCCAAGCTACTCCCAGCAGCTCAGTGTCTGCCACCACCCTGTGTCCCACATCTGCACCCAGAAACCACATCTCCAGCAGGAGAAGGGTGAAATGCTAGTAGTGTTAGTTAGTAGTTGGATTTACTGCACTTTGGGTAAATGGCTGTTGGCTGAGGCAGATGAAGCCCAGACTACAGCGGGAAAACAGCTGGAGCCGATCTCAAAGATGTGTCATGAACAAGGGGTGGAGGATCATTCTCACACCACTGTTCTTCATATAATGAGCATTTAAATATTTGACACCATGTGAAAACAGACCAAGCAGAGTGACCTTACAGCATCCTTGAAGCTGTTAGGATGTTCTTACCAAAGAAAAGGAAGATAGTATGGAACTGACACAGGTCTTCTCTCACATGAAAATTTCCCTCACAGCTTGAACAGAGGCAACCACCTGCTAAATTTTCTGGCTTACTCTGCTCATGTTACTTCATCAGATTAGTTCAAAACACTTATGAGATATTCAAAATCAATTTTTCAAAACATACAGTTAGATAAAAAAAATTTTAGCTGCCTTCAAATCTTCACCCCTTTCTGTTGTCTTCTCTTCCATTAAAATCCAAGACAATTCCTGCACACTGGTTTCAAATTAGAAGGACACGTAAGTACCTTGCACATGTTGAGCACAACACAGTATGATGAGCTGGGAAAGAAACCACAGTAAAACTGGACTTGTAAATTAATCCAAGTCTATATAGAAGTATAATTAGCTGTTCAAGGATTAAGGAAATCTTTTAAAGGAGATACTTAAGCAAAAGTTCTGCTAAAAAAAATCCTGAGCATTCAAGGCCCTCACTAACCAGCTTCTAAGAGATAATGTGTATAATTTACCAAGGATCTCACCATTTTATTGTGATGCCCTTCCTACAAAACCCACTGATAACTTCTAGTGCAGTCTGTCATCCCACTGTACTGAATTTATCTGGGATAGAGGTAATTTTCTTCATAGCAGCTGCTGCAGTGCTAAGTTTGGATTTGTGACCTAAGCAGTGTTGGTAACACAGGGACACGTTTGTCATTGCTGAACAGTGCTTACATAGTGTGAAGACTTTTTCTGCTTCTCATATTGTCCTCCCAGCAAAAAGTTGGGAGGGGACACAGTCAGGACACTAAATCCACAGTGCAAAATCTAAATGGAAGGGCAGAACATGGTGCTGTCCCAGAGTGTCTTTACTTATTTTTCAGATGTTCTATTCAGGTTTTTCACTGAGAAGGGGAATTTTGCCCTATGACAAAACAAAAAGAATACTTTTGAAGCACCTGAAGGGAAGAGAAACATTCCGGATGTAATCTGGTGTGAGGAACAAGAAAATAATTTGAGGTAGAAAGCTCCAGAGCAGCAAGGTTCTGCTGTAAACACAGTTTTAGGCTCCTGAAAGCTGATTTATTGCATCAGCTGGAGTTTGGGATTATCAGAAAAGGACAATGTGACACAATATGTGATGGTGTGGAAGAGAAGTTGTTCTTTTTAAAATTGTTCTGGAAGAGAATGTGCTGAATGCACTGCTCAGTCTGAGCTTACAAAATTATCTGCTGTGTATTAGGGAGAAATAATCTGTGAGGAATGTTTGCTGCATGGGAAAGAATTTGTACCACAAAGAAATTAGCAGTTAGTACCACCAGGGTTTATTTCAAAGCGCCTCCTTTGAAAAGCCCTGCCCCTCAGATAAGCCCTCTTTGTTTCTCTCCCACACCTACCTTTTCCTGCTGTGCTCTATAGCCAGATTGAGGGATCAACAGGAATAGAAATACTCCACTGTGCCGCCTACTCATCCAGCAGATGCTCTTTTCTTTAGAAGAGTTGAAGTTTGACAATATCTCACCTGAGTGCATTAAGTTTATTTGCAGAGTGTTAGGAAAGAAATCCAGGTTTTCAAAGGGAAGGGAAATTTTCCTTCAGCATTTTCTGTTTTCTTTATTTACCTTGGTGACTGAGTGATTTTTAGTTTTTATGGCTGGCTCTGTCTGCCACAACAGATAAGGTTCCAAATCACAGTGACAGAGGAATGGCAGGCATTTTCCCCACTGTCGTTGAAAACAGAATTGGTTTATTACCTTTATTACCAACAGCTGACCAGCTACTTCCCTCGAGGCACCAAAGGTTTAATGCATTTCTTGAAGAAGAACCATTAAATCTTTTCCTTCTGCATAGGAAAGCACGACCCGTGCTTCCCAGCCTGCCTCCTGCCTGCAGTGGGCCCTGCCGATGGGGTGACCCCTGCACCTCCACCTTGGAATAAAGGGTATTTAGGGGGGGGGG
>NW_020799095.1:106844596-106901929 GCF_003259725.1 Athene cunicularia
AAAGAAAAAGAAAAAGAAAAAGAAAAAGAAAAAGAAAAAGAAAAAGAAAAAGAAAAAGAAAAAGAAAAAGAAAAAGAAAAAGAAAAAAAAGAAAAAGAAAACACCACGGAGGGTGGGAGGCGGAGGCCTGCGGGTGCCTGAGACCACGAGGTGGCAGCCTGCGACCGCGCGTCCGCGGCCTCCCGGCGCTCCAAAATGCCCGGGGTGACGTCAGGGATGCTGAGAGAGGCTCCGCCAAGGCGGGTCACCCGCGGTACCCGAAAACGGGGTGATTCTGCCGGCTCTGCAGGGCACGGGCAGCACAGCGGCTGGCAGAAACAGCCCGCGGCAGCCGGCCAGGGTTTTCCAGCGGCGTCTCAGCTGGAAGGTTTTTTGGGTTGGTTAGAAAGACAGACGTCTTCTCTGGCAATAAAATGTAACCAGCTGTGCTCAATAAAGCCCATGGCAACAAAGAACAAGGTCCTGGACTGCACTACAGTCTCTCTTTTCTAGTGCTTCCTTTCGTGTAGGTAACAAATCCCTTCCAAAGAATAACGATTTTTCCAGCTTTGTCAGATCTCTTAAATAAGATGTTCTCTGGCAACATTCCAACACTTTCAGGTTCTCAAGGGATGAATCCCTTAGGAAACATTCACAGCATTTTTCTTTCAGAAGTTTTGACACATTTTGTATTGAAAAGATAAACAATACTCAACCCGATTAAAAGAACTGCAGCTAACAAAAGGTGCCCTGGGGGAGCAGTAAGTTTCCTTACTGGTCTTATCATCGAATAACGCTGGAGTAAAGCCTGTAGCGGCACCTCTCCATCTCCCTTTCCTTCACTCTTCTTGCTCTTAACTTTGCATGGTTTCAACCCGAGGCAGCGCTACCAGTGTGCTGGGCTTACACCGGTGATGAGTCAAGCTATGCTGGGGTGGTGGGGAAAGACATCTCAGCATCCCAGTTCACTGCATGAAGGTTTCTGTATGACTATCACCCTAACTCAAAAGTAACAACGGATCAGTGACACCTTTAGAAAAGAGACCTATTGTGGATATATATATTTATATTTTTTTTTTATCAGCAAAAGTTAAGATGGGATTGAGAAAAAAAGTTACACAAAACGTCACAGGATGTCCCCTCCCTCAGAAAGCTAACAGTCTTGTTATGTGTTGTGCAACACAGTACATTTTTCACCCCTTTTCTCTCTCCTTGGTTCATAGGTTTTCCACAGAAAACTGTTTATCTTCTATTAGTGCTTCTTTCTTTCATGGTTCATCCTTTCCATCCCACTATGCTGGAAGACTCATAAGAGAAGATTAGACTTAACCTAGGGTCAAGACTAGACGTATTTGCCACAAAGACACTATTATGATTATCCCAGTCATTGGGACTCACTTGGTAGTTTCCGCAGCATATAGGCAAGGGCATCACGAGAGGTTCCAGCAATTCCTTTTCCTTCTGAGCAGAGCTCAGCCTGGAATGAGAGGCAAGTGTAATTCTGATGGATCTGCTATGTCATTCACAGCAGTCATATAGGGAAAACTATGTAACCACAAGGTCAGGGATAAATTAGTCATAAACCCTGTCATAACTGGATATTCTGACAGATAGCAAGGCTGCCATAGTCCTAGTAATTTAGTTTTCATGGGTGCAAGGAATTTAATTTTTGGTAACTCTGGTCAAAGATGGAGTATAGGCTGCAGATGACTAATCACAAAAACAGTAGGATGTTGGTAGGAGTGAAAAGAGAATGCTTTCTATTATTGAAGGGTATTTTTCTTCCAGAATGACTTCAGATGAAGGCCCCTACCTGATCTTAGGCAAAACCTTTTTTTCCCCAAAAGCAGACTGCTCATGTGGGGCAGCAATCAAAAGCAGAGGTTGTGTGTATCACTGCTCAGAAGTACACGCTGATCCCTCTGTCTGATCACTTCTCTGCTTTCCACCATCTCCACACGGCAAGCTCCCACAGGCCCCTACCTCTGGAGTGGTCCCCGGGCACTGCTGTGATGAAGTCAATGCTGCTCATTCAGAGTGAAATCCCCAAAAATCTGTGTCTCAGAGCGAAAGATCCAAATGGACTCAGATGGGAAGGAAAGACAAGAAGTGACATGACCTCCTGTCCTCCTCCAGGGTGCTGTGCTAAAACAAAACAGCCGCAAGGGCAGCAAATACCTCCTGCAACTTGCTGCTAAGGATGGAGAGAAATCAAAACTTGATTCTCGTCTTCAAGTCTGAAAGAGACTCACAACATACATGGGAAAAATCTGTGCTGAGGTAGGAACTGCAAAGTGAATGTTTGCCTTGTGTTTGATCAGCTGAATTAGCAAACACCAGCAAGAAGAGTTCCATTTTTGGACCCACTACTCTAGTCACTAGTTACCCTGGTGTGGCTGCTGAGCTGAAAGTGATCTCAGTAAACACAGTGTCCTGTTTCAAAATAGGTTACCTCCGAAGAGAAATTACATGCAAAGCTAAGGCAGAGTGGGGTGACAGGAGAATTACACAAACTCTTCAAAAAAAGAACAGTGCATGTTCCTTCCTTCTAAAATTTGAAACCAAAAAAAGCCCCAATGTCTCCTTTGTAAGAGGCTCTGTAAAGCAGGATGTCCATCAAACACAAGGCCTTGAGTAGGCACATGGGCAGCACATGCAATGTCAGCTACAGTTTAAAACACAGAGACTGCCCCAGAAAATATTATTTCAGCCTTGTTATTTTTTGAGTTACTGTGTCCCTGGGATACTGAAGCATAAAAGACATTGAAAAATACCAGCCTCCTGGACAGCAAGTATATTGAACTGCTACAGAATTTCTTTTCTGTACATTGCTACTTTCTGTTTCTGCATTTTATTTTCATGACAGTCTGTGTCCATCACCTCCTGAAAGTGTATCCTTTTGTTTACCTCCCTCCCTCCGCACACCCTTCTGTTGGTTTTGTAGCTCTTGTTTCTCACCATCTCTCCATGCCAATCCTACCTTTTACTTCCATTTTAGTTAAGCGGTTCTCTGCCTCTCCTTCCCTGCTCTTCTTTAATGTTCAGCTCATGTTTCCTCCTTCCCCTCAGTCCCAGGAATGGGTTCCTGTGCAACTTTGCCCTCCTTTCTGTCTCCTCTTCCTCACATGGTTCTCCCTGGTGCAGCTTTTCTACTCTACACCACGTTTTTTTACTTCTTTCCCACAGGAATATGCCTTTGCTCTTCATGTTTCTCTGAATGCATGTGCTGTGCACGACCATTTTCCCCTACCATCTGACAAATTACATCTCCTTCCCAGACTCCATTTCTGTCTGCATCCCCAACACTGGCCAGCTCTGCTGTTTCCTGATTTTTCTGTACCTTTTTCACTGGTTCCCTCTCAAACCCCACTCTAAAATTTCTGCCAAAGAGTTGCCCTTAACATTTCATAATTACCTTGACCACTCTGCTTTCTGAAGCTGCTTGACCACTTTTACTTGAGGGAGCACAACAATGTTGGCTGGGAAAAGAGAAAAAAAAAAAATGGAGATTTTTCTCAATGAAGGAAGCAAATGAGCAACCTCCAAAAGATCTGAACTCTAAACTGTTTTATACACTTTTTCCTGTGTTCTCCCAAAATAAAACATTCAGAAAGACTAGGTTAGGACTTTAGTTTCTGAGACTCTCCCTGGGAGCAGAGGCCCTCCAGGTATCCTTGTAGGCAGAGCCTGTGGTGCAGAGACTGAGTGTGGAAAGGAAGAGCCAGTTCAGGATCCTGACCAGCCCCTGAGGACAACAGATCGATGGAGGGGTAAGGGTGGGATAGGAGCACAGCAGCTAAAAATAAGAACTCAAATAAGTAACTAAAATGTATAATTACACAAGAGCACTGAATAGAGTTTTCGGTTAATCTGTGATCCAATAATCTTCTTTTGTTGCCACTTAGCAACAGAATTACAAACTGAGGATGGAAAGCCAGAGTGACTTAAAATTCCTCTCTTTGCTGAGCAGAGAGGAGAAAAGGTCCCTCTCTGGTTAGATACAACAGGCTTTTCAGGTACTGGATCTATTGTGTCTTTCAGCACTATTATGTAGACACCTGAATTTCAAGTTGCCCAAAGTCCAGCTCAGTTGGGCAAATAAAATTGTTTATAAGAATTAGCAAACTTTACTCACAGAAACAGGATTAATCCAAACAAATGCATCCATGGACTGCATTAAGGTCATATGTTGTAAGCAGGAGAAATGTGGAAGAAGGGACCGGTGGGCCAGAACTGCTGCACTAGAAATTACTCTTAACTGTCAGATAAAAACAACAGCCATCAAACATTTTGGGGGATCCACAATGTCACAGAGATGCTCAGAGAATGGTGCAGGAAGGCATTATCTTAGTGCAATGATCCCTAACCAGAGTCACTGGCCTTCATCACTCTACACATGTAGAAACACTCTACACCCAGCAGAGTGCCAACCTACCTCAGCCCTCTCCTAGGATCAGCTATTTTCATGAACACCACAGAAAGTGTTAGATTTAGGTAACTACCACCAAGCTCTTTACATCTCATCCTCTTTTTTCTGTCTCCTTCTTACCTTTTTCTCTTTCTTCTTCTTACCTTTTTTTTCTTCTCCTGTGCTTTTTAACTAACGAGTCTGGAGCAGCCAGACAAGCCATCATCTTTTGCAATGTTGCTATGATTCTGGGGGCAGAGAGGCAATTCAAAGACATGCTACAAGCTGCTTGACAGCGAGGCTTAGTTTCATCTCAGAGCGGCTGGTGGGACTGCACACCCTGCTTGTCATTCAAACCATCAGCAGATTCTCCCTCATAGTCCAGCTTGGATGCCTTTTTCTTTGCGTGTGCCATGATTCTCAGAGACAAGTCTCCAGCGACAACAGCTTTCTCCCACCTTGAGCAATTTGTTCCCCATACTGCGGAAGGGATGGGCTCCCATCCCAGTGGTGCTGCCCAGCAGCAGATGAGAGAGGGGAGGTATTCTACCCAAAGGGCAACAGACCCAAGGGTGCTGTTAAAATGAAAGTTTAAATTAATATTTACATTTTAAAAGGATTAACTTTGCTTTGCTGGGTTTGTTTATCTTCAGCCAAGGACATGGCTTGCTTTTGATTTTTACAGTGAAATTTTGCTCTGAAATTGAGCAGCCAAGACCTGCTTATGTCAGACCCGTGAACCCTGTTTAACAGAGCCACTTTGTACCACAACATGACTCTGCTCCAGGTTGCTGGAGGCATTATCACAGAATCATTCAGGTTGGAAAAGACCCTTGGGATCATCAAGTCCAACCATCAGCCCTACTCTACAAAGTTCTCCTCTCATCATATCCCCCAGCATCTCATCTAAACAACCCTTAAACACATCTAGTGTCTTTGACTGTAGTGTCAATGCATGCAAGCCATTCAAGGATGTAACTGCAACTGGACTGCCAACCCACGCAAGCAATGCAAGGAGGCAACTCTCATTACACATACAAGCCATGGGTAACAGCAACTGGGATGGCACCACCTGTCATGGTCCACTCAGTGGACTCATGATGGTTCGTTTGCTACGATATCGAAAGTGCAAAATTAAGGTGACCAACACCAAAGGGGATAGCAGTAATAAAACAGTGAAACTTTATTGTGTTGCCCATGAAGTGGCATGCGATAGAGACAGGTGAAAGAAAGGAGAGAAGTAAAGTTTTAGAGAGAGGAGAGAGAGAGGTTATAGCTACCACCGCTGATCTCACAACGTCCTAACAGTCCCAGGTCCAGCTGATGCTGTGTTGTCAATCGTCGTGGTCCTTGGTGGGGAAGCTTCCAATTTTCATTGTCCAGAAGTCATCCTTTTATGCTCAGTAACACACCTTGCTCCACCTCCACCTTGGGGTTCTCTGCCCTTCTCGAGCGAGGCCATCGCACATGCGCAGGGAGGGGCGTCCGAGGCGTGGTCAGTCTTGGAGGTGGGTAGCCTTCCACCAGGAGGTGTGTTTTGGTATTATAATGAAGCAAAGTTTGTCTAAGGTTCATGATTTCTTCATCAATGTTATGGCAACAGTTGCGATTCATCTTTTTTGACAGGGGCTATGTAATTATCTCTAACAGCTCTGGCTGGGCCCAGGTACCAAACAATAGCCCAGCACTCTTTGTGCTGCACGGCTCAGGCACCGCAGAACAGCCCAGCACTGCCTGCACCACGCGGGTCAGGGCTCAGGAGAACAGCCCAGCACTCGCCGTGCCACACAGCTCTGCATTCAGGAGCCTCGGCACCACATCCCACTCCAGGGATCGGCAAGGCCAAGCATGCCGCTGTCAGGTATCTCAGTGTCCATGTCCCTGATGGCAATGTTGAGACAATGCTGATCTTCTGACTGACTCTTATATCACCACAACACAAAAGCAGTGCAAGAAGGCAAGTCGGATTACAGTGCCTCATACATACAAGCCATAGGATATGGTGATCGCAAATGCACTGCCAAGGCACACAAGCAGTGCATGGCTGTAATCAGGACAGCCCTGCCAACACAAGTATGCAATACAAGGAGATGACTGCAATTCTAGTGTCAGCCCACACAAGGAGGTGACTACAACTGCACGGCCAACGCTTGCAATGCATGCAAGCCATGCAAGGTGGCAACTGATTACAGAGACAATGCATCCAAGCCATGGGTAAAAGCAACTGGGACGGCAGTGTCAACACCCACAAGCAATGCAAGGAGGTGACTAGGCCAGTGCTACTGCCACATGCCAGCAACAAAAACAAGCACGATGACCCACACCAAACCCACACAGGGGAACGACGCAGTGTGGAGGGAGCCCGTCAGCCGTGGGAGAAAACGAAGGGGCTGGCGCTGCCCACACACACACAGAGGCAACACGAGAAGGGACCAGCACAAAGGGGAAGGCACTGAGGGGATGCTGGAGGCAGCAGTGGGGGACCGAGGTAGGGGCCAAATCAACTGTGGTGGCATGGGTCTGGCCAAGGGGGCTGCAGAGCTCCATGGCCGCTGTGTGCCCTGTCATGGGCCATGGGGCAGGGTCGCCTTGGGAGGAAGCTGACAGGTAACAGGAAGGGCAGAACAGGGAACTCTGCTACCTCTCCTCTACATTTTTGGGTGGTTGGGCAAAAGGAAGAGCCAGAGTTGTTCTGGCTTTCAAAAGAGCCCAGGGGGTAGTTTCTCAAAGCCGTTACACCTGTGTTGGTACATGTTACTGCAGTACTTACGGACCTCTGCAGGAAATAACCCCACCATCCACAAGCCAGTTGTCTGTATGCAGCATGCAGTTGTGCTGCCACTTCAAGCAGAGTCAGGGAAAAAGTCTCATAACCCATGTATAGCTCAGTGCTTTCATGCACTGAGATTTTCTCAACTTCTACATGCCAACCTTGGGTTTAAAAGAGGAAAAAAAAAAGACAAATTGCTCAACAGAAAGGAATGTGACCAGCAGTTATACACTTTTCCTGCTGTTTACAGCCTTCCTCACATAATGGTACAAAGAAGGAACAAAACTATTATGAGTTCTTCTTTTTATGTGACTTTCTGTACTTTGCAGAGGAACTTTAATAGACTTATCAAGCTGATACTAATAAAAGTTCTACACTTCTGTCTATAGTTAAATATTCCCCAGATAATAGTTGTGGGCTGGAGTTACTTGCTGGCTTTGCATATCTCAAGTTATTCTTCTTTCATAATTTTTCAAAGAATAAAGACCCTACTTGCCGGGTACCAGCTTTAAAGAAAAAGCTAAAATTTACTTTTTTCTGGAGTCCAATAGCTAACAATGTCAAGCACATGGGAAATCATCAGTACAAAGTAGTAGCCAATAGTGTAGAGAAATCTAACACTGAGGACAGAGGAAATCTTTTAAACTGCATGAAGAAAAGCAGAATGAAGAAAATTATCCAGAGTGCATGAGTCTTTTGTCCTCTGCTGGGGGAAAATAATAATTAGTAAGGGTGGATAAGGATTTCAGTCTGATATTTCAAAGCATTTTGAGGGATCCAGGTGATCCTAAGGACTTGTCTATTTGGCCACATTTGAAAGTTAGTTAAGATATTATGTGACCATAGAGCATGGTAACCATTCTGCTAGGTGTGGACAAGCTGCTAGCCTCGGTGCCTTCTCTGGCCTACATGAAAAGGGATTAACATTCTTTTGAAACACTCTTAGAGGGGAAAATCACAGAGATGAAGGGGATTAAACGAGTTTAGTTTACCAGTACATATTTCCCTAAGCTGGTTACCAGTAGCTCCAAAAATTATGGGCTGTGATGTAGTTTCAGGAAGACATGGGATGCTGTGCACTGCATCTTGTAGTAGGGAAGGGCCCATAGTGCTGCCCTAAAAACAGAGGGGGCACTGCCTGCCAGATGCCTTTGGGCAAAGGGCCTTGTGCAGGTCCCAGATCAGCTCTGCACAAATGCTGGGGTGATGAGAAGCAGAAGTGGTCCCTGAGCTCTGGTCTGTTAGAAAGGCCTCATACTATAAGTACTCCAGATTTTTTTTTGACTGCTTTAGTCAAGCAGCACTACATTCTTCAGAAATATGAAAAACCCAAACTCAAACTCTGGAGAAAAAATGTCCCAAAAGGTAAAATACAACATAGGCATGTTTTACTTGTACATTCTACAGCATAATCTGCATTATAGAATTTGTAGATTTTAGAGCCAAGAAAGGTGAGTGTTTAGACTAATTACCTGAATATGAAAGACCTGTGGGCTTATCTTGAAGTTAAGTCATTGATATATACCATTCAGTGGACAAGCATCCAGCATCAAGTGATCCTTTGGACAGCTCTGCTACTAGTTTGAATTGATGCGCGAACCTTCATGGAAAGTTGCTTGAGACCTTCACATCCCAAGGCAGTGGGCAGTGGGAATAATTTCCCAATAGCTCCATGCTCATCCAGCACTGTGGATCACTCCACTTGCACGGTGCTTTTTCCACACAATATTTAAAATCACTATGTGGACTCCAGGTTTGTAAAATAAGCTGCCGGAGTCAGGAACTCAATCTTCCTACCTCTCTTAACTTGAGTAGAGGTATACATGTTTTTTTCCTAACTACAGCAGAGATCTCACTAGCTGCTGTATGCCAGCTACTGTTTCATCCCCCAGACACTACATACTACATAACACATAGAGGCTCTGCTGGATAAGGTGATTGCTGTTCTGCTTGAGTTTGTCCTAAACACGCAAGAGGCCTCTGCTTCATTAATGTTATTGATAAAGCATCCCTGGATGCTGAACAAGTCTAATGACTGAGCAGTTTCTCAGCAATGGTATGTGGTAGTCCATGTGCTATGCAGACCAAGAAAGAAGTTATATGCTCCCCAGAAAGAGCATATATAAACATGAGGCAGGGATGAAATACATACCCAGCTGCAAAAAGATTTTATAATTTTGTGATTATAGATCTAGAACAGTGGCACAACAGCCATACATACAGCAAAGTTGTAGCCTAAGCTGCTAGATATTTTATTTTTGTGGGACAAGAGGTATTCTGTATTTCATTCAGAGGTGGTGATCAAAGACACTGATATTTTTATCCTCTACAAGTGTTGCACTGAACTATTAGCCAGCTTGCACCCTACAAACCTGAGCATGTACGTGTTATGCGATTAGAATTCAGTTTCCCAACTTGCCTGGCAGTAGGGAAAGGGTGTTATAGCCACAGAGCCTTAAACAGGAAAAAGGTACCCCCTGTCAGTTAAAGCAACAATCTGTGTTTGCAATTCTGTAAAGCAGACAGCACTTTATACAGAATGCATACTGGAGAGTTTGTGTATTTACATATACAAAACCATACAGAAATTAGATTTTCCCTTAAAATATACCAAGTCATGGCTGCCTGTTAATCTCCTGTTGACTCATGCAGCCCACAGTATTTCATAGTGTACAAATTATTTTTGTCTCATGTAGTACAAATCGATTTAGTGGCAGTGTGTTGAGAAGCACTAGGTATCTCAGAGCTACTCATATTGGGTTTTATATAGGTTTGGTTTTTTTTTTTTCCTGTATGCCTTCACCAAGTATTTCCTACCTTGCTGACAGAGTTAGCTTTCCCATCTACTACAGGTATAACCAGCAACAGCTCAGGTAAGCCAGTCTAAGAGCAGTGGCTGGTCTACAGTAGCTGTTAACTCCTTTGTGCTTATGTATCTCACTGTTTCCTGGTTCTGCAGCATAGAAGTGTCTGCTCTTTTTCAGCTGTTTTTCTCTTTGAAATGTTGTAGTATATTTTTGTTCTTAAAAGTTGAGGAAGAGCAAAAAGACAAAAAAAAGGAAATCCAGATGGCATTACTGTACTGTACATAAGGGTCATAATCTGCCCTGTTCCTGACCGTTTGAAATACCTCTTTATTTCTATCCCCCAAAATTTACAAGGTTGTTTTCTCTCAGATTCATTTTCATGCAGTACACGTTTGTTTTTGCCAGATCGGTGACACTGCTAAATGTACTTGGAAGCTGATGCAAAAGTTCAGTGAAGCCTGTGGTAGATACATGAACACTGTTTATGAGATAAAATGATTAGTATAGCATTTCCTCAGAGCTTTTGGCAGGAAGCAGGCACCGGTTCAACTAATAAAAAGAAAGGCATAGATGTGTGACTGTCACTGTAACTTGGTAGCTTTCTGCTCAACAGCATGCCCAGTGGATTTTATTCCAGGCAGATGGGGATCTTATTCCAAGGTGGGGCAGCTCAGCAGGAGGGATATAGGGGCTGGGCAGCCCAGGACACAACAGAGTGTAAAGGCACTCGTGGGCACTCCAGTAACAGTTCATATCCAAGCTGCATGCAGATGAGTCCCTGTGGTGATCTGTGTATATTGACCCCCACTAAAGAAAGAATTGAGTAATTTAAATGACATTATAGGATGATTATCCATTAACCAATGGCTAATTTGGCGCTGTGCAAATTTGAAGAAGCTTTTGCAGAAACTACCTAGCTGGCTCTGCATGCTGGAAAAACAGGCATTTCCACACACCTATTTGTATTCAGGTACCAGAATGAAGTGCCTTAGACTCAGCATTTTACAATCTTGAACAGCAAGATGCTGAGCAAAGTACATAGCTGCAATAACTTTAGCAAATATATATAAAACCGGAAAAAAAAAATATATATATAATTTAACCCTACAGAATCTTTTTAACGGTTATTATAGCTAGGGGAAGATTTTTGTTGTCATGTCTGATCTAATTATTTATTTGACATCTGGAGTCCACTGAGAATAAATTGAGAATTTATGGAGATTCCCTTAAAAAATATAATACAATCCTAAAAGATTCTCACCCAGACCCTGTGAAAATAGTGGCCTTTGTTAATGTTTTTTGCTATCAGAAATATTTGCATCATGTTGTAGAGTTACTGTGTACCTCTTACCATAAGAAGGGGACAAAAATAAATTTATAGTCTAAACCATATAGTCATCTTGCTAACAAATAAATTGACCTTTAAAAACATGGATCTCATGGCAAGTTCCAAGCATCTTTCAAAGATAAGGTTAAGGCATCAGGGCTGGCACAAGGGTTATTGTTAGCTTTCTGTATAAATTGATTTGGGGTTTTGTTTTTTTTGCAATCACTTGTCTAGACTGATGGATTAGTATGTAGACATGAATACTTATGAGGGATCACAGGGACTATAGAGGTAGCTAATGAAGTAGTACCTCATAGTGATCAGTGCCCAATGACCTTGGAGTTTAAATATTCCAGAGCAAAAGCCTGCTGAGATGAGCAGGTGCCAGGTGAATTCATATATTACAAATGCCCCAAAGAAACAATCACCTATTTAGAAGACTCTTTTCTTTGGACTTCGGGCTATGTCCCAAGATGCTCCATGGACATAACCTTGAAATGATTAAAACCTGTGATTTTATACCTGTAGTCCAACCTAATCCATCTGTCTCCTAAATTATTAACAGTTTACACTCTTATTTTCAAATTAACAGGATTTGAGATAGGATACAAGATAAGGATGGTTTTCTTATTTTATTGAGATCAATAGTTTTTCCTTACTTCCCATGCAAACAGCTAGTGTTAGTCCTATGAACAAAGTCTGAGAATGGTCATTAAAACTAAATGCAAACATACTCCTCATAGAAAATCCAAATGGGCAGCAGGCTGACAAACGCACACACCACACAGACCTGAAATGCCACTATTTTTTAATTCAATTCTTTACAAATTGAAACTCAAGCTCAAACATGAACCTCCCTGAGCACATTCTTTAATTACAAAAGCATTATCCCTGACTTTTCAGAGGGGGGGAAATGTTACATAATTAGCAAATAGTGAAATCAACAGAAAATCTCTCACTGGCTTCAGCAGTTATTGCATTGAGCACTCACTGACATGTCAGAGCTCTGCCACAGCAACTCAGTGGTAGACACCTGAAGCAAAACATAAAGAGTTCTTGACTCTAGTTCAGAAAATTCAGGCAAACTTCTCCGAGAGGTAAATCTCAGGTCTTTTCCTATAAGTGCCTATGGAATGTTACTCCAGAAAAGTGAAAGAAGGTGTCACATTCAGGTATCTATATTATAGAAAGGATTTTTTTCAGAGCTCAGGAATTTGTTAATTCTTTGGAATGTGCTAGAGAAATCTATCCAGATTACTGAATGGCTTACCATCTATCAGCCCCTTTCACTCCAGTGTCACAGGAGAAGCTTAAAGGTTTTTTATAGTCAAAGTCAGATATTCCAGCCTGTCTGAGCATTTTGTCGTATAGAAGCAGTTGGCTAAATAAAATCAAATAGAAGGGAATGGAGCAGAGAATAAAGAGCTTATCTACATAAAACAAGCATGAGTGTGTAAGACTACATGGAAGAGAGAGAAAAATACTGTAGCACAGTTGGAAAAATCCTTGACATAAACAAGAGTATTAGCGGGACATGTTTGTTCTTGACCTGAATGTTGTAATGCTTCCAAGCAGGGAATATGCTTTCATTAAAAATAGGCATTAATTCTAATTCTTCAGAGATGAACTTCAACTGATTTGGAATTCAGATAAGCCTTAAAGCATTTACATATTTGAGGATTATCTACATTTTTCCATAACTGGGGGTTTCATACTTCTTGGATTCCATAAGACTGAGGCTACTGTGTACACCAGGGACTCTTCACCATTCTCTTCTCCTGCTCCCTAGTCACCCTGTATGCTGGGTGATCACCCCTTTTTCTGGGTTTTATGTGTCTCCTAGTCCTCAAATAGCCTTACACCACCTCTGTATTAACTATGTAACCCTACTGTTTCTTCCACACCAGGATTCCTAAATATTTCTTTCTGAGGTGCTTTCAGTGGCTCTATTTACTCTTTTCTTACAGTAGGCCTTCTATGCTATTGCTCTGTGCTAAGGCTCTGTGTTGCACCACTTTCCTTGGGGCACATAGGCTGCCAGCAGTCTCTGGGAGCTGCCCTGTGGAATTCCTGATCTCTATGGCAGCTTCCCTACTCCTTCAGAAGGCCTAGAGTTTCCCAGTCCCACTTACTCCTCAGTGCTCAGGCCCTTGTCGATTTTTTATCTGGATAAGTTATTAATTTTATAAGTTTCAGACTCTCACTGCATAGAAAATGTTTAACAACTATAGACAGACAACAGTCAATCAGCACCTGATGGATGCTCAGCAGTTACCCAGTCCCTTTCTCCTTTTCCCTTCCATAATCATGTTTTGATTCTCTACCAATGGAGAGCCATTCTTCTCAGCCAGCTACTCCAAATTCCTGAGCCCTCCCAGCCATTTTACAGAAAGCCTTAACGTCTTGTGTTAATAGGTTGAGGCTGACAATGGGAGGAGGAAGATCTAGTAGCATTGATTTTGCTAGGCTATAGTAATTTTAAATTAGGTTCACATGGGATTTTAATAAAATTCTGTATAAATTCTAGGAGCTCCACGGCTTTCCACATCAGAGAAATAATAAAGACTTTCTTTTTTACCTTCTCAGCAAGTCCACTGCTATCTGAGAATTTACAGAAATAACCTAGTTATCTGCAAAACGTGTAAATGGTGATTCACAAACATGCAATTTCCCTTCAGAATTGTGCCCCTCCTAATAGTCAAAGGATCCCTGTCTAGGTTATGTATAGGATGGCAAGAGCTGAAAAAAGCAGCAAAGGACAAGAAAAAAAAAATCATGCTTGGGGATAGAATTTTCCATGCTCCTTATTCACTTTAAAAAACAGCTGCCAAAAAGTCAGTGTTATAAAATAAGACAGTAAAATAGATAATATGCACATCTGAATTGTACTATCCCTGTAGACCTGATTTTTCAGAAGCTGCCACCTTGCATGAAAACCTAGGAAGAAGAATTATTTTTTAAGTCATTCTCCCATAGCAGAGCAATTTCACATGCAGGCAGGTGCCAATACCATTAACTCCTTGGCATTAATTCCTTGCAGAACATCTGATAGCTAATGACAGAACAGCCTACTTGCCTGAGAATACAGATAGTTTCTCTTCCTGACATACAAAGCTTTAGTGCTTCAGAGAAATATTTACAAATAATGAGACCAAAATAATGAAGTAAAGTGACAATGCACATATTTAAGACCATTATTCACCTTTCCAAGATCTGAATGTTACCCACAAGCACTAGATTGTATCATGATTTGTTACTGTTGGGCACCTTGCATCGACTTTTACGTGCACACAAAGCGAGTGTAGAATGCTACCTACGTATCAGCCTGCTTTGCTGTAAGTACAAAGGGCTCTTTGATCCCAGTTCAGGAGATTACTGTAATATAGATTTTTTCAAAAACCAACTTTGCCTAAAAAGAACAACTGCATAAAGCAGCCTGAAGGCATGAAAGCCTCTGAGAATGGAGAATACCATCCATGACTTCTCTCTAAGACCTTCATCATAATCCTATTCAAGTTAAGAGGCGAAATTGCTTTTTGTTAGAATACTGTGAAATCAGTAAAAACTAAATGTGCCAGCTCCTGAGAGCAGAATTGTAGACTCGAGGTTGTTTAGGACACGGGGAGAAAGAAATGCCAAACAGGGCTGTTTATTTGTCCCTCAACTAGCGCAGGCTACATTATGGACAATTTTTATGTGATGCAGCCAGAGAAACACAGCTACACCATGCCTACTCCCCCAGTTGACATCTTTTCCCAATTTATCTTGGGGTTGAGTTCACCCCTGAAAAACCTCTTACTTAAATGATGCATTTTAGAGCATAACAGCACCATTTCCAGCATAATAAGGGTTTGGCAACTAGAAAGTTAGCTGGGTGTCAACATAGCTACCAGTCTGTGATACTTTCCTTGTCTCCTACTGGGGTACATGGAGCAGGAGAGGATTCATTTCACTTTTCTGAGACCTTTATCTCTCAAGGGGACAGATCTCAACAGATGACTTCCCAGTGACCAAGAGGAAACCTCAATATCTACCTGAAGATTAGGCAAGATAAATCATTAGAAACTTCTGGTGAGAGACCAGTGTTGTCAAATCCTATCTAAATAAGGTTTCAAAAAGCAACATTGCTCCTTTTCAACAAGCAGGGAAAGTGCTTGGGAATCTCTCCCAGCATGGACCATCAGCACTGCTTGAGCCAGACAATGAACAAACTCCATCACCCATATACTGAGTCTGCATCTAAGAGGGAACTGGTCTTCAGAAAGCACTGAATATATTGAGAAGAAACATGGAGTCGGCACAGAGAAAGCATTGGGGCATTCTTGTGTACAACCTGAGGGCAAGGTAAAGATCTCCTAGAACTGGTTGGATTTCTGGGCTAACAAAGGTCATTTGCATTATTTTGTGAAGGGTTTTCTACGAGTCTAATCTCCCCAGGCAAGGGTCATGTTTGTGCCCGTTACTTATTCTCTTTGCTCTAGTGATCCTGTAGTCCTTCCATTGACTGCAATGGCAGTGCTATTCATGAACTGACTCTAGGATTGGACTGTTTACTAAGCAAATAATCAGAATCAGCAGATTTGGAGTCATATGGGCACCCAATAAGCAGTCTGTTTTGTTGTAGGATTGGCTATAAAATCCCAAATCCCCTCAGCTCCTAGCTGCTGGCACCAAGGCTCACTAACAGCAAACAGAATGGCCTTTCACTCTGTGCTCTTCGTTTTCTTAGCTGGACTGGTATTTTTCTCTGAAGCTGCACCACTGGTGAGTCTCTTTTTATTCTAACTCAATCATTACAAGAATGATAATCTAGATTTTCTAGATGACTAGCATCTTCCCCATTCATGAAATTCCGTTACCATTTGGCTTTGGTAGAGTGTTATTTAACTACTATTTTTAAAGTAGCTTCTTCAGAATTCTTAAAACTTCTTTTTTTGCCATTTACCCAGCTATTTTAGTACATGATGAAAGGGTCAGGATCTAGAAGATATGACCTTTTATTTCTATCTGCAATTGTCAGTTCATGACTCACATCCTGTATCTTCAATATAAAGGTAGTTTTACCTTCTTCACCAAACAAGTGCTTCACTAAAGCACTAAAAAAGTATTTCTGAATTATGACTAAGGATTCCTTATAGTATAATGAAGCTTAAGAAAAAAATATTCATTCCACCCTAGGGATGTCATAGGTACTTCTTTGTTGGTTTCCTAGACTAACATGCTCTGCCTGCACTTAACAATAATTTACTATTTTCTTATTTGTGATCTCATTAAAAAGGTATACCTTAAAATATTTTCCCAGGGCCATATGCAACTCTAAATATTTATCATGCAACCTGGTGTGTGTGTGTGTCTAATAAAGTTATCAGTATAAAGCTCTAAGATACTCTGCTTTAAGAAATATATGCTTGAAAACTAGCTTTGAATACCATTTGTCAAAGAACTTGCTTTTAAGTCAGTGTTAATTCTGCGATAAGAATCCATCTTTTCTTTGAAAGAAGGTTTTGCAGGGCTGGTGAACAGCTCCTATACAACCTCTCCTGCTTTCCCCAAGGTCTCCCATGGCTCTGTTGATTCCAAATGCCCCCTCATGGTGAAAGTGCTGGATGCAGTCAGAGGAAGTCCTGCAGCTAACGTAGCTGTGAAAGTCTTTAAAAAGGCTGCAGATGGAAGCTGGCAGGACTTTGCTGCTGGGTAAGTTATGTGGTCTTAAGGAACCATTTTCAAGGTGCCTCGGGCAAACAATTGAGAAATAAAGGGAATGGAAAAAAAGAGCAATGTTCTCTAGAATGTGTCACACTATCACTGTTAACAGCATGTGAATTCTGGTCTAAAATCCATCAGATTCAAGTGGAAGCTATCCATGACTGAAATATGTGCTAATTGCAAAAACATGTCACGATGGTCATCTTATTTTTGTAAGGGAATAGATTTAATAATTAATTTTCTCCTTAGCTTCAGTAGTATCTTTCCTTTCCAGAATAAGAAAAAAATAAAAAGCTTATTTAGCAGAATTTTGTAGGCAATCCAGATCAACCTACTATCTTCATATGCAATGGATATAGAGCTTTATTTGCAGCAGTGACATACAAAATCATCTCTGTAAACTTTGCCTGTACATGTGCAAATTATAAGCACATTAGTTGTCTTCTCCTGTGTAACAAATATGCTGGTTGGAAGAAATTCTTTGACCAGAAAGTTTTAAAGACTCCTACTGTAACACAACACAGAAGCACAATCTCAGCATTTGTTTGTGGTCATTTCTATAGATCTGCATGCCTTTTGCTAGAAAGACAGCTCTAATACTTACAAAGCATCCTCAGAACATCAATGAGGGGCAGGGAATAATATTACTATCTTCAGTCTTCAGGAAAATTATGGGTAAGAGAGGAATACAGTTTACTAAAATTCAAATAGGTGATTTATTCAGGCATTTAAGTTTCATTGAAATAACTCACTGAAACAAATTTTTAAATATGACAAGAGAAATCTCCAGTAACAGCAGGATATTCAAGCACAGAATGACAAGCACAAGCATGGACAGGAGGCATGATTTGCATAAAAGATGCAGAAAAAAAAAAGAGGAGACAACCACAAGGAAAGAGATACCTTTCTCTACATCTAAAAGGTTTGGGGTTTTTTATAAAATTCAAAACAAAAAATACTTCTCCCACTGAAAAGGAACAAGAAAGGTTATGAGATTGAAGCAGAAACAAACCCCTCCACTCCTAAATGCTGAGTGTTAATCTAGGAACAAATGACTCTCAGAATGGATTTATATACTTCAGAGAAACCTCGTGGGGGGAAAAAAAAAAAAAAAAAAAAAAAAAAAAAAAGAGATGTTGTTTTCAAGGAAAGCGGAGGAAAGGATAATGTCTTGTCCTTAGTGTTTCTGCCATTATTAGGAAACCCGTATTACTTCAACTGTTTTATCAGGTGCTGTTGAACATGTAATACAAAACACATTCTACAGCAGAATAAGATAAATGCAACATCAGTGTTAAATGCCCTCACTTTTTGGGCATGACAACAGTTTTCTTGTTCAGTTTGCAATGTTGCTCTCAACAAGCCCAAGGAGACAAATCCCACAGCTGTTCTTAGCCAACCTCTGTTGACCCTTTAGGTCAGTACACTCCTGAGAAAATCAAATCACTTCTTCTTATATAGAAATTTAGAAGATTAACCCCAGGCAAGTGAGAAACATTTTGCTGGGGGAAGGCAGTGGAGGAACATGAAACCACAATTTTTATTGCAGGTAAAGATTTTGGCTTTTCCCTTGACTTGCATCTGAACCAAGGCTGCTCTCAGCAATACCACTGACTTTAGCTAATGGCACTTGTTTGAACTGGATTTTCATACAATTGCAATTTTTTTCTTTGGGGAAAACCAGACTTTCTCTGTGTTAAACCAGATGAAAATCTGAATGCAATCTGTAAGTAATCCTGTCAGGTTAACAATATTTTAAGTTACAGTACCTAGCAGATGCATATGGAGAAGTTACATTTTGTACAAATGTCTGTAAATGTTATTTTTTTACCTTTTTGCTAACACATTTTAGGGAATTAAGCAAATGCACCTAGCAACTGGTGAATTTGGAGTAATAGTATTTAAAAGACAGGGAAGAAGTTAGCATAGCAACAGCTTACTTTATTAAGAGGCTTATTTCAAAATTAGTCTAGCCAAAAATAAGCAAGAAGAGATAACTCAAGCCAAGACACACTCTGAGGAAGATGTTAGGGCACAGAGACCTGGGAAGCATGTGATTTGATTTCTATATGAACTCCTCCCATGACTAGCTTTGACCTTCTCATGCTTCACATGATTTTGGAAGTTTAGGTCTTCTCATGTAACTTAAGAGTTGCATTCATCAATCATAGTACTCATGTGACCTAGGATGTAAATCATAAAACAAACAAACCACCCAAAACTGCAGCATATTTGAAGTGGTTCCCCCCCATTTTCCTTTTTTTTTTTTTTTTTTTTTTTTTAACTCCAAATTGATAATTCATGTTCCTGAGGTTAGAGCAGAGTTTATCTCAGTGCAGTATGTATCCCAAGAGTTCATAAATGTCATTGCAAAGACATGGTTGATTTAATCTGGTCACAATACACAACTAAGGTCCAGACAGTGTAAAAGAGGATCAGGACTGCAGTCTAGGCTGGAGCCATTTTTGCTGGAAAAACACAGCTTTTTTAACTGTCCATCTTACAGCAGATGCTGGCAGTCCACATCCCATGAAGAATAAGCAACCATACCATATTTATTCCCCCACTCAGCCAGAAATCCAAGTGCTGTTCAGGAGGAAGCCCTTATAGCATTTCACTACCAGGGCTGAATGCAAGGCATCCTCTGCCTTGTCCTAATCCCATCCAGGCTCTGAATCACACACTGTCCTCTTGGCTGTCAATGCCACAGTAAAGCTGAAGGGTTTACTTGTGAGACCACTTGGCTACCACTTAATAACTAAAATTAAAAAAGTGCCATTAACTCCTGGTAGTGGGAGTCTTCAAGTGAACTCTTGTTTCCAGTTTCCCAAGCGTTCTTGATGGTTAACATCTGCAAATCTGGGTCAGCACCCATCAGGGAAAGCACTATGCAAGCTGTACCCACACTTTTTCAAACTAAAATTTATTTGTTTACCTGAACAAAGATTTTGAGGCAGACACGATTTTTCCTTGTAACTGCTTTATGTCTAGACACTCCAACTTGCAAGCAGATGTATGTGAATTACTAACTTGCACTCTGAACACTCCTGCAGGATCTCAGCAATTCTGTCTCACAGTTTCAAGGACACTTGTCAATTCATTCTTCATTCATTTACCTATCGCCTTTTACTAAGGCAATATAGTTTATGCCAGGAAGTACTAATTAAACCAAAATAAAATAGATGTGTACACAAATTGCCCATGAACCATGTTTCAAATAGGGCTTGGATTCTCTGAAGGTTTGGTCTACCAAATACTGGATACAGTTCATTTCACTTATATTGGAGCATTGAGATGTTTGTCAGTCTTCAACGTGCTAAACTTGAAATATAAGAAAACCTGAAAATTAACATGGGATTTTCAATCCTGTTACTTCTTAATTTAAGCAAAAGCTGTGTCATACAGACTTCTTTCATTCACCACCACTAACCAGAGATGACAAATAAGGTGGAGGAAGCAGTGGCTGAAAAAGAAAAGCTGCAATAGCACAGATTATTCTGTTTCTGATAAGCAGGATGTCACTGCTTTCTCCCCTCCCTCTCTTCCTCCTCAAGCCTTTCTGTTTTCTGACTGGATAGCCACTCTTTGCCATAAGACAGGAAAGTTCTACTAGTTCTTCAAGTCAAGGCTTTTTTCATTTTTCCTTCAACTACATCATGTGGTTATGAAGAGCTATAAATATTAAATAAATATTTTCAGCAGAAAAAAAATTGGAAAAAAATAGAAATAAAAGGAGGGAAAAGAGATAAATGCTGTTTAGGAGCTAAGTATGTAAATATTTAAACAGTGTCATACAAAGCTTGTACTTTTCAAACAAATAGGGTGTAATGCCAGCTATATTTCCTTCTTTCTTCTGGACTTCATTCACCCACAATTTTTTGTAACAAGCTGAGTACATAATCTCTCTGAACTGGGAATTTCTATTGCTCATTTATACGGCACCCAGTGGAAGAGGACCCTCCTCTTTGACCAAGGCATTGTAATTCAAATTAGTAAAATCTTGTGATGCTAAATTGCTTTTCCAAGACACTACCACCCAGGATCACATAAAACTGCATCAGTGTATAGGGGTAAAACCTATAGACAGTGTTAATAACTAGAGAATAATTTTCCAATAAAATCTCTCTTTAATTATAAATTGCAATTTGCATCTTGCCTTTCATCATGACAATTCTTTTCCTAAGCCACTAACATTTAGTTCCAGAGGACACTCAGTAAAAGTTAAACGTGATACTAAAAGAAGGGCTTTTAACTATAATCCCTGCCATAGCAACAGCAATGACCAAAAAAAGCCAGCCAGCTTTGATTTGTGATGTACATGGATGAGTTGGTAGCAAGGACAGGCTCTGCAATATGGAAACATACACTATATAGGAGGGGGGAATTATTTCAGAAAATGGGAAACAATTTAGTGTAGAATTTGGCTGTGCAGCACTTCTGTTATTTAATATTCCACATTGACTTTTTCTGTTTAGCATCTAAATGACAGTAGAAAATATTTATGTAGATATTTTACCATTACAGGAAAACCACAGAGTATGGGGAGATCCATGAGCTCACAACAGAAGAACAGTTTGTAGAAGGAATATACAGGGTTGAGTTTGACACCAGTTCTTACTGGAAGGGACTTGGCCTTTCTCCATTTCATGAATACGCTGATGTAAGTACTTGCAGATATAACTGATAACCTATATACTGTGTAGTGGCATCAGCTGGAAAAAATAAATACAGTCTTTAATAATGAAGGAGCAGCATCATTCACTGAAATGGCTCGCTGCCACATAACACTGGGCAAATAAAGGCAGTATATAGCCAGGTAAGCCAAAGGAAGCAACCAACTTCCCTGCAAATACTGACACAGCTCTTCCACAGTAGAGCTGTGCCCATTCATCCAGTCAGACTGGTAGGGAGCTTCATTCAAAGAAGAGCTACATTACTCAAAAGTACACAGTGTTTATAAAACAAGAAAATAAAATAAAAGACTGCTTTTATTGTTGCTGAAGGAATATAGGGATTTGGAAATCCTAATTTTATAGGAAATAAACTATTCTTTAATCAGAGGTATTTCCCCTGTATCAGTCACCTGAAAATGTATGAATTCTAGTATGACCTGTAATTACAGAAAACATTAATTCTTTCTGGTTTACCTTTTTTTAAAGAACTATGATCAGTACTGAAATATGTAATAGAAAAAAAGGCATAAAAATATAAATAAAAAACCATAGTGGGAAAGCAAAAGTCAGCTGTTTCACTGATACTCAAATTTCATAATCAGAC
Source organism: Athene cunicularia (assembly GCF_003259725.1). Lineage (NCBI taxonomy): Eukaryota > Metazoa > Chordata > Aves > Strigiformes > Strigidae > Athene > Athene cunicularia. The sequence goes on from NW_020799095.1 coordinate 106,866,871, forward strand.
CAGGAATATAATCATGTCTTATGCCTCCCTTTGCTTTCAGCCCTACGCTGATTTATTATATACTCTATTCTATTACATTTACTTAGCACTCAAAAAAAAAAAAAAAAAATTGTTTAAATTCTTCAGGCTTAATTTGCCATTAAATTTAAGTTTCCCCAAATTAAGTAGTCTGGAATGGCTACAGATTGTGTTGTAGAACATTTTAAACCACAAGTTTATGAAATTTTGTGGACGACTAAAACAAATTACTAAGGCCCAGATCCATAAAAGTCTGAGGTGCAGTTTGGGTCATTTAGGTAAAATAAATAATCTGCAAAAATATTCCCTAACCATTTGGATGTCTGAAAGTTTCTGGGCCTATGGAAGAGCTTCACCTCAAAAGGTGTTTAAAAGTGCCTGGTTGATACTGTTCCAGCTAGGCTGTTGAAGAAAATTTTCTTTGACGTAATAGGCTACAAGTCAACAAATTAGCCTTGGAAGTGGGCTGAGTTCAATGCCTGTCTGTGTACAAGGTAACTGAAGCCTAGTCCTCACACCACAGCAGCTTAGACTCTGTCAGGACCAGGATGTAGGAGGGAACTCTCTAGTCTTCTTGTACAAAGTACATCATGGTTCAGAAGATGGTTTGGCTAAAGAGAGCCAAAAGAAAGTGGGAGCTTAACCCAAGTGACACTTTCCTGGGTACTGAGTGTCCCAAGTTCCAGGGACTGATTTGGAGAGCAGCAAATTTGAATTATCTTAGGACAAGGGGGTCTCCTTGTTCTGGCAAGTCTAGCCACCCTGTTCTTAATGCAAGAACTGACCCCATCAACAGCTGTGTTAAAAACAGAAGTGAGGCACTGAAGTACAGAAAGCAGCTTTGGGCTCCAACTGCCTACCATGCTTGGACACCTCACACAGAGGTTGTATTTAAGTTCAATAGATGTGATTTCACCTGCTGTCTGTCTTACTGGTTGTTTGAGATACCTCCCCATCAACTTCCCATTCCACATCACAAACTAGTTTGCCTGACTCAGGTGTAGGAATCTCCATCTAGCTTCACCACAGCCAAGGCTTTTTGTGGACCTTGGTCCAAATCTCACAAATTTCTCAGTCTCCACTGAACATTACAAAGTAACAGGGAGCATTACCCTTCAGAAGGGTAAAATCATTGACTGGACAGAACTGGCAAAGTATTCTGCAGAGGAAATGGATGAGTTGGTAGCATTGGTAGCAGTTGGTATTCTTTATAAGGTAGTTTTGAATGTATGGTGTTGATCATCACAAGTTTTCTCTTTTCCAGGTGGTGTTCACTGCTAATGATTCCGGTCACCGCCACTATACCATTGCCGCTCTCCTCAGTCCTTTCTCTTATTCAACCACTGCTGTTGTCAGTGATCCCCAGGAATAAACATGTACTGTCGTTACACAAACACCCTCCTCCACTAGAACTATTGTAGGCTTTTATGAGGAAGGTTTTTCCTATTGCTAATGCATAACTTTTTGCTACATTAGGAGGTTTTTTTTCCATTTTGTAACCTGGCAAACTTCAGACAAGTCAATAAAATGTTACTTCTTTAAAACAATTTTCATTCTATTGGTGAAGTTTTATTGTGTTCTAAGGTGTCGTGATTTGCATTCAAGTGCAAAGGACATCTGGAAAACATGCACTGCATGGCACTTGATTTGGTTCCCTTATCTTCCTCCGCTACCTTAAAAAAAATCTCACCAAATGCATTGGCTCAAAATAAGAAAGTTATAGAATTGTGCTGCCTTAAAAACTTTGACCAAACACGTATACTCAAAATAAGAAAGTCATCCATGCTACTCATAGTTCATACACAGAAGAGATGCTCCCACTATCAACAAGGTCACAGGGTAAATAGGAGAAATTTTGAATACCTAGCAACAGAAGAAACAATGCAGAAAAACTGTTGAAATATATATATATTCAGAGAGCTGTAAGAGTTAAAATCTGTGTACTTTTACTTAAAACTTCAGGCAAACCTCAACACTTTGTCATTTCAAGAGGAAAGCTTGCTGCTCAATCAATCTAGGAAGTTCTGAAGCAATGTGAATAGCACTTTGATCTTTAACCCAGCTGACTTCTGTATTGAGGTGCATGCCAATTAAATCTCTAATAAGTCAAATCTCTAACCATAATTTTTAAAAAGGATCTAAAATAGAAACAGAATCTTAATATTCTCTTCATATTTTTAGAAACAGGAGAAGGTAAGCGGTAGAGTGACTGATTCAAATAACATTGTTGATAAACTGATCAAAGACTTTGAGGGATTCAGCAGTGATTTCTGTAGACTGATGGCTTGTTGTATTTAAAATATCCTGAAGAAGAGGAATTGTTTTTTAACAGGATTACAGAAACTACAGAGATAGTTACTCAAATCATGTCATTCAGAAACCATCAGCACTCATCTGCCACTGACCTTGGAGTTTATCTCTACACCCAGAGCCTGCTGGGATGACTGCGTACAAAGTGAATTCACAAGTTACAAAAGCTTGTCTTTAACGTTTCACTATTTGATTACTTTTTTTTTTCCCTGGTTTCTGGATACTACCATAATTACACAACTCTTGTAACCAGTGCAAATAGTTTCAAAGTGGCACTCATCTTAAAGCATACAGATTTCATGGGATCCTGCTACTCCTGAAGCTTGAAAACCAGTAAGTTTGACTTGCAGTGGGCTATGGCCAACCCTCAAAATGGACATAAATATGTTTATACAGGTGTAGTCATTAAAACAAACAAACAAACAAAAAACTACTTTGCACATAGACTTCCCTATGATGACATGATAAACATAGAAAAAGCGTGTACATACATGTGTCTAACCAAAGAACAGAAAGTTTAATTTCAAGAAATAATATTTCCCTAAAATGAAGCAGATGCTTCTAGTGGAAGCTGACTTGCAGTTGTACATGGAAAGTCCTGAACTTGTACTGAATATAAGGGACAAGTAAGGTGATAGGACTTAAAGCATTGTTTAAGTGTGCTTCAGAAATGGGCATGTAGGCATCTGGTTATCATGCTGGAAACCAACAGTAACACATTTTTCCTCCAGGGGGATGCATAAGATAACTAGATAGCCCACACATTATCCACTTAGCTTTTATCAGAGGTGAGGAGATGGGCACCACAGAAATAAATCACTTAATGGATAAATATGGGTAAGTCAACTAAGCCAAGACGTAACCACAAATTATCATTGAAACTGAAATTGCAGAGCTGACAAGAAATTTGTATTTCTTTCAACCATATGAGATCTATACATCACTATTCCTCAACAAAAAAAAAGAGAAAAATAAAGCAGAAGAGACATTGTTTCTAAGAAAATACATCACTGCAGTTGAGCTAGGCAATATTCACATTTCCACAGGCAGTGACAGAAGAGACTTATTCTTGCAGACAAGGTTCATATTTGTATGGGTTACTTATTTTCTCGTTGTTTACTAAGTAAATAGTATGAATCAGTATGTTGAAAGTCAAATGGGTTTTCTGATAAGGAGCTTCTGTTTAGAGGCCTTGATATAAAAATCACAGATCCCACCAGTTTCTACTTGCTGACACTGAGACTCCCTGGTGGTAGGCAAAATGGCTTTTCATTCTGTATTTCTTATTTTCTTAGCTGGCCTGGCATTTTTCTCTGAAGCTGCACCACTGGTAAGTGTCTCAGGATTCAGGTCCTTCATGCTAATGTAGTCCCAGCTTTTATTGTTTCTTTTTTTTTAAAAAATACTTGAATTAGTGTAAGTAAAAAAAAAATAGAGTATTCCATTTTATTGTAATTATTTGATTTTATGGTATGTATTGACTGGATTTATCTTCTACTGCTCTTTTTCTGGTTCTTCTTTCTTGTTCTCTAGTGATTAGTGAGAGGGCATTATGGTTAGAGAAGCAGCACTTGTCATTAGACTCAGCAACTACATGAAAAACAATTTAAAACAAGAAAGGAAAGAAATATCATATTCACTCTACAGAAGCCTTGGACCTACTGAAAAGTAATTATTAGCCCTTATAACACAATGAACAAGCTCCTGTCATGAGGGCTTTCACTTCCTGTTGTGAAATCCATGCTGGAGAAATTCCTTCTCTAGTTCTCTCCCTTACCTGTCTATCCAATACAGCTCCATCCCATGCAAGTAAGAAGGGATCTCAATGCTCATTGATGCAAGCAAAGAAACAAGCCAAAGCCAGGATCCCACTTCCAAAGCAAGCTAAAGATACAGATGCTTCAGTCTGAAATTCTCCTAGAACAGACTTTTCCCTCCCTTTCTACCTCCCCATCCCTTCCCTCCTTCCTCTCAAGTTCTGATCTGTGGGAAAATGAATACCTGACCAACCTTTGTGAGGAAGCAGACTTTCATTGAGCTCCCAGGGCATAAAAGGCATAAAAATAGGTGGTGGCACTAGAGCCCTCGTTGCCAGTGCCTCAAAAGAAAGAGTAGCAAGGAGCCTCTGTCTTCCAGAAAGGGAAGCCTCAGGAGTCAGGGCATACAGGCAGCATAGATACCTGCTGATGTATTGCTCTGATATAGGGCAGTGTATATTCAGTACATCACAGATTGTAAGAGGGATGTAAGAGAGGGCTCTTAGTTTTTAATATCTACATCATGATTCATTTTGCAATGATTAAATGGAGATCAATGACTGCTATTTTGAGATCACCCCCGATTAGCACCTTTCACAAAGCTCTGTTTTCTCACTTTTTATATACAGAGATAGGCAATGGAAGGTGAAAGTCCTGATTCAACTCTACCTTTGAACAGGTAAAACATCAGGGCATAACCCCTGCCTGTGATGAACATGTTGGGAGTAAAACTACAGCCACCCCATCTTTGAAAGAAGGTTTTCCTCTCCTATCCTGGCATAGCTTCCAGAGGCTGACAAATCTGATCCAACATGGCATTAGGAGAGTCTGTATGTGGTGCCTATCAAGATTACAGCAGATTTAAGATAACTCCATGGCAACCAGACATCAGAGGCTCTCAAATCCATAAAGTTGCGCTCAAATTGCTGCTCCAAAATACAGAGGAAGAGTTGCCAGATTTTTAAACATACCTACTACCTTTGATGATTTATTTCCTGTTGAGATCACAATTTAGTTACAACTTCATGCTGGAGATGATGTGTAGCTAGGCTGTGCCAAAGAGAAAACAGAAACATGTCCTTGCACACAGCCACAGTGTCTCCCCAGTACACATGGCTACACTCCTCCCAACACCTTCCCCGGTTCTGCCATATCCAGCCCCCAGAAAGATTCAGGCTTCATTTCTGCAGTACACAGTGATCATGTCGACAAAAATATAGTAGATTCTGTAGAGCTAAAGAATAACATTCCTTAGCCTTTATTACACACAATCGCTTATCTTTCTTACAATATTACATAAAAATTCTCTCTTCCTATCTGAAGGACTCTGCTGACTCCAAGCATCCTCTTTTTATAAAAATTCTGGATTCAGTCCGAGGAAGTCCAGCTCCAAATGTTCCAGCTAAATTATATAAAGAAGCTGCAGATGGAACTTGGGAACTGTTAAATTTAAAGTAAGTCATACCAAAATAATGAGTGAAGAAGGGAAAGGCAATGGGAAGAAGCCAAATAGTTTAAAAGCCCATTTCATAGTCTCTTAATGTATCTTTTTTACTCAGAGGAAAGATAACATATTACTGAATGAATTTGCTGCAGATTATCTTTTAACTGTACTACAGTTTCAGCTACCAAAATGGTTTTATAATGCTTTATAATCACTCTGAGCAGAAGAAAGTATTTTAAACTACCCTTTAATTCAATCATCACTTCTCCTAAATTTCATTAGAAAGGATTATATTACTTTTCAGTACCCAGCAATGAACTGCTGCATTGTTACCAGAAGAAACAGGCAGACTCTTTTAGTTTGTTTAAAACTAAGGCTCTGGTTGAGAATCCTACCTTTATTGGATATTTTCCTTCTTTTGAAATGGATTTTCCTTTCATATAACATCACAGCTTTAAAGAAAAACCACAGAACTGTTTTGAACATGTACCACATGATAGTTGATAACCTTCTTTGGTTCAAGATAAAGGAATCAGCCAGAGAAAATTTGTGAATAAAACTTTCTCACCTCCTCCCCCACAGAAAAGCAATTGCACCTGAAATAAGAAAAAGAATCTCCCAGATATTTAAACATTGCCATGTCTGTCAAAAAAATAGTTGTAGAATTTCAAATGTAGATTACTTTTTTTTTGAAATTGTCCCCAATTTTAGTATATATTAACTCTTTAAAAACTCAGAAGAAATTTTTACTTAAAGTGTAATCTGAAATTAAATTGAAAAAAATTCTTAGGGTGTACACAGAGAATGCACATTCTTTACTCAACAAGCAACATCCCACTTTTACACTTACATCCTTAAGACAGTTGCAAGGTCTCACCTGAGACCTTTCCAGGTCTGTTAACAGTCTAATCTATGTAAAAAGGTGTGATAGAGTTCATAAGGTCTAAAGCTGACATAGTGCAGGAATGTCAATAGTGGGATCCCAGACTCATATGCTTTGCTAGAAAGTCCATGAGAATCTATGTAAATGGCTCTCAGAGCAGTGGGCTGGCAGAAGGAACAGCACTCTCATTTGTGTCCTTGAGAAATGATAGCTATAGTGAAGGCCACACATGTTTGTACAAGGTGGGGAAGAACAATCTATCACGTTGTCCTACTTAAATTGCCTCCTGACCCTCAAGTGAGAAGATAGCTTCACACATACTCTGTCACTGAAAATGCATGAAATTTTCCATTAAGGGGATGTTCAGTTTACTTATCTTCAAATCTGAGGTAAGAGGCTTTATATAGTCTGTTGAACAGCTGGATGTTGAATGAAGCCTTGAAAACATAACATTTGAAACAAAGAACAAAGTAACCTTAAGATGAGGAGATGAAGTCGTGATAATACCAAATCAACCTTTACAGCCTTGTAAACTTGTAAATAATTGGACGTTTCGAAGAGATACTGAAATAACCATTCTCAGTTAAAGCTATGTTTGGATTTAGCTAACAAAGCTTATTAGAGAAATAAGCTGTTATCTAACCGGGATCAATCTACAACAAAGAAAAAAGAGACACATTTGAATGGATTTAAAAAAAAATCTGGAAATTGGCTACAGAGCATCTTGTAAAACACAAATGGTGTTCTACAGCTTCATAGTTACAAGTTATATTAAAGCACAAATCTTAAGTAATGCACAGGACAATGACATAAAAATAACCCAATTCTTTGTTTTTCTCTGCATGCAATTTGAATAAAATATGTTCAGAAAATGTTTTGTCAGCTAGAACACAAAACAGTGGTTTGTGACTACTAAAATCAGGCACTAGCAGAACTGCTATTGGCAGATAAACTACCCAATCAATGACCTAGTATTATATAACTTCACAGAAATAAGTTTCAACCAAGAGACGTGTTTGAGAGACAGCATTCAATACTGGTTCTCAAGCCCTAAATTGGTTGGTGTTCAAAGGTGTATAGTTTCAAGCCAGTACTATGGCCTTGGATAGCACTGATAGCATCTTCAAATCAAACAAAACCATCTGTTTGTTGAGGATGAAAAACCAACTGATCAATACAGACAACAGGGAATTCCACAAGGCTACACCATTGGCTGACCTACAGTAATTTCAAATAGCAGATCTCAAATTTCAAATAGTCAACTTCAAAAAATATTCATACTGATAAAACAACTCAATACATTTAAATAAGAAAGAAAACTATGGGAAAAATTGAGAGTTGACCCTACTTACTTGCACAGTAAGTGTATCATAGAGCTTCCACATTGCTTACAGCAGTGGAGGTTTTCCCTCTGAGTGGGTTCATTTAATTAACTCCAAGACTCTGCCAAGTCTATGAACAATAATGCCAGCTTTTGGCTCACCCCCAAACCATACAGAGCAGTGACATGGCAGAGGGCCACCTGCTGTGGTGACTGTGGAAGCAGCAAATGCCAAGACAAGCTCTGAAGCATCCATAATACAGATGGACGTAAGCCATTCCAGATCAGTAAAAGTATTCATCATATTACTTAAACTACACGACTTCACTCAGGTTCAATAGCTAAAGAACTACATTTTTCTGGAGCTTTTAACCAAAATATAAAAGTGCGTTCTTCTGCCATCACACAGACAAACCAATGACAACGGAGAGCTCCACGAGATCACAACTAAAGAACAATTTGCAACAGGGAAATACAAGATTGAGCTTGACACAGCCTCTTACTGGAAGAGACTGGGCTTGAATCCCTTCCATCAACATGCTGATGTGAGTATTCATTTTCTCCTGTACTTTAGTTGCAAAGAATAAAGATATTACTTTATATGTCTAGGCTTCAATTACTAATTGTACGTATTGAACTTCCTTTTCACTTTATAATCTTTTTGCATTAACACTTTAAATCCACAGTCTCAAAGCTTTCTAACAACATACTCAGGAGAGAACCTAGTTACTAGTTTCCCTGTAACTCTCAATAAGCTCTCAGATGCATTTCTTACAAAGCTTTCCATCCTTCTACCTCTACTTAAGCCTCTGATTATTCCTAGACACCTGAAGAACAAGTGGTGTACACTAAACAGGTGTACTCTGTTAAGTCTGCTGGGAAAAGGATTTTTCTGCCCTTTGGATCCAATATTTGTACAGCTGCAAAGATTGTAATTTATATTTTTAAATATAATTGAAGTATGAACTGTGTTCTGGATGCTTGGATCCTCAATTTACAACAGAAAAAAAAGTGTAATAGGATAAACTCGTTAGGTGAAGGTTGTCCAAATCAGGTACAAAGTGATGCCAGCTGCAGGGTTTGGGATTCCTTAAGGCTTGTCCCCTTCCCCTCCACAGCATCAGACCTTCCATATGACCTTCCAGTAGAAGCAGCAGTCCTGTATTAGTTGTTTCCTGGACTGTGACAGATCAGTGAGCACCATCAGCTGTACAGTTTGCAACTGCTGGTCAAAACAGCCATTTGTCATCTCCTTGGAGAAAAGGTGGCAGACACCTGGGTTATATTTTGTTTCTGCCTCTCAGAAATGGATGATTACATCCTTATTCTAGACAATAAGGAAGGTTAATGATGGATAGTTTTGAATTCTGTGATAACAGAAATAAGAGTTAAGATGAGATTTACAGCATGCAAGTAAATTGATCATACATCAAAACACTGTTTAAATCTGTATTCCAGACTAGAAATGAATTTAACTCAGAGTTCAGGAGCCCCCTTTCTTAAAAATAAGCCTCAGCAGGGATCATGTTTTGCTCGGTTCACTGGTTGTTTCATATGTATCTTTTTATTAATGTTGAAAGAAGCACGAGCTATGCACATCATATTATTAAACTGTGTCTTTTTAAAAAAAATGGACACCCATCATCTCACAATAACAAAATAAGCTACTATGTAGAGGGAGAAATCAAAGGACAGCACATGAGCTGATGGGGAAGATGTATAAAGGGCTGTTGTAAATGATTCACAGATAAGGTCATTATCACATCGTAGCCAAAGGACTAAAGCAGCCCTTCTCTATTAAGTAGAATTAAAGAAATTTACTGCTTCGTATTTTCGCATGATGATAGTTCCTGTAGTACTAGTTTAATTCTGTTAAACAGGTTAGGTAAAATGATCACAATGGATTGATCTAGGCTTTTATCTAGAGATCACTTATCTATCTTGTATTTGGTTTTTCTTTTTCCAGGTGGTGTTCACAGCTAATGACGCTGGTTATCGACACTACTCCATTGCTGTTTTCCTCAGTCCCTTTTCTTACTCAACTACAGCAGTAGTTAGTGAGCCAGTGGAATAGAAGCTGACATTAAATTAAAATTAAAATTTCCAGAAATGATAAGCATTTAGTTTCTGCCTCTATCAACAGCTTTAGATTTCATAGTAAATCATTAACAGTAAAGTTGTTCATTCACTTTGTTAACTTTAAGAACTTTAAGAACTTTAAGAAGAATGTGTATTGACTTTGTTTTCAAATACTCTTCTGAATAAAAGTATTCTGTATTTCTGTATTCTGTAAATATTGCTCTTCTGAATAGAAGTTTAGGGCTTGAAAAAACACATTAAGCTTAGGGAAAAAAATGCATTGAAATGCCATTACTGGAATTCTGAGAATAAACCAAATTTGTCCAAGAAGTTAAACTACATTCTGTCTTGCAAAGGAAGCAAATGACACACATCTGAAAGGTGTCTCATAAAGAGTAAGCACACAGGAAAGGCAATCCACCACCTACCATCATCTGTACTTTATTACTGAAGTCACACAGGACTACTACCCAAGGGCCCACATAATCATCAGATAAACTTACCTCCCAATTCTGATTTTTAAGATATAGAAGCAAAAGCAGCTTAAAAGTGACAGCAAGGTAGAATAGCAGTTAAGGATGCTACACATACTTCAAATTCCTGCTTTCCAATATATTACAACTGGTGACACTTTCAAGGAGAGTCCATATCAAGTGTTGCAGAAAAGTATATCCATCAAAATATACTTAAAGAAGTTTATTCATGTATTTTCATGAAATTCTGCAAAAAACTTTGTACCCAGTTAAAGTACTCCAAAAACTACTTCCATACCTCTAATCATCAGAGACTTTTATACCTGTAAGATACAAAAAAAAAAAAAGAAGGACAACTGATGACTGATTTCTGAGAAAACCAGCTCCCTATTTAATGCCTGGAGAAATATGGATGAATCCTTCTATCTCCTGGTCTTGTAATCCCTATATAAGGAAGATTACTCCTAAAAAGAAATAAGTATAGAGTCACTGGGAGAATTAACAGAATAGAAACCCTATCTTGGAAAAGTATGTAAAAAAGTTGAGTCATTTAGACTACTAAAAACAAAAGGTAAACCGATTTGTTAGCCCAAGGGTTGATTGCATCACAGCCTAATCTGAAGTATTTGCTGGCCAGGTGTCCCTTCCTTCAGTTGTTACTTCAAGGAACTGAGCACTAGCAAAATAAGCACTTTGTCTACAAACAAAACACAAAGAAGATACATACTCCACAGAATCTCAGAATAAACAAACCAACACAATCTTTAGAACATTGTATTTCATAAAAGACAATGATAAAAAAGTACAAACATTTTCATGAACAACAGAAACCAAAACTATGATAGTACACAGGAAATTCCCAGCATTTGTTTCAGTGCATTTTTCATTAAGCCTATCTTACATACCTCTACAAATAAAATAATTTTAAGTACACTTCCTCTTGCTGATACGCAATGGATCCTTTTAATATTTTTAAATAACTGGCTCATTAGTAATCCACTACAACATAGTCATTAATAAACATAATGATAGAAAAATAGACTGGCAAGATCCAAGGGAAAAGGACATTTTGCACTCGCTTTTCAATATATACTATGGAAAATGGATTTTATACTTTATATTCTCCTACTTAAATCTGAAATACAGCAAATGGGCTTAAGAGTATCTTAGCATATCAACCAGACTCCACTGTAGTGTTTTTACTTGTTAATTTGCAAGATCTTCAGAATCTTGTAAAATACTCCCTCTTTCTTCTCCGTCCATGTTCACTCCTTGAAGAGACGACATCCCTAAGTTGTCTGGTCAGCAATGCAAAAGCCAATGTGAGTGGCTTCTTTCTACATTTTACAAGAATCATGAAAATATCAAAAGGAATGTGCACAACTCTTATTTCTGCATCGCATTTATTTTGTTTGAAGGCACTGTCTATGTTAAAATTCACTACAGAATAGTAATGAGTTCAAGCAGGTAGTATACAAACACTGTTTTGATGTAATTTAATATGGCAACTTGTAAAACTTCCCAACAAAGTGATAAAAGGTATTTAGAGTGTTGGTTAATAATTCAAAATTTAACAACCATATCTTTGGGGCACCAAAATGTAAACTTTTTAAGAACTCAGCTGTATGTCATAATCCATTCACATACTGGTTTAAATCACATTTTTCTAAGAGCGTACATGATTAATCAACTTAGAGCTGTAAAGTTATATTAGTTCAGCCACAGCATATATGTAATATAGTATGTATATATGTATATATATACACAGGTTAGAATTTTTTTTAATTGCACATTAGTTTTACAGAATGCCTGTGCATAAAAGCATGCTTCAGAAAACAGTACAGACCTACAGTACCAAAGGATGTTTCATAATCATAGGTATTAAATTGTAGGTGAACTTGCACTGAAAACCAGAAATCACTTAAAAATTCCATCAGGGATTTAAAAATTTATTCAACAGTTCTTAAAGAATTGTATTAGCCTGTTATGAAATAAGACTAATTTTATTTTGAAGATATAATTGCTCATACAATGTATTAATTATCTCCCCTTTATCCATATGCTTCAGAATATTCTACACACTCAGTTATAGAAAAATATATTAGGAGGTGATCAAACCACTTAAGCATGCTTTTGAAGGATGTTTGGTTCACTTTATGCTCACTTTTTGTTATTTTCATTGCATTACATCATTCCTAAAGCATATTAGATTAACTCTTAGATTTTAAGGTAATTCCAAAATGGTTCAAAATATGCCTTACAATTGTTCTGAACTACTTAAATGAAATCATTGTATTTCTACTAAATATTTGGGATGCCTACAACTAAACTCGCAACTTTACTGAAGAATAGCTAAGGGCAAAATTTGCTGCTGGGATGTCAAAGAAATAAAGGTGTTTATGGCAAACAAACTCAAATATACAAAGCACCACACCATCTGTGGCAGCAATTCAGGAAACCAACACACAGTAATGAGTTAAAGTTAGTATTCTTTGTCAACACTCTTACAGAACACTCTATGGATAAACAATCCTCATTATATACTGCTTTCCATTCTTCATGGGAGCAGACGTCAGTCTTTGGTTCCTAAAGAGTTGAGTAACTGTGACAAACAAAACAGTTTAGTAGATCTTGGTCAATAACTGCATTAACATAGAAAATAAATGATTCAGTCTTTTTCTTCACTATTAACAGGGGATGTAAAAAAATATTAGGAAGAGATAATAATGCTTAGCAGCGGGATACTTTTAAATAGCATAACAAGCAAACAGAAAATAAGAACATATGTTTTTCATTGTAAGCCAAGGAAAGGGGCTAGTTACTCATACATATAACACCACAAAAATAGAGAAACAGACAGGACCAATCCTTAGTGGGACCACACAACCTCAATCTCATTGAAAGTCATCGACTTGAGGATACTTAATGCATCATAGAAGCACTCAGCACTCTAACAGAATAGGCCCTTAAATTACTATATTGATTAATATATTATGTGTGGAATTTTAAAAAGCACTTGAGATTGGCCTGCTTTCAGATCCACTTATGCCATCAGCAGTAGCAGCAGCAGAATAGTTTGACCAACACCGTGGTTCTGAAAATCCCACACTGCAAGCATTAGAACTATTAGAACTAAGTTTTATTATTTTCTTAAAAATCTAACTTTAATATTCTTCCAATGAAGACACATTTTTGGCTCTTCTGATTTTGGAGGAATAAAAGTGCTGTTTACTAAGATTTTTTTTTTAAAAAAGAACAATACCAAAATACTGTATGCACCCAGACACATTGTTTTAGGCATTAAAATCCCTGACATTGACACTAGTGGCACACGTGGAAATAGTTAAGAGTTCCTGTAGAATATAATACGCAACAACTGCAAGATTCTCTGTAATACACATGCAATATGCATATAAATAGGATTTAGATGGCAGGCAGGGTATCATACAATTTTGTTGGCAATAAATAAAATTAAAAGCTTTCTTCCTAGCAAGTTCATATATGAAACTGATTTTTCTATATAGATATGCAGGAGGCCTAGAGCTCAAAACTAGTATAACAGTTTACAGTCATAGCTGGCCAACAATTAATGTTTCCTTCATTTCACATAAGGTATAACCTTTTTTTTAAGCATACTTGCATTTTACACTTGTTCTTTCATGCTAATAAAAACATTCCTATAGAATTCAAACAAGAACACACTCAAATACACACTGAAGCATAAAATATTGAGCCATTTAAAAGCAATGTACACACATTAATTTACATCACATATTTACAAAACACATTTTAAAAAGAAACAAAACCATTCATTTAAATAATGAGGGGAGGGGGTGGTTTAGTATAAAAAAATTCCTGGAAGAAGAGGCCTCTGTCCCTACTTCCAGAGAAGCTACAAGTCTGTTTTCTGCAGTTTAATTAGTTGAGTGATTAAGATAGTGAATATGAAGAATAAAGGCTTGAACAGTAGTCTCATGCTGTAAACATCTGAGTGGTAGCTGCTGGCTTTTCTTCCAGAACAAAATGCATGGTACAGACAATCATGTTACTTCTCATCCCAAATATGCATCATCAAATGGTCAAAAATCTAATTCTAAGCTGCTGTTGGTTTGGTTTGGTTTTGTTTTACAGTGTCTATTAGTATCTTCCAGTGTTAGTTTATTCTGGTAGGGCAGCTTGTCATTCCACTTCCATCAATAGTCTTTAACAGGAGCAAGTTCTGGTATGAGATTAACAGTTATATTTTTATATAATCTACTGACAAGTATTTTAGGAGTATATACTAAATTGTTCAACCCATCAATATACTGACGTTCTCTGGAATACCTCAGAAGTTTATATCTGCAGGAGGAGTTGGAAGAAGAAAATGTGAAAAAGATTTGCAAGAAACAATTCAATTGATGTTAGACATGATACTGTAACAGTCATTTCATTTTGAAATAGACTCTAAATTCTGAAACTACCTCTCAGCCCTTTGAAATTACCAAATTACCTACCTAACCTTTAAAAGCAAGACACTTTATGCTTGTTAATACATTCAAATTTTATGTTCACATAAAGATGATCCCAGAAAGAGACACATTGGTAACAGAATTGACCAATATTTCTAATTATCTGAACGCACATGCAATAAAACCCTTTATTTTGCATTTCACATTCCATTTTTTAGGTGTAGCTCATCTGCTGCAATCTGGTTGCTATTCCTTTCTAGGACAGACAAAACCTACTGGTCAGTTAATGTTTTGCAACCTTGTAGCAAACGAAACAAACCTCGAAAGGTTCCTATCAATGTAAGCAGGAAATGAGAAGACCTGTATCTCAGAAAAGAATTAAATACGATGGAAGAAACTCGAGGAGTTTTAAAGTCTATTTTCATGGAGTCATTTCTGCTAGTTATACTGCTTCCTTTTGCAGAATATCCAAATTAATCAACTAGTGGAGCCCTGCCAGCACTAATGCCCAAACTATTAGGGAACAATAATGTTCTGCATCAAAGATTATGATGATAATATCTTCTGACACACAAAGGCAGTCCCTCTCATGGTTAAATAAGAAATATGTGAACACCAAACACAATGTGTTCAAGAAAATACAAAGTCTAGCACAAAAGAGGGAATAACACTGATAAGCACTGACTGATAATTTGTATGTGTGGACGATGTGTAAGAAAAAATTTTTATATCTTTAGCTCTAGTATTTGAACAATTCTCTGTTATTCTTACCGTCCTAAAAACTGGACTTCACCTCTGTGATGATGAGGAATGGATTTGTACTTCCCTAGATCTCCCTCTGGTCTTGTTACATTGTATCCAGCATAGTGAACCCTGCAGTATAATATGTACAGATTTGTAAAAACATCTTTTTAATACTCTTGATATAAGTCATAGCAAGAGTGAAAAATACACATCAAATCTTTTAAAGCTAGTCTTTGTGTTCACTGTTATTCTCTCCCTAAAAAACCCAAAACACTCCTAACCCAACAACTAAAAATATCTGGCAAACCCAAGAAATAGTCATTTCATATTTTCCCATTTTATTCTTAAAGCAAAGCAGCATAAAATATGAAAATAGTAAGGAAAAAGAATAAAACCATATAAACTCTTCCTTTAAAATATATCTCTCTATAAACTCATGCAGACACACTTGTTTACTATGAGCAGTTAGTAACACAGTAAGCATTGTTTTCCGTCGTCCAATTTCTATCAATATAATCACAAATTTACCCCCCTCTCAAACACTGCTCCTAAGATATGAAAGATACTTAAATTCATGCTTACTTTACATGTCTATGGGAACATATTCCACAATGCTAGCAGCAAGAAAGATGTAAAGTAAAATCAAAAAGCAACACACAGAAGCTAGAAATAATGAGACCAAATCTGCTGTTATATCAGTTATTTGTTACAAGACCTACCTCTTAAAAGCCTGTCAATTGTCCCCAGGCCAGGAAAAAGGAACATCATACTTATCCCTTCAAATGGTATGTTCTAATATTTCTAAAGTGAACTCTTTATAAATGTTAGAATTTGCTCATTTAAAACAAATTTTAAAATGTAAATGTAACAACTGACAGAAAAAGCACCTAACTGCTCTCAATGTGGGGATACCACGTAACAATGAGAAAGATATAAGCAGTGAACACTCACCTGTTCCAAAGATCATCATCTTCCCCACCCCATCCCCAAAAGGCATTTGGAAACCCATTGATCTTCTTGAATTGTTCCACTGTTAGGCCACTTACACCACCAAAGAACTCATTGTATGGAAGTCTGAAAACAAAAGACAAGTTCTGTATCATTAGCTGAACTTAGATAGGTAGCCCTCTCTTTGAACAATACCTTTCAAAAAAATAAGAACCCCAAACTAAGGACATGAACAGATACTGAATGTATTCACTAAGGAAACTGGTTCACAGATCACTGGCATTAAGTAATATTAAGTTGAACAAAGTGTTTGCAGGAGAGTCTGGTTTGCATAAAAGGTACTCTTAAACTGTACCTCAAATTAGTATCACCACATAAAACAAAAGTCTATCATGCATTTCAGATGGCTGATTTAGACCCATAGCTAATGTGTTAAGTGAAGCCCCAAAAGTACTGTATTTAGACACTATTCAACTGAAAAAAACCCTCTCTTTAATCAACTGAAAAAATTACAAATCAGTAATGCATCAATTCCGTAATTTTAATTCATAACTATATTCTACAGAACCACTAAAACTTGAGAGGAACAGTTTAACAGTACATATTCAACTACAGTGGAATACATACTTATTTAAAAACATTTTTCCACTTCTTAGAAGCTAAATTTTTGAATCAAAAGAATCTATATGCTATTGTGTCAGTAAGCATACAGTGATTACTAGCACAGATTAAGTAATAAGCAGTTGGCCAACACAAACAGCCATTATAGCTGTATAACATAACATACTAAGGCCCAGGCAATGTGATTTCCAGCTCTCAAAATACTTTGGCAATCTAAAAAAAAAAAAAAAAGGTATCTATATTTACTTCCACCAATATTGACTTGCATCCTTAACCCAGAAGCTGCTACAGTAAAGTGTGCCCCTCTTTCAGAAACAGCACACAATTTCATCAAATCAAAGTAATCGAACATATCTCTCAGAAGAGACTTCCAAACCTGGAACCTTCAAGGAGTGAGAACTATCTACAAAAAGATTTATCATTGCTTAGGACACATTTGTCCTTCAGTGTGGCAATTAACTCCAGAATGCAAGGGGAAAGAAAAATACATAGTCGTGTAATTTCTGATCTCTGTGGAAACACAGGATTCAACCAAATCTTCACAGCCTTTGGGGAAGGCTGTTACTATAGATCCCTTTCAACATTTAACTGAAATAACAGGTGTTGGTTGCAAAAGTGAAAAAAAAACAAACCCTGAAAAACCAAACACCTGCCCCACCCCCCAACGAACCAAAACCCACCACCAACCAAAAAATAACAATGGGGGTATGACAGTTAATGGAATTGTTTGAGGTTTTTATTCGTATGTATGTATGTGTGTGGTACACATATACTTTTTATGTCTATATACATAGAGATACATGTGTATACATAAATATATATTCATAACGTATAAAAATAAATATATTTTCATAAACATATTTTGTAAATATCTGTATTTAGACATTTTATAAATTTTATAAACATGTATGTAAACACACAAAGTATTTTATAAATACATACAAAAATAGATTAAATCTCTTCTGTATTTATGTATTTATTTGTAATTTTTTTAATACATATAAAATCTTTAAAGGTTTGACTGCTAATTGGCTGACAACCTGAAGTCCAAACACAAGAGTCATGTTTTCAACGCATTTCTTTTATCTGTCAGGTTGACAAGGTTGCCAAGTTGATTGACTTCACAAATAAAATTTCAGAATGGCAAATATATACATGCAGCAAGCAGTAAGTTGCTGCTTTATGCGAAGTGACTGGAAGAGTGTCATGAGATAGCAGAGTGTTAAAAAGGAAGTAAAACATCATTAATGTAAAATGGCAGAAGGAAAGGAGGTAACGAAATTGCAGGACCCACTGCATTCAAACGTCACTAGGCACTGAATACAAGGTATGAAGTGGTCTAGCAGTAAGAAAACAGTCTGTTTAAAAAAGTAGGACAAAGCAGAAATAAACTGCACATTTATGAGTAAAGACAGATTTTTTTCCAGTTGTATTTTGTTGCACATTATCTGCTTATCTGTGTTAACAGTCACTGCAAAGGCTTATGTAGCCAGAAAAGATTTCTAATAAGTTTTTCCTCCTTGACACACATAGCTTTTTTTTTTTTTTTTTTGATCAGCCTCACTGAACAACTTCAATGCTGAAAATTATAAACCAAATCTTCACATTAGCAACATATCAAATGTAGACACTAAACTTAAATCTTCCTTTTAATAACTAGATGTTAATTTATGCAAATAGCATGGTAGGAGGCTGTTTTAACAGTTTGACTTACTGTCTATACTGTCACAAAATTCATACACACTTTAAGAATGTTTCTGTGTCTTTAAAACAACACGAATAAAGCTAATTACTTACATGTACATGTATTTGTCCAGCTTTGCTGCAAAATGGCGTGGCATTTCTCCACATCCATAATAATTTCGGTCATTTTCAGGTAAGTGATCCACATCATGAAATATTATGCAGTCCCAGACAGCATCCTTCATAGCCTCTTTAAAGCCAACATTAAAGAGCATTGCACGATTAAAAGGTTGTGTACCTGTCTTCAAACAGAAAACAAATGAGACACTGTAAGAATCAAGAAAGAGTCAAGATTTCAACACTATGAGAAATACATCGTCTACCACACAAAAAAGGCACGGTGACAAAGATGCCTGTTATACCTCTAGCTAAGCAAAGGAATGTCTCTGGTTTGCATCAACCACATCAACTGTATTTTGTGATATAAAAAGTCTAGATGTTCTCCCCTCTTACACAAAACTTAACAGCACTAGCAACTTATCATACTAGTAACTGTGAAGTATCAAAATATGGGTGGTTTGGATTAATACAGCACGACATCACTAGTTAAAGAAACACTGACACAAGCTAAGAGAAAAAGATTACATTTTGTTTCTTGTTAAAACAGTCAAATAGAATAGATTTGGACTATTTCAGTAGAAAGGGGCCTATGATGATCATCTAGTCCAACTGCCTGACCAATTCAGGGATCATCACAAGTTAAAACATGTTAAGGTCATTGTCCAAATGCCTCGAACACTGAGAGACTTGGGGCATCAACCACCTCTCTAGAATGCCTGTTCCAGTGTTTGACCACCCTCTTGGTAAAGAAATACTTCCTGACATCCAGTCCAAACCTCTCCTGAGGCAGCTTTGAATCATTCCCACACGTCCTATCACTGGATACCAGGAAGAAGTGATCACCACCTCCCTCTCCGCTTCCCCTCCTCAGGAAGCTGTAGAGACAATGAGGTCACCCCCCAGTCTCCTTCACACCAAACTATACAAGCTCAAAGTCCTGCACTGCTCCTCACAGGACATGCCTTCCAGCGCTTTTACCAGCTTTGTTGCCCTCCTCTGAATGCATTCAAAGACCATCACATCCTTCTTGAATTGTGGGGCCCAGAACTGCACACAGTACTCAAGGTGAGGCTGCACCAATGCTGAATACAGCGGGATAATCACCTCTCCTGACAGCTGTTTATGCTGTGTTTGATGCACCCCAGGATGCGGTTTGCCCTCTTGGCAGCCTTGTATTGAGCCTGCTGCCAACCAGCACCCTCACATCCCTTTCTGCAGGGCTGCTATCCGGCCGCTTCTCTCCCAGTTTATACTTGTACCTGGTTTTACTCTGTCCTAGGCACAGAATCTGGCATTTCAACTTGTTAAATTTCATCCCATTAATCATAACCCAGTGCTCCAATCCGTCTAGATCCCTCTGCAAGGCATCTTATCCCTCAAGAGAAGTCAACAGCACCTCTCAGTTTGGTATCATAAGCAAACTTGCTAATGGTGCATCCAAGATCACTGACAAATATATCGAACAGAACTGGCCCTAAAATTGAGCCCTGAGGAACACTGCTGGTGATCAGCTGCCAGCTAGATGTAGCCCCACATTCTGTCCTTGAAAACTCAGAATGACAGTGGATTCAAAGAGTCCGTGTTATCACCTATAAAGTATTGATCCATATTTGAAGAAAAGCAACATGTACCTGGCCACTGCTTAAACTGGGGTATGGAATTGAACTTTTTCATTCAAAGGATTAGAACAGCAGAGTAACAATTTTTACATCCAAATCTTAATAAGAATAGCAAATCCTCTTTAGTAAGTAAATACTGTTACCTGTTCAACAACATAGAAGGCAAATTCCAGCCGCTGCTTCTGCAACATAGGTATCAGATGACGGAAAAAAATTGGAAGATGCTCATGACGATTTCGAAAAGGAATAAGGATCGCCACCTTCAAAATATTATATATATATTAATCTGTTATAGTAGCATTTTTAAATTGTAATGTTTCAATATAGACTTACTTTCCTATGGCTTACAGAGACTTTTCAACTTTTGCATTTAGATTGGCTCACTGTTTTGCACTTTTGTTCCCTCTAGGAAAGCGTGTTGGAATTTTGCTCAAACAATGAAAGAAATTCTAAGGAAAATATAAATAAGATTTTCCTTTTATGTTCACTTGCTTCTAATTGTACTTTAAGCAACATACACATAGTTTGTATCCATATGATAAAGTATTTATTAACCACAATTAATGAACCTTTAGAATTTCTGGTCGATCCCTTTCAAGTTTTTCTTCAAGCTTCAGTCTCTTCTTGAGCACAAATAGCATACATAATACATATACTATAACATTCTACATATTATATAAAATATGTAACAGTAAAAGACTAAGTGCTTGCAATAATAAGCTATTCTTATACACCAATGTGAAAAAAAAACAAGAGGAAAGCAGCATCTCACCTTCCATCGTGGCTTACAGTCTTTTGGTTTCCAGTGTCCTCCTGGTTTAATGTCTAAATCTTTTGAAAACAGTTGCTGAATTTCATCAAAACTAATTTCACTCATATTGACATCGATAAGGCCTCCTAAATAGAGGAAAAAACCTGTATTTATTTATTTCAGTTAAGACAACAACTCTTAACACTGCAAGGTGTATCACAGACAAATAGCATCCAGAATTTGTATTTACACTACCTACAGATAAAAAAGAAACAAGTTATTCATCATCTTAATATTGGTTTTACAGAATGAATTTCAGTATTTCCCCATATAAATGTTCCTTCAATAAATCTTAGAAGCAAAATACTCAATTCAGAGGACACAGACAAGCAAATTTGAATTCTATCTATTCCAGAAAATTAAGAGTCACCTTCCAAGTATTGTTAACAATTACACATCATCTGCACTATTGAACTGATATCCAAATTCTGGGTGTCTTCCTACCTGCACTTCCACAAAATAACTCAAACTTCCTCAACTGTCATTCTATATAATTATGAACATTTCATATACAGCCTTCATCCACTAATTCACCACTGTCTGCATCAAACCAATTTACAGCAAGCAGCTGGATTTGAGAATTCCACTGATAGAACTATTTAGCCAAATGGGAAAAGCATTCGCAAATGGCTATTGATAACTGTGGAATTCAGTAAGACAGTGAATAAAGACCATAATATGGTAGCAAAAAAAAATTAGGTTAGTACTTATTATAAGAAAGTATTTAGATTATAAATCAATAACTAAAAGGTTACGGTTGTTAGCTTATGCATGTGTACAAGTTTCTAAACTGTTAATAACAATTCAAAGTAAATAACCTTATCAAAAGCAGAAGTAGAAGGAATCAAGAAAAACTAGGGAGAAGAATACTATAACACTCATTAACCAGAAGCTCAAACTGTTTTTCAGCAACTGCTATGCTAGATCAAACAAAAATCTTGCAATAACTGTCTGACAAACACCATAAAATATTCTGCTTATTTTTGTTTAAAAATTTAAGTCTTTTGGTGAGGGTTTGAATTTTAAGTCAACAAAAGAAAGCATTCCTATTTTCTCCTCTGTGCCCATACCCAAAAGATCTATTTGTGTTCAGAGTTGACTAGTTATCTAAATCTTCTGGAAAGATTGAAATTTTTGGAGCATAGGAATAACTATTGTTTTCAGAAGAAGGCAGAATATATTGCAAGAGCTATTTTAGTTTTGGATATGATTAAATGTAAACTACTTGTAAATGTAGAAGGTAACTTTAAAAAATGTGACAGGAAAAAAAGAATCAGGAACACTACAATAACAGGAAGATCTTTTAAGAGCAGATTTAAACAAATCCATGTTAATTTATTTATTTTAGAAGAAAAAGGAAAATTGATGAAAAAATACCGCATAATAAATAAATATAAACCAGAACAGGCTAATTCTACAGAGCTTTAAAAAAAAAAAAAAAAAATTGAAAAAAGCTTAGATCATTATTATGGTTGTATCTGAAACTCTTCAATAACCCAAAAAAGAAATCTTACAAAAAGTAGAAATGAGAGCAATCAACAAACTACCGGTATATATAGTATGAACATGTACAGAATAAATTTAAAAAATTAAATGCATCACTAAATCAATTTCAACTACCAAGAGACAGAGCAACAATAACCTTTTAGTTTATTTATAGAACCTAATAGGAAAACAAAGATAAATAAAGGTCAATTACTGCACCAAAAAAAGCAGCAAACAACACATGATGTAAAGGACCCAGGTGCCTTAGTCTCATGAAAAAAGTTTAAAAGAGTTTAAATAAAAATTTAAAAAAAAAAAAAAAAGGAGGAATGATAAAACACTATTTATATAAGGCAGGTGCTTCTAATTTGAAAGGACATGATGAAATGCCCTCCAGACTGATTAAAAAGTAGCTACAGTAAACTCTGAAATATTTGTACTGTCAAAAGTACACAGGAGATGGGCAAACAAATCAGCAGTATTTCCCTGTCATTAGTGGGGGGCAGGAAAGGCATCCCAGTAAATATCTGGGCTTAGCATTCACTACTTCCATTACTGTCTAGCATGCTGCAGTAAAACATATTTATATTATCTGCAAAAAAAGAAAGCCAAGGAAGCAGAAAGCATCCTGAAGAACAGAATCAGCAAACAAAATAATTTCAACAAATCAGATACATTCTACAATCAATAGAGTGAAATTTAAAAATAAAGTATGATTGTTACTGAAGGAGAAATGAAGCATACACACACAAAACAGGAAATACCTAGTTATGCTGCAGTATGCAGAAAGATATTTTGATGGTTTTTAATGGACTGCCTATTAATGAGACAATAAACTGTAATGCAATTGCACAAAAATTGCAAATCTCCTTCTGGAATACGTTAACCACTGTTATATGAAAGACAGAGAAGGTAATTACTAGTTTGGTTTGTAACCAGGGCTTTAGCCAGTTATGATGCTTCAAAAGGAAATCAAATTAGAGAAAGTCTACAGTACAAAAATCAAGAATTACAAGAACTTTAGAAAATATGCAGTCTAGAGAGGCTGAAAGTACTGGTTTATCTACAAAGGAAAAGATTGACAAAACCAATTTGGTAGATAGATGGTAATCAACTTCTTTCCAAGCATCAAGGAGGGCAAGAAGAAATCAGACTAACTTGCAGGATGGAAGGAAAAAAAAAAAAAAGTAAATTCAAGTTAAGTATTAAGAAAAGCTTAACTATTCAGTTGATGGAATATTAGCATATACTACTTCTGGAGACAACAGAACTTCCTCCACTGATTTTTTTTTTTTTTTAAATACGAAATAGATTTTTCTAATATCTATTTAAAATGGTTTAGGAGTATTCAAAGCCAGTGTACTGAGGTTATGAAATTAGATCTGGATATTTCTTACAACTCAGTAAGAGCTAGTTCTTAGACTAACCATGAAGTGACTTGGGCAGACTGCTTAGAAATCCTTAACTTGAAGGTTTTATTTCATGTAACTGAAAAAACGGATCTGCTTTCCATTTACCTCTCAGGTTGGTATTAAAATTATGCTGATTAAGAACTGTTTTGTACTGCTTCTGTCTTGAAGTAGAGGTGCCTTGCTTCGCACAGCAGTGCTCAGCTAGTGGCTTATAACCCAAGAGACTGAGTCACACACAAAAAGAACTAGACGGTCCTATTTTAAGGGCATAAGTACTTGGGAAATAACATGATTTTACCATACTCCTTTCATGATACAAATTTGGCAAGTCAAGGAAGAGTAGTTGGCTCCTATAATAACCTTAGACTATTAAGCAGGTCAAAATAGATGTGATTCAAGAAGCTTTCTTCCCTGGAACCTGAAGCTTTCTTCCTCAGGACCACCTGTAACATTTCATTGCATTAAATAATCTTCAGAGAAGTTTTATTTAGTTTAGAATTAAATATACAGATGGTGATTAGAAAGGTATACCTGAAAAACAAAGGGTGAGACACACAATTCTTTGCTGAACAGTAACTTATCCTGTGAGTTATTTTCTATTAAGATTATGGTTTCTCTATTAAATTAAGCAGGACAGAATAAGTGCAAAGAGATTACCAACAATGGAAAAGAGAGCAGCAATAAGGAGATCTATAGACAAATTCTGGTAGAATTACATATAGGCAATGAGGCTGATAACAAGGATGGTAGAGTAGAATGCATACCTACTCTGGCAATTTTAAATACAAATCTGCAAATAAATCTGGATCAATTATTTAAGGTAACACGCTAGAAGTAGGATGACCTACTAATGTACCTTAGTACCTTCTAACTTGCCTCATCCCCCCATTCCTGGACAGCAGACTAATATACAAGTAGAACAGGTCAGAGAAGCCAATACAGTTTTGAACTAACATGGCAGAATTCAACTGCCTGATTTCATGAAAGTCTCATTAAAAATACTAATTTAGATGCATTTTTCAAGCAGCATAACCATCATTTTTGTTTCTCTCGTTATCCAGAGTTGACATTTTTCAAACTTTTTGTTTCCCAAAGTAGCTAAAACATTTACTATTGGAATAAATTTAGTTTTATTTGTTTACACGTGCAATGTTATAGAAAAGAACATCCAAATGATTTTGACAGTCAAACCCTATTTCCGGAGGAAAAGAGATTGAAATAAGGATATAATCACATGATGGCTATTGTTACTTGGTTTAATATAGTTTTCTGCATGATTTAAGTTCATAAGCAACAGCAACTAGTTTACAATTTTGGCTCCACATCTGTATATTTACAATGTAAGAGACAAAGTTTATAATTTGGAGGCATTGAAAAGAAACACAGATAGCAAGCACTGTTACTGTACTCTTCACTGGATAAACTTCTCTGTTGAGATTTAAAAAAAAGTTATAATGGAATCTAGATTAGCCTAATAAAATTCACTATTTTACTTTGAAGAAAAAATGATCAGCAATTCAGTTTGGCTGTCAGCAACATTGTTTAGGATCCTATGGATCTGAACTGCTACATTAAATACTTAATTACTTGCTCACACTGAATGACAGCCCACAGTTTAAGTCAGCTGTTAGCCTAAAAGACAAAAGGTTAGAATTCTGTACGGTATCACAAATATCTTCAGAAACTATTTCGAATTTTCTCTCTCACAAATCAGTAGTTTGTTTGATTTTAAATACAGCAAGTAAAATAAATGTTAGCATAATAGATACTGCCAGATACTACTGAGTAGTCCCTTCTAGTAACATTTCTTTACAAAGAGTTGTTGATTCTTCTTCTCTAGTTGGTACATTCTGACACCAAATGAAATTTTTCAATTTAACTAATTAGCTATACTAATGCTACTATTAGTTCTTCACTCAAAAATATTGTCTGTCTACAAAACATTTACTAGAACTGAAGTAATTCCATGGATTACTGACTCAAGTCATGATTTCTTCCAAATGCAGAACATAAAAAAGCATTTATACTTAATCATCCCTTGCTTCCTACAGCAACTCTGATAACGTAACAATTCCTAATACAGAGACAAAAGCTGAAAACTCAATAACAGTCTCTAAGATGGAACTCTATTTTAGCCAAAGGACTGCAATTTTATAAAGGTTAAATATAAGAACTGTCTCTAATAGCAAACAAACAGTGGTGAAGGTCACGGTAAAGCAGTCACCACCAGGAGCAATTTCTCTCTTTCTTTTCAATGTTCAGAACTGGTCTCCTACCTAACTCTTGGTCTTTAAGGATTGCTTTCTCTACAAGCCAGAAGAAAACAAACAATGCCCAGAACTTTCTCTGAATCTGAACAATGGCAAGTCTGAAGGAAAGGGAAATTCACATGAAAATTTACAGTTCTTAACAAGAATTTTTAAGAATATCCCCAAACAAAGCCATACTTTGTCTACAGTGAGAAGACCAAAAAAGTCATGCCAACTGTCTTTCAGCCACATTATTAAATCAGGTTAAGGATACTTCAAGGAACTCTTCCAATCTCAGTTTGTGTAACTGCTATAATTGTGCCATACCTGCTATATTTTTTGCTACAGTTGTGAAAGACTCTACATACACTGGAATATGAGGGCCTAGGACAGCTGTGATATTACAGGTTTTCTAAAAACCCGGAAAACCAAAACAGCAATAATGTCAAAGTACTCAACTCAGTTTCTTATTTCTGAATGACACTCTATGCAACTAAACACTTCCAAATAAAAACAGCAGCTTAGATTCTAGCCTTAAAGATGAATAGTTAGGATTACCTAATCAAGTTCCACTTAAGAGCTTGGGATCTTAAACATCTGGGTTTGAAAGTTAAATTTTAAAATTTCCTGAGGATCACAATTTTTTACTAGTTTTTCACTCATGAATCTCTGTATTATGAATTTCATTTCCAAGAAGAAAATTTTTAACTATTCCTCAAAATGTGCAATTCTGGGTACTTTTTCTAAAGTTAGAGTATTCCTACATATAAATAAAACCACTTAGTATTTAATTTATAGAAAATAAATTTGTAAACAAAATTTAAAACACATTAGGTGATTAGCAAAGAGGCCAAAAGCTTTAGTAACACAATAGTTACAGGCAAAATTTTGCTAAGCAATATTGTCCATTGTCAGATGTATTTTATTCATTATTTTCTGCTATATTTCTGGACTCCTTACAATTATATTTTATATTAAAATAACTGTATTCTGGTTTAGGTACAATACAATTTACTAGATAAACGTTAAGGTTAGTTAAAAACTTACTCATGTAAGGCAGCTTCTCTGGACAAGCCTGGTAAGGAGAATAAGTGAAGTTTTCTGGAAGATACAGTGTTGTTTGAGCAACACAGTCACTAGAATTGTTTCCTTCAGGATAATCTTAAAAAGAGGAATGGATTTTTGTAAAAACATGTATCATCCACTGGATTTGTAACATACCATCACCCACATGAGAGCACTAACTTCATAAGTAACAAATTCCTAGCGGCATGATTAAAAAAACATTTTACTGCACTAAAGGAACAATAATCAAATTAAGATACCTTTGTTACAGCTCTACAAGTATTTCCTACTACAGTGAACTGATGGCTTTCATTCCAGTTACAGAGAAGTAGGACTTGGGTCTAGGTTTTCATAATAAAGTTACGTCATTAAGGTTTGGATATTCCCCCCCAATAAAGTTCTTTTAAAAATAAAATTAAATAAGAAATATTCTTACCTGTGCCATTCAGTGTAGTATTTTTGTTAGTGTACAATCTGATCATGTGTCCTATTGTTTTTACATTTTCTCTCAACATTATACCCCGGGCTTGCACCATAAAAAGATACGTGTTTGCTAATAAAACAAAAAACAATTTTGAATTTTAATTAAAACAAGATATTGCCAAATTATTTTAACATCCATTTATAACATGTTACTATATCTGAATCCATAGCTAGTGAACATTAATCTTTTGAGATGAAGATCCACAGAGTGAAACCTAACAGCAAAAAATCAAAATGAATTCATGAAAGATCTATGTAAAATCCCCAAATTATAAAATGTCAATACACACGTTATACGACACTTTCATTTCTCTTTAATTTATAAAAATCAAGTGACAATGCCAAGAAATAACTGAATTTATCAATAAAAAGGTTTTCATATGTAGATACATTCCTCATATATGCATCTATATATACATCATAGCAATATAGGACAAAAAATGTCTAGAAAATCTTTTAGTCCCAGAGAATAGTTCCCCTTTTTACTCATTAGTTAACACAACTTGCAGTCAAAATGTACTGCTATTCATTCACCCCCAACAGCTGTTTCGCTATTTAACTGCTACAAATTACTGACAATCTCAAAGTATTAATGTTTGATAATTATATGTGAAATATTTATTATAGGCATCAAGGGTGAGTAAATCAACATTTTGGGTAATTAAGCAACTGTCTAACAACAACAGCATGAAATATTCCTCTGTTTCAGCCTTGCACTCAAAGCCCCAAATCTAAACTTAAAACAATTTTTTGTCCTAAACAGAAGAGAGTAAGTAATTTGAAAAAGAAGCTGCATTTATGACTAAATAAACAAATGCCTATCCAGGACTCACAGAGCTCAAAAAATAATATAAAGGGAAAGACAAATTCCCTTTGTAGAACACTTTTTACTCTGGATAGCAAAGAAGATGAACAGGATCATTTGTCACTTCATTTGTGTTAGCAACCATCTGACTGGCAGATACTTGGCTTGCTGTAATTAGTAACCACTCTACCCCAAAAATTCTCTGAGACTTTGGAGGAAAGAACTAAATATACTAGAACAACAACAGATTAAGAATAATATGGCCTCAAGATATTGAAGAAAATTGGAAAATTATCTCAGGAACTCCACTTCATCAGATGACCCAGCACCAGTGGCATGAAACAAATAACTCCAGATCAGTTGTTATCTTCTTACAGCCCAACACAAAGAGACTAGAGCTACAGAGAACCATTTATAAAGGACTGGGGCATTTTCAGAGGAAAATACAGTGACTAGTTCCACCACATTAGCAAACAATACTACTTACACCCACAGAGATACAAATACCAACAAAATCTTTTAAAGAATATTATTTACAAACCCTGTAGCAATGGTTTTGTTTCTAGAAGAATGAATGGAGAGCCTCTCCTAGCTTTCAAAGAACTCTGTATTAAAACAAAGAATACTATCACTTACAAGACGGGCTCTGAACATGTCAGGTGCTATGCATGGCGTGCAATTCTCAAGTTCTTGGCCAGCATGACTAGCTGTTTTAGTTAACAAGAGTTTACATGTGTGAAAAAGTTACTCAGCTGCTAGGATCCTGAAGTTGTTTCTGTTTTAGTGGTTGGGGGGTCATGAGACAAAACAAAAACTGACAACCTTGGCCTGATGCCAGAGGTAGAAAAATCCAACAAGAATGATTCTTACTGGGATCCAAGACAACAGATATCATGCTGCTATTCTTACAGAAAACCTGCACAAAAACTTAGCAAAATTTTAACCCAATTCACTTTAAAGTAGAACTCTGGGGTTCCAATTATTTTCTGACACTCAAATGTTTTCCATTCAAATTCTGGCTTTTTAGAGTGTCTGTTTTAAACATTTCAGGCAGTTGGTACAATTCTTGAGTTCATATATATGGAGATACCTACTTAAGAAATCCTCTCCTTTAGGAATTGGATAAAATCAATTTGATCTATTCCTCCAAGAAAAATTATTTACCTTCAAACAATTTTAAAAACCAGAGCTTCCCAGAAACTAAAATAAAGTGGATTTTTGCCTTTCAAATAGGACAAAATTTTCCTAATTAACAAAAAATTACTTTCTTCAAACTTTAACATCTATCAAATCGGTATCCTTCCTTCTCTTTTCCCCACATATTACTATATGGATCTTCTCTTCAATATCTTCCTATTCCAACACTAAAAGTTCTTTCTTAATACAAATCAGGTAGTAAATACAGATTTCAGAGATAACCTCTAGAAGATTGTGTGCTACATTGTCTTTTCTAAGACGGTACCAAAAGCCAAAACCACTTGAATTTTTAACACCACAGAACAGCAGGTTTATAGAAACATAATCTTAATTCACATATATTAGGGTGTGGTAGGTTGACCTGGACGCAGGTAAGCCCCGATCCAGTTGCTTGCTCACTCCCCTTCAGTGGGATGGGGGAAAGAATCAGAAGGGCAAAAGCAAAAAACAAGAACAAAACCAAACCAATGCAGCCAAACTCACCACTAGGAGACAGATGCCCTGCCAGCCCCTAAGCAACAGCTACTTTGGGGGGGAACAAAAAAGACACCAGTTTTATTGCTGAGCTTGACATTACTTGGTATAGAATTATCTCTTTGGTCACTATACTATGATCAACTGAGCCAGCTGCATCCCCTCCCAATCTCTTGCCCACCCCTAGCCTACATGCTGCGTGGGACAAGAGTGGAAAACAAAATCCTTGACACTGTGCAAACACTGTGTAGCAATAGCTAAACCACTGTATTTGTCAAAACTGTTTTGGTCACAAATCCGTCAAGTGCCTGTATGCTAGTGCACGCCGTATGGTGTTACAACTCAGAGGCCAGAGAGTCATAAAGGTTCTGTCATCCTCTTGGGTTAAATTAAGGTGAAACGACACCAGACAACCACTTAAGATGTTTTCCTTGCGGTAGAAACAGCTTAAACTTATAAGAGACCACATCGCTTACTATCCTTTTACAAATCTTTAAGAAAAGAAAGGAAGGAAACAAAAGAAAAAGAGAGAAAGAGTCCGGATCACCACTCCAGGTTCCAGCATTGTCTCAAGTCCAGTAATCTTGGGTGGTGGGTGCACACACAGCAAAGTTTTCTGTCATCTCTTAAGTTCATTTTATCAGTTGATTAGCATATTAGACCCAGAGATGCATGTATTCCACAAACTCATTTGCATGACAAACGAGGAAAAGGTGGAGCATGGGTTCTGTACATGCACTGAAGGGGAATGGGATGCACCAGCTCCCTTGTCCAATTCAGCCAGCAGTCATGCTCTGGGGGGAAGGGTGAGAAGCCAACAGGGAACTTATGGGTTAGGATTCTGATTAAGACAGTATAGGAAGTGTCTGCTATAGTCCCCCTACAATCCACCAAAAACAAGTAAATCATGCCCTCTATAGACAGACAGGAAAACAGCTTCATATTCACATGCCCTGGTCCTCACTAGGGACTTCAACCATGCCAACATCTGCCAGAGGGACAACACAGAAAGATATAAGCAAACCAGGAGGTTCCTGGAGTGCATTAATGGTAACTTCTAACACAAGTGATAGAGGAGCCAACAAGGGGAGATGCTATGCTGGACCTCATATTAACCAAGAAGGAAGGGCTCATGGCAAGCATGAAGATCAAAGGCAGCCTTGGCTGCAGTGACCATGAGGTGGTGGAGTTGAGCATCCTGGGGATAGGAAGTAGAAGGAAAAGCAAGCTCACAGCCCTGGACTTCAAGAGAGCAGACTGGCCTCTTCAAAGATCTGCTCCAAAGAGTCCCATGGGATAATGCTCCTGAAGGAAAAGGCAGGAAAGCTGGATAATACTCAAGGATCACCACCTTCAAGCTCAAGAGACTCCATGCCAATAAATATGAACCAGGCAAAAATGCCACAAGGCCTGCACAGATGAACAAGGAGCTCCCAGCCAAACTCAAACACAAAAATGAAGCATTCAGAAGGTGGAAGCAAAGGGAGGTAGCCTAGGAGGAATACAGAAACAATGTCCAAGCACCCAGGGATGCAGTTAGAAAAGCTAGAGCACAAATGGAATTGCATCTGGCCATGGATGTCAAAGACAAGATGAATTTCTATTAAGTACATAGGTAACAGACTAATAGGGAAAATGTGGACTCATTGCTCAGTACTGCAGGCCTTCAGGAATCCCCAGTCTCAGAGAACAGGGAGAAAGGCTGGAGTAGGGAAGATGATCAGGTCAGAGAATACTTAAGCAAACCAGACATATGTAAGTCTGTGGGCCCTGATGGGATATACCCACGAGTACTGAGGAAGCTGGCAGATGTCATTGTGAGGCCACTCCTGACAGTGTCTGATCAATCATAGCAACTGGGAGAAATGCCTGAGGACTGGAAGAAATAAAATATCACTCCTATCTTCAAGAAGGACAAGAAAGAAAACCCAGGGAACTACAGGCCACTCACCCTCACCTCAACCCCTGGGAAGGTGATGGAGCAGCTAATCCTGGAAACCATTTTTCAGATACATGAACAACAAGAAAATCATCAGGAGTAGTCAGCACAGCTTCACCAAGGTAAAGTTATGTTTGACCAACTTGAGGAACTTCTGTAACAAACTGGCCTGGTAGATAAGGAGAGAGTAGTGGACATTGTCTATCAGGACTTCAGTAAGGACTTTTACACTGTATCCCCTAAGATCCTTATAGGCAAGCTGTTCATGTACAGGCTGGATGAGCAAAAAAGTGAGGTGGATCAAAAACTGATGGACTGGGTGCAAAGGGCAAGGATAAGTGACATGATGTCTAGTTGGAGGCCAGTGACTAAAGGTGTACCCCAGGGGTCAATTTTGGGTCCAGTCCTGTTTAACATCTTCATTAGTGATATGGATGATGGGGTAGAGTGTGAAAGTTTGCTTATGATACAAAACCAGGATAAGTTATGCCAGAGGGCTGTGCTGCCATCCAGAAAGCCCTCAACAGGCTGGAGAAATGGGCTGACAGGAACCTCATGAATTTCAATAAAAAGGAGTGCAAAGTTCTGCACCTGGGGCAGAACAACCCAAGGCACCAATATATGCTGGGGGCAGCCCAGCTGGAAAGCAGCTTGGCAGAGAGAGAAGGCCCTCAGGATCCTGGTGGACATAAGTTGAGTATAAACCAGCAACGTGAAACTGCTGCAAAGAATGGCAATGGCATCCTGGGCTGCATTAGGACAAATGTTGCCAGCAGGTCGACATGATCCTTCCCAGCCCTCACTCAGCACTGGTGAAACCACACCTGGAGGACTGTGTCCAGTTCTGGGCTCCACAGTAGAACAGAGACATGGACATATTTGAAAGACTCCAACCAAGGGCCATGAAGATGATGAAGGGTCTGGAGCATCTTTCCTATGAGGAAAGGGTGAGAGAGCTGGGACTGCTCAGCCTGGAGAAGGTGAAGGGGGTCTTATTAATCTATGTAAAGGGTAGGTGTATATCTATAAAATGCATATGAAGGAAGTGTGCAAAGACGACAGAGCCAGGCTCTTTTCAGTGGTGCCCAGTGACAGGTCCAGAGGCAATGGGCACAACCTGAAACACAGGAGGTCCCACATGGGACCAGGAAACACTACAGTGAGGGTGACCCAGTGCTGGCACCGGTTGCCCACGGAGGTTGTGGAGTCTCTACCCTCAGAGATACTCTAAAGCCATCTGAACACAGTCCTGGGCAATGGGCTCCAGGTGACCCTGCTTAAGCAGGGGGGTTAAACAGATGACCTTTATAGGTCCCATCCAATCTCATCTATTCTGTGATTTCCTTCCAC
This sequence comes from Athene cunicularia, assembly GCF_003259725.1. Lineage (NCBI taxonomy): Eukaryota > Metazoa > Chordata > Aves > Strigiformes > Strigidae > Athene > Athene cunicularia. The sequence continues at coordinate 106,900,612 of NW_020799095.1, forward strand.
TATTGTCTTTCTGTGTTTGTACCAACCACCTCTTATGTCGCAATGCAAAGCAATGCACAAACCAGGAAGTCAAAATTTCACATTTAACCAAAGAAAACATCTAACAATGTAATCACCTAGAAGTAGTTTTATTCATATTCTCCTTATACATGGTCCCTAGTAAGTAAGAAAGAAACAGCACTTCTGATTCAAGAAACATATATAATCCAGACTGTCACATCATTTATGAAGTAAGCAAATAGGAAGTACGGTGTAGGATATAAAACAACACACCCACACAGGACACTTTGGAATAAATACCATACTCAGCGTTCCACCTAAAGCAAATTTGGTGTGAGCATTATCTCAAACTTAATTCAGATTAAATTTGTACCAGTAACTGATCCAGATCTGTATCAGCAATCATGGACACACAGCCACACGTCAGTCATCAAAAGTCCTGGTTTCAGGGCATTATTTAAAACTCATTCTGATAAAGCACATTAGGGCATTAAAGGGATCATCCTGTATTTCAGAGATGTTAAAAATATCAGATGGATAAGTTTTTATAGCTCACTAGTTATTAATAGTTTTATGTGTTAGACTGAGAACAAGAGCATTTTGAGGGGGAATGCATTAATTCTTAAAATATAAAAACATCTGTTAAAATGGCTCAATGTTTTACATCAGCTAGCTTCCTGTTATTTAAATATTCAACCGAGGACTATTTACACCTTTTTTTAAAGAAAAAGACATTCACAGATCACTCTCCATTAGGGACTCAAGCTCCTTCCAAGCACTACACCAAAAATTAAAGCACTCCTCACAATATTGCATTAGTTTATCATCCCTTAGCTTCACAGAAATAGCACAAATCACAGTTTTGTATAGAAACTTAGTAATTTATCATGCTGTACATATACACCAAAGGAAAGCCAAAACAATGTGCCATGCATTTAGAAGCAATCAACATAGAGTATACAACAGAACAACTGAGGTTAAACTGGATCAATGACTAACATTCTGAAGAACAGTAGGAAGTCAGAACTGTGATTTTTTTAACGAGATAGTCAGAAAAGCATTAATTAGATTACGAACTATGATTTCTTAAATACCAAAGAAACAATGAACAGACTTGGAGATCACAAATTTCATTTAGAAATGAAGCTTTTTATCATACAAAAAAACCCTTAAAACACAAAACCACTCAAGAAAAAGCCTTATCTCAAGAACGCTTTCAAAGCAATTAGCAAAAAAAGTAAACATCCTCCATACTTAAAAAGTGAGATGATGATCATCAGAGCAGCTGTAGCAACATTATACACTGATCTTTGGGGGG
>NW_020799095.1:106901979-106910503 GCF_003259725.1 Athene cunicularia
GGGGGGGGGGGGGGGGGGGAGTACTGAAAAGTTCAGATAAGAGAGACACTTCCTAGAGAATCCAGGGATGCTGCAAAATTCAAATACAATAAACACAGCTTTACAGAAAATAGGTCTCCTCAAATGACCACTGCCCTTAAAGTTACTCATTTGCTAGCCAACACCTGGTTTCACTGGGCTTCTGAAAATAGCTTTCAACACATCACAAAAACTGACAGGGATTTGAATGGGTTAACAGAAAGTTCTCGACTAGTAATTGTAAATGGAGAATCACCTCAGGGGGACATTTCTAGAACAAGTCCCACATGGATCTCTTCTCATCTCAAGGTTATATGGTATTATTCTCAGCAATACTAGAGTTATAAATACACTATTGGCAGAATTCATGCATGGAAAATTAACACAGAAGTGTTCAAGATTAAATTCTAGAAACTAATCTAAATATACAGTAAGTAGAGCTCAGCTGAAGACTGTTTCTAAAACATCACAGTCACAATTCTAGGAGCTAGGAATACTTTCCACAACTACAGGACAGGCACCTTAGTCTGTAAAACAGATTCAGTAAACAATTATTCAGTGAAGGATGATACCCAAAGTAACATAAGACTGCTGTACACCGGGTCCTATTCACAAACTGAAATTTACAGTAAACAGATAAATCCTATAGTAAGTGTTCAACTTCCAAAGGATTTTATTTTTACACATTTGTTGTTACTCAGAAGTTGGTTTTAAAACATATGCAACAACCAGAGAAAAGCTAAAAATTGTATGCCTGGAAACATTTTTTACTTGATTTGTTGTTGAATATCTAATACCAATTTTGCACTATTTGTAATTTAACAATAAATCCAAACTTATTTCATAGGGATGGTGAGACTGCATCTGAGTCTGCATATGTATACCTCCTCATAAGAAAAATATATTAGAAAGATACAGATCAACTCAATCTACTGAAAACACCAAGAACTACCCATGTTTCTGGAGGCTAACAGTAATCATTCATATGATGCAGATGGACAAATCTGTATCGGCGACAAGAGAAAGACTTCAAAACTGCTTTTAGTGGTGGTGTTTTTTCACTCCAGAATCTCTGTATACTCACTGCTACAGAGGACATGCTGAATGGATGACTCCTCTGACTGCAAGCCTGAGGAATTGAATAAGTGTCATTTCACTGTTTATTGAAGCCAGTAAAAGAGGAAATCTCATTGATCAAGTCTCCATTTATGGGTGAAAAAACAACATTTAAATACAAATTTATTTCTCTAGCAATATTTTTAAGCATGATAAATGATACAACAATTCAGTACAATTTCTAACACATTTGATATTAGTCTATCCTCCAATCTCAGGCTATTAGTTGATCATATAGCAAGTCAGAAATAATTCAATAGCTAATTTTGAAACAGTATCGTACAGAAATTTAAAAATCAGTATTGTTGTAACCAGCAACAATACAACTCCACTCAAGGCAGATTCAATCAGGAAAGTAAATATTTTCCTTGAATTTCTACTATTTTAGCAAAATTCAACTCCAACTTTAAAACTCATAATTAAATTTCATTAAGACATTTGTTCAGTGAAGACTGTTCTAGGCAGGCAGACTTTGGACATCAACAACCAAATGGTTTTATAGTGATATTTTAAGCCTAAACCTTTCCAACTCTTCAAGAATTTTGTTTTAATGAGTTCAGTTACTGAGAAAAAATAGAAAACTGTAGTATCTGTAAATCAAATATTCCAAGTATCATTAAATAAAAAAGAATACATGCACAATAAAGCAATGGTAAAAGACAACTGCAAATTTAAGAAAGTGAACTGACCATTGGGGTTACCCTGCAAAAAAAGTATAGTTTATATCTGAAAGTCCTGAAACCAATCTCTGCACTGTATTCACAAGAATCTAGCACTGGATCCCACACAACGCACAATCATTGCATGCTGCTCTCCATAATACCATTGCATAATATGAATACAAAGGATTACCCAAAACAGACCAAGAGCTGTAGAAAAGCAAGCAGAGCTAGTCACTTGTAGAAACGGTGTTATTAATGGAATGCCAGCAGATAAGCTATCTTTCACCACAGACACATGTGGAAATGGTTAAAGCTTTGGCCATGTCAGTAAAGCACCAAAGTTCAAATAAATGTTTCCAGGGCATACAGTTTCTCCTCCTCAATGGATGAGAACACCACATTCAAATTACTGGCTGGCTTAAGTGAAAATTCATTTCATGTGAGGTCTCATAATTACTTTGTCCTTGTGAAGTTAGCTGCATGCCATAAACGCTTGTATTTTTTCCCCTTTTCCAACTAAGAGCAACACCACAAAATGAATACTCCATGAAATCTTACACAGGCAAGTTCACTGACTAATAACTAAGTATACTTAAGAGCTTTAGGAAAACTATCAGATAAAGATGCAAAACAACTGATTCAGAAAGAAATACGCATGTTTAGTCAAAGCTTATCTGCTGATAAATGTGAAAGACAGTCATGAATGTCTGAACTGCAATAATTTATTCAGCATCAGGTGCTAGGAACAACTGTGCTGGGCCAACATCATGGAAAAATCTTTGCACCTCCCAGAATAAGGCAGAAGACTTATCCATGAAACTGCCTGAGTTCATAAGAAGCTCAAGCCATTAGTCAGAATGCCAAGGAACTTCAGATCACTGGATCAATGATCAAGAAGAAGAATGTGTAAGCCTCATGCCCCTCTTTGCACAAGAGGGAAGACCCTATTTAACAGAATATTTACTAAATATTCTCTGTTAAAGGGTTTGGTTGCAATTCATGGAACTGAAGTGAAAATGTGCAATGTGCGCAAGAAAAAGACTGCTGCAGCTAATGAAATTACACTTGCCTCCAAATGAAGCCTTTAGTAATATGTGAACCCTTAATAAAGTAATATAGCTGAAAACTCCCAAACAACCAGGTCTATAGTACAGACATTTCCCTTGCAGAAATTATGAGACAAAGGGATAGACAAGTTTCATTCACTCAAGAAGCTTGTAAGAGACCCATGAGATCAGTTCCCTATGAAAGGAGTAAAAGAAGGCAATAGCAGCAAAAAAACCCACCAACATCGACCACATCCTGCAGAAACCATCAGCCTTTTAACACATGGTATTTCCACACAGCATCAAAGGAGGGGAGTAACACAGGTTTTGTTTCGTTTAAACAGGCTAGTTGTATTATTTCTATTTCAGTGCAGCCCTTTAGCTGCAATAAACCTACTGCCTTGAAAACATACACTCATTACAAAACCCTCAGACAAGGTATTACCACCTAACACTGTGGCAAACAACAGTATGCTGGCCTGTATTAGCAACAGCATAACCAGCAGATCAATAGCAGCAAGTATTTGCTATTCAGCAATTTGTGAAACCATATTTGGCGTACTGTGTCCCAAAACGGAGTATATGATGTCAGAATAGAAACTCAAAGAAATGGGTTTGCTCAGTCTTAAGTAGAATGGCTAAGGGAAGGATAATTTTTTTTGCTGTCTTCAGCTACATAATAGAAATGTATAGAAAAGATTAAATTGAACACTTGGAGGTACACAGAGAAAAGATACAAGGCAATGAACACAGAGTGCAAGATTTCGTATTACAGTTTTCTCACAGTTGTGAAACACTGGAACAGGTTTGCCAGAGAGACTGCAAAATCTCCATCCCTTGACTACCTCAAAACTCAACTGGACATGGTCCTGGGCAATCCGATCTAGTAGGATCTGCTTTCAGCGGGAGTTTGGATCAGATGACTTCCAGAGGTCCCTGCCAATTTAATTACTCCATGATCAACCAGCAAGTCCTTAGAAAAACCACAACTACTAGACATGCCAGGAACAAAAAAACATTAGCACAAAGGCTGTACCTGTAACTACGGGCTCAGCACCTGGCAACCATTTATCTTGCTGACAGCATTTTCAGCTCTTTCCTCCATTTCTGCACAAGTTCCAAAAGTGATATCGCCCTTTCCTATTAGGAAAATTATTTCCTAACAAGAGAACAGGAAATAGATTGATATCAAATCGTGATGTTTCAAAGTTCCTCCAAGCCTGCACAGCTGCCCTTTGGTTAGGATTGCTAGAGAAGTAGTAAAGTTTTAATAAGAGAAGCAGAAGACCAGAAGAGAGAAAACAGTAGAGGTTTTTTACCTTCTCAATCTCATTCCACCATTCAGGATTTCTAGTTACTGATGTCAGACAGACTGCATCTTCCCTAAGAACTGATTATGGGACAGTGCAGTGATTATGAGAACTACAAAGGTACTCATGTCCAAGCTGGCCAAGTTAGACTGCAACTGACTACAGTATTGAGAGCTCTAAGGTACTCTCCCACCCAATCTGGTACTCTCTGATGGAGCCAGACAGAAAGGAGTAACCCAGAGGTGAATAAGAGGTAATTTTCTGAGACCAGTTATGTTGTCCAATGGGATTTCAGTAATGATGCTGATGGAAAAAGGAAAAAGTAAAGAAAAAAATTCTCTGGCAATACTCAGATTGGCTTGGCAGTGAAATAAGATCAGCAAATGCCCTCTCTTGTTCACCACTGCCTTGCTACTTTGTCTCACTCTCCTCATCTTTGGATCCTTTCCACAACATAAACTTCAACCTAAGTAAACATTCTGAATAGCTGTCAGCACCAGACATCGACTATCCAAGTCCCTTTTATCAGTGCTGTTATCTACAACACTGAAAAAGAACATATTGGCGCCAAAGATTCCTGCTCTCAGCTAGCTTCTTCAGTCTCTAATTGCAGTATACAGGGATATTTGTAACTTCCAGTGAAGTTTCAGAATCACAGGCTATCTTCACTGACGAATTCAAAACCAGCAACTTCAGTTTGTACCTTTTAATTTCATGTAACAGAGAAGGAGCACCACATGTAGTACAGTGAGAAAAGTGGTCTTTCTGGAGAAGTAGCACCTGTTAGTCTGCTTCCATCAAATACCTGAGACGTAGAAGTATAATTTGAACATTTAAAAAGATGATTTTTTTAATTTTAAACATTTAAAATGCTTTCTACCATTTTACCTTGCCATCCTACTGCTCTAGGGTTTGCTTCAAAGCATCCACTCAACTAGGGAAAATGAAAACCTGAAAAACAGTTGTCTTCTCTAATCAGCAGTTCAAAACCCATCTGATTCTGTGTTTGAGATCCTCTCTGACTATCACAGGACCACCAGGTTGCTGAGGCAGGGTTACAGCCATCTCTACCTCATCCCATCTTCTGTTCTTACAGAAGGGAATGGAGGCACAGGAACAACCCCAACATAGTGTACGAATTCTTCTCAACCACATAAAACTTCTGGTTTTATATTATGTGGAAAATTGTATGTCTTAGTCTCAAAACACTGTTCTGTGTCTGAAAACCTGAAATTTAAATGCTTTTCCTCTCCTCATTTTGAAATACATGGGATAACAAAAAGTTTCTATTTCCCAAAGAACTAACATTCTGAGAGGCCTCTACAAAAAAAAAAAAAAAAAAAAAAAAAAAAAAAAAAAAGTGATACACAAGTAATTACTGTGCAAATAAAAACATTTAAATGTTAAACAGGAATAATTAAATACTTTAAGTAATTAAGATTTTTCCTCTAAACAAATTGTCAGTATTCCAAATCGACCCGAACTGCATTTGTCACAAAATCTGCATTTGTCACAAAATCTGCAATATTGCTAAAAAATGCAGTAACTCCATTTTCTAATTAGCGTGAAGGACAAAGGGAATGAGATGACCTCTTTGTGAATTCTCCCAGTGTTAAGGGCTTACTTGTGCAGACATCTCCTCCCTTTGATAAGCCATGAACTGCTTGCTAAGAGGGAATTCCACTCTACCAGCCCTTAAGAATTCAAATTTTCACTCAGCTTTGACATCTCAGGAAGCTCTTCTGCTACATAACCCGCTTATTTTTGCCCTCCCACCTTTCAGTACACTGCTGCTGCTCCATAAAACATTTGGCAGTCCAACTTCTCCCTCTCTTTTCAGTTCCTCTGACCATCAGGAAGAACAGGGAGCAGCTCCAGTTCCCCTACAACACGGAACTTTTCTCCTCTCTGCCACTGCACCTTGTAGCTTGCTGAGGAAGAAATGTTCTGATGAACCAAAATATCTTCACTAAAATGTAGCTGTACACATAAATTATGACAGATCCCAACCACTTATGATTTAACTGCAGAATATATATAATGAAAAAACTGTTAACAGGTAAGGTGGCTGAACTGCCATAAGCAATCTTAAACCCTCCTCTCCTCACACACAATCAGCTTTGACCCATTTCATCACACTCAGTGGAAAGAAGCAAACACACTGAAATATTCTATTCTTCTATTGCAATACGCAGATGGCTTGAGCACACAGCATAGGATTATCAGATGAATCATCTGCCTATAGACTTGGGGGATGGGGTGTTACTGGGTTTTTTGAAAATCTTCCATTCTTACAATTTACATTTTCCCCATGAACGCTGCCAGGATGTGGGTTGCTTTCAAGATATTTGACCTTCTTTCTCTCCATTCTACACAGTAACATTTCCAGGAGCAAAATCCTGGGAAATCATCATCACATCTGCAAACTGACAGGCCGAGATTACCAGTGTAAAACTTTCCTACTTCCCTTTACCATTTTCTGCGTTCCCTCCCCCTGTAAGACCAGCACAGCATGGTAGCATTCCAAACTGGATCCAAGAAGAGGCACATACAAAGAATAACGCCTGTATTGTAGGGTTTTGATTTGTTTGAACTGGATGAGTTTACAGCACAACTGCATACAGAGTTAGGGCACCACACCATTGATCAGTAGCTGGAAAGGGCTGTAATTTCATGAACTTGTATAACTACTGAAGATTTTTCTATTGTTAAACTACAGCTCAAAAGGTCTAACTGCAGTATGTATGTCCGAGATAGCAAGAAAGAACAGTCTGAGTATGATTTTTTTTCCTTAAGGTTGATCACACCTAAATAACCTACACCATGAACACTTTTGGTGCAAAGCATTGATTTCATTTCACTGCTGGTACAAAGGAAACTGAACAGACATGTAAACTCCAATAGCTGAGCAGCAAGATGAAGTCAGGAAAGAAAAGTCTCATCACTAGAGGCTCCAGTTCTGAACAAGGTACTGCATAAACCTTGTTTAGTAAGAAGATGTACTTCTAAGAAGATACCCGTTGAAGAAGAAATATTTAAATAATGAAGTAAAACTCCAGCTGCATATATTATACAAGATGTTAACAAAGATGTGGAAACTGCACTTTGCTTTCTAAATCATACACCAACTGCTTGTAATTTAAGTCTACTCTGATATTACGCTAGCATCTCATAGAACTAAGATGTCTAAATGGACCCTAGCAGCATCGTTCTCTCACTTAGAAAACTAAATTACATCCCTTTCAGCAGGGAAACACTGATGGACATAAAACTCAAGAACTCCAACCCATGATATATTCCCCCAATACTTTTTTATATTTACTTGAACTGTCATAGTAACTGAGAGACATGTCAATATTGTATGAAGTGCTCGAGGTATAGGAGAAGCAACTGCACCCTGAAAGGGTTTACAAATCAAATAAAAAATTGTGAACAAGAGGAAGCTGAACAGCATAAATACACAAGTCAACAGGAAACAATTCCTGAAGATTTGGTGGTCAAATCAATGTGGATATTTCGTAGTAATGACGAAGAAATTTTAAGCACTGAGGACAAAGAATGAGATGGTTTTACAGGTATTTAGGCAGCACCTGATAAGCAAGGAGAAGTGCAGGAAAAAGTGGTAATACTCCCTGGAAAAATGGAAAACATTGCCCAGCCAACAGACACCCAACATTGTGAAACATACAGGATACCGCTGGCCTTCACTCAGGGGTAAGCCCAACCAGCTCTGAAAGACTTATCCAGCGAGAAAAAGCCTGATGGTCTCACAGAAACGGAAGAGTGAACTAAGGAAAACTGCACATTTTTTTGTCTGACCCCGACTTGCAGAGTTATTTTACGTAGCTTTCCTTAAACTGCCTCCCCTCTTAAGTGATTCTTTCAGAAGTGGAAGTTAACAAGCTGTAAAGCCTGTGAAGAGAGATCTCACGGACAGAACACCAAATACTCACATTAGCTCTTAATTTCTGATTGCTCGTGCTTTATTATTAATGCAGTTACTAATGATTTAAAAGATGAATGGAATCAAGTGACTCCAGCACGCAGTTTTGCAGTTCTTTGCTGGCTTCTACCGTTAATTTATAACATGATGAAACGGGGAGATGCTTTTTTGCCTCACTTTTCCGGCCTGGGAAGCAAGAACAGCATCTACCTACCTCGCGATGGCAGATGAATCTTCTAGAGCGTTTGAAACCGACAGAACAAAGATGCGAGATTAACACACGTTACCGACGGCCCTCGTCAGTCGCCCTGACCCCCACCCTCGGCAGGGGGTCCCGCGTTTCGACACCCAAGACGCCCCTTACCCGCCGCCGCCCGTACCCTCCCCGCCAGCCCGGGGGAGGCGGGTGAGCCCCACCGAAGGGGCGTC
>NW_020799095.1:106910553-106950210 GCF_003259725.1 Athene cunicularia
ATGTGTATAAGAGACAGGCCTTTGGCGGGACACAGGGGGGAAGGGCCTGCGCCGCCCGTGCCCCCTTTTCAGCGGTGGTGCTGCCCCTCTCCTCTTCTCAGCCGGTACAGCCCTTCCGCCGAGCGCAGCCACGCGCGGATCTCGTCGTACTTGAGCTGCTTTTAGTGCAGAACAGTTGGATATGGGAGTCAGGGCTGGCAGACCCAACAGTTCTCCACGCTGCCCGAAGGTCTGACTACACTTGCGCTTTCAACTTTGCTGCATTCATACGTGATAATTTAGACGCTCCATTAGTAGTTTTCTCTCAAGCCCATTGCACGGAAAAGGTATTTTAAAAGTCGGTAATACAAGCGTCTCGTCAAGTAGCTGTTCTTTCTTGCTTCAGCAACTAACCTTGGTTATCTCAAGTTGCTCGGTGATAGTTACGGTCAGATCAGTGATGTCTCCATTCCTCTGCAGAATGCTCTCAGCCATGGGAAGATGTGTGCCAGGAGGCTGGCAGCTGGCCAGGACGTGCCTGGGTGCACCTGAGAGGGCAGCAGGATCTGGTTGCGTAAGAATCCCGGTCTCTCTTGCTAACGTGTGTTGAGTTTATCCAGACTTCCATAGGGTGAAAAAAAAAAGGAGAAACAGAACTGCTCCCCCCACCCCTTCCCCAAATACAATTTCGTCTCAGTCACTATACTTGCACCATGGTTTTTACGCAATAGGCTTTATTGATAACTTCATTTTGTTTCAGTAATAACTTGTAGTTAAGTAAAAAACAGAGACTAGTTATTTTGTTCATCCAGCACAGCTCATGGTCAAGTAGAGTTTATCCTTTAGGCTGAGGGAATGGACCTCATCACTTCCTTCACTTCAGTCACAAGGCAAACAGCTTCCAAACACTGCAGGTTTCCGTATCAGTACCTTTGTATCATAAATATAAAAAGCCTAAGTCAGTTGAGGTGTAAACACCAGAGCTAGAAATAGAAAATTATTGGTTAATCAATGAAGTAGTGATCCAAGTAAGTGATAGTAATAACAAAACCACAGGTTTACTTCAACGTTCTCTTAAACAGAAAGAGCTTACTCTAGCCTCCAGTCTTGCTAAAAGTCGAACAGGAACATTTCTATATACAGTAGATTACAGTACACACAACAACCATCTATAGCCACATCATGGAATTTCCTGATTGTCACTTTGATGCAGAGCATAGATGAAAGAATTTCCCAGCAGGTGCTTCCATAGGAGAGAGAGAAATTCTACTCCTTCAGGTCTGAAACAGAGGTTTTTCGGTAATATTTTGATGGAAGTTATTGCAATGGGTATCAGATAGATGGATAGACTGAATGATGCATTTTGTCACAAAATTGTTTCTGAATTGCCAGTAGCAGCTATGTAACTTGATGTATGTCATTTATTTTATTGAACAGAGTGTAAAACCAGCTATAAAAATACAGCATTGAACCACTATATACATAGATGGCTTAAATTTGAAGCTTCAGCTGACTGCAATATAGAGGGTCCCTATGGACATGAACTTGGGTTTATGTAGCAAAAATGTACTGTATCTTTATGTCTTGTTACTATCTCACATTAAATTTTATTTTATATGTGGTGCGGTGTTATTACGGCTTTATTTTTAGGTATTAAAACTATTGATTTACTGTATTAACTGTAATAACTGAGTATTAATAGACACATGCTTTTCCGGTATTCCACTTTTATCACAGAATCACAGAATCATCTAGGTTGGAAAAGACCTTGAATATCATCTATTATTAGTGGTTTTGATATTGTTTTAGAAGATTGGTTTCTATTCAGTAGAGAAGTGCATTAGAAGATCAATACAATGGCAGCTTGCTGAACCTTGTCAGAGACAAGAGTGAGATCCATGGTACATGAAGTCTTAAGACTGGCCCTAACTCTTGTGTGGAGGAACATTAAGTGGTGCCATACACATCACTGTCTCTGCATATCTAAAAGCAAATGCCATGTCATCAGCTCAACAGTGTTAATTTTAACTGCTTAGACTGGCACTTCTGTCAGACTTTAAATGCTACTGTTATGAGCATGAGAAGACCTGCTTAGCTTAAATATATAGAGACATTTGTCGAAGAATATCAAAATGGAATTTCAGAAGATAAATGTGTCATGTTTGATTGAATCTCCAGCAGCAGGATGCTGCAGGAGCGTCATGACACACACACAGTTGTAGTAGATGACTAGGCCCAGGTATCTGCTCTGAAAAGAATACTTGAAACATCCTTCATCTTCTGTAAATATTACTTCAGTAAAAAGACTACTGTACAAAAAGTAGCTCACTTCTTTGAATAAGTCACGATATTGTAATTTACTTGTTACTGTAAGAAAAGGAAATTCCCTTGAGCATACATTGCTCTTTGCTGTATTTCATCCTGTAATGCAATTTATGCAGAAAAGTTCCTAAACAATGGTAGCTTACTCTGGAAGAAGATCAGAAAAACTCCCTCTCGTTCCTGGTTTCCATCTAACCATCCAAAAGTGAATTTTCTATGGATCAGCAAACACAAAATCAAACTAGTTCTCATCAGAGCAACAACTGCAAAATCATCAGGGTCTCTAAAGCTACAATAATCACCACATCTCTCAGTCATTCCAAAAGGTCCAACAAATGCTGCCGTAGAAAGTACATGTGTGAAACTAAACTAACATGCTTCCCATGTTGCATTGGCATAATTGTGCATGGTGATGTTCTTGTGACTAAACCAGGGCACTGATTTGTTGGGGAAAAGTAACAGCACTTTTTTGGATAGGGAAGGAAGAGGGAGAGTGATGATTTTTCATCTGGGTCATTTCTGGAATCCATTTGAAAGAGTGACACCCCAAACCATTGCAGCTTTATAATTGCGGACATAGGGTGCTGTGATACAAATGGCAGGGAGGAATGCCAGAAGACCTGGAGGGAAGCAAAAGTGTCTTAAACTACTGTAGTCACCGAGCGTAGAACCTGAGCCTGACACAAGCATTGCTGAAGCTGTGTCGAGGTTCAACTATCCAAGGAGGTAGAAGATGGTATTCTGCTTAAATCACTTGTTAGAGCTGGGGGTTAAAACAATACATGTATGAATGTGCTGCCCATATGACATCCAGTTTTACAGTGTGCAATACTAATTTATTATATAATACAAATATCACATTTTGTTCTCCAGGTCATTTACTGCTTCATGTTTATATTATTTCTTATTGCTTATACCCAGTCTTTCAATAAGGTGTAATAAGCTATTATTTAACTAGTTTTTTCTTTTCCATGTAACGATCTGCCTTGAGTCTGACTTTCCTCCAATTAATACACCTGTACACGTTGCCAGGTTTTACCTGGCTGCCTCCATATTCTGTGTTGTTCAGGCAGAGAGATTGTGTGATCCTGTCACAACTTTTCTTGTCATTTATCTGTTTTAGCACTTTTTATCATACAAAATAAAGTACGTAAGTGCCACACAAATCTTGCAACTTTTGTGTTGTTTTCTTTGTTTCTGTAAGTCTATTCATTAACACCAATGTCACTGTGTCTTTCTTACGCCCTATTCCTTACACCTTTAAATTTTAGCTCTCTGATTGCTGACTGTCACTTTGTCTTCACTTTCAGCTGAGCCAGCCTGGCTGCCTTATTTATGCTGTAACTAATATCTCAGCAAGCAGAACGATTCAGACTCTTTTTGCAAGAACTCTCTCCTGCTCACACTACTTATTCTGCAAACAAGCCCAATGAACCGCAGCCAAGCCACAAACCCCCCTTTCTTCCAAGCAACCCCCTGAGCCATGGGCAAAAGTACATGATCACCTGTCTCCTTACCACAGGGAACTCCATGAAATCTTCCCCATGGCTTGGGGGGGCTTGGCTTATTAAATCTTTTGCCGTCATTGCTTTAGTTTTCTTCCTTGCCTTTTCTTTTTCCTTAAATGGTAGTAATAAAAAACAATAAATGGTCATAACAGGATTTCATTACTAATTCCAAAAGTAGCAGTTACTTTGTTGGTATCATTCATAAATACCTTTGGTTTTTAATTTACTTGGATTTAGCAGTTTGATTTTTATTACTTCATTATATAGGGCAACAACATTTCAGGATACTGTACAATAATTGATATGCAATCTTTCCTGCAAGGTCAACAAGAAGTTAAAATGCCTTGAATTAAAAAGCTCAGGGTAAGAAACATGAGAATGGGCCCAACAATTTAAAAAAAAAAAATGCACAGTCTATGTAAGATTTTTAAGATTACAATTTTTAAAGATTAAGATTAGTTATGATTAAAGATTAAATCAACTTGTGTCAGGGTGATCCAGACTGTAATTTAGCACGGAAAATGAGTGTCATTCAATGTGTCACACAAAGACATAAAACACACCAGTAAATACTGAGACCTAGAGTAATGTACTTAAATGTTGGGTCATGTGACCTAACCTCTTTACATCAGTTATAATCCCATTATTAATTCAAATGTCAAATTGGAAGTATTTTGAGAATGTTCTGAATTTTTTCTGGTAGTACAACTTTGGACATCAAACTTATTTTTAATAGCTGCAGTTTCTGCATTCCACATTCAAAAATAAGTTTGTTAGTGTGTTGTAGTTGCTACCATAAAAGAGTATTATCCAACGAGAAGCTTTGTGAATCTGTTTTCTTTCACATGTGGAATGAAAAAAAAGGTGAAACATTAGGCAAGGCCTTGTAGACTTTGCTTCCAACATTCCTCCCATGTTTCCCAGTCTGGGATATTTTGCAAAATCATACCCTTATCTTCCATTAAGTTAATAGATAACAACTAGGTTCACATTTAACTCATATTTAACTGCCTTTTTTAGTCTGAAGTAGATCCAGATGCCATTTCTTATAGAACACCTCAATTACCGCTTTAGGAAAGATTACCTTCATGGAAAGAATACTAATGCTAATCTTGAATCTATAGATCACAAGCAGTGTCCGTTCTAGAGCTCACCCATGCAACACACAAAAGATCTGTTTGTTTTCATGAAAAGGCTCACCCTAGGATCTCATGTTGTTTTAGCACTGCAGATAATCCAAAATAAAGTGATTTCTCTCAGTAATAGTTAAAACAAACATCAGAAAAAAATATTTTGGAGGAAAGGATTGCTTTTGAAATTTTGATGTTAAATGTTAGAAAGGTACTTCCATTAAAATAATTTACTAGCCATTACATATCCATCTACCAATAACTATAAAAGTTGCAAAACTCCTCAGCCAATTTTAACACCCAGTTTTATAAAATCAAGAGACAGGAATATATCGTAAATTATTACATGCCATATTAATATTTTGTGAAAGAAAATAGGGCATGCAGTTAGAGGGGGTTAAGTTTTAAGACCAACAAATTAAGCTAAAATATACTTATTTAAGAATTTGTCAAGAATTTTGTACTAGCAGAAGGCCAGTTTATCAAAGCCAAAATATTGGAACATTCCAGCTTAGGTGAACCTTGGAAAATGTGTCTGAAGTTCAGAACGGCATTTCAGAAGATTTCAATCCTTATATCCCTAATTTCAGGTGAGTATCAAACTGACTCGAGGCAACAATTTGGCAATTGCAGAATTTCAAGAACAGGCATGTATGTCTGTCTGCATGTGTGTGCATCCATTGTACTGGAGAACAAGAACTTTTGCAGACCCTTGCTTCTGCAGGGTTGGAGTTTGGTGCCCTGTAACTTTCGTCATTTTTATACTTTGATAAAATATATCATGATAAGGAAGTCTTAATTGTCTTATCTTTCCAAATATAGCACTGGTTTGTTCAATCAAAGGTGTTCAATCAACTTCTCAGTTCAGAGCAGTTAGTTTTTATTACTAACAAACTTCTGTAGTACTGCAAGGGACAAATAAAGGGAGGCACATTAAATAAAAGAATTTCCACTTCTGATTTTATAGATGAGTCTTTTACCAAAATCAGCAGGAGCAAGGGATTGACATTTCAGAGTATCATATGATCAAATAAACCATTATCATATCATTACACACCAGCAAACTCCACGGCTGAGTATGCCTCTTGCCTTTTCCCCTACAGTACAGATCAGAGCCACAGAAGACGTGTTCTTGTGCAGTTCTTTATTTATATTAGTTAAAGAGAGACCTGTGCAATTAGATAGCGGGGATAAACCCATCCCATAACTTTAGTCTTCTTCACATAATCAGCTGAGAGAAAGAGGCACCTAATCTACAATTTACAGACTCTGCTGTTGGCATAAAGAGCCTCAGTTAACTAGGATGTGTGATTATTCACCATGTTATCAGAGGTACATGAGATATCTAGAATCACAAATAATCAATCATTACTGTGAGAAAACATTTTTTGTCTTAGCCAGTGCTGTCATGTATCTTAAAAAGATTGAATCTAATAAGGATTATCATCTTGAGATTAGGCAATTTATAATTTTTTCTGTGTGATGGATATTACTATTTGCTATGCATAACTTTGTAAGCATTTTATGTGGAAAAGACAGTATCTTGCATTAGATTATCTACAGATTCCTTGAAAATGCTGTGTCCATAGTTGTTTGAAATCTGCATAGCAAAGATAATGTGCTGGAAAAGTGCAGTATGAAAAGAGACTGATAAAAGAGTAGGTTTACTATTTGGGTATCATGGGAATTGCTTTACTCTAACTTGCACAGGTGAAAAATAAATGCAAAAGGAGACGCAATCACCACTAGCTAACATTGAATACTATTTTTTCAGAAATTAGAATTTAAATTACCTGAATTGATGACATCAGAATTGGTCTGAAACCTTTATTTGCTACATCTGGGGGAATAGCGGTTCCTTAAAACATTTCAAAAAAAAGGAGTATGACTAAGAAATCCTAAGAGCAGACTGCAGACTAAACTTACACTCTTGAACTGCTTCCCTAACCTTACTTTTAAAGATGTCATTCAAGTCTTAAAAATCAGACTACAAAACTAAATCATGCAATTTGGCTGTTAATTGCTTCGGTGATGAAATACATTAGTAAATTTTGTGGAAGGTTAGAGAGCTTTTGCTTTGCTTTGTTTCTCACGGCTAAAATCTTATCCTCAGAGACACAATTCCTTTGCATATATAAATAGAAACAATCTGGTCCCTCTCTGCTACAATTAGGAAAAAAATATCAGAATTTGTTAAACAGATTTCAGAGAGAGTAGAGTCTTACATCTTAGGAGACAGATGTTTTCTGAATAAGCTTTCTATCGCAGTCTCATTTAGAAATTGTAGAAGTCACAGATAACTTTAGCAAAGATTATAGTTGGTGCAATACCACTGCTTTGTTCAGTTCTCAATACCGTCTTTATTTAGCTTGTGAGATAGTGTTTAAATAGTTTGAACCTTCTTAAGAGCTGAAGCAATGCTACTGTCCTCAGAAAAACCCTTTGGTGAACTGCAAAGTTAAGTTATAGTCTAAAGTTTTCCTAAAGTGTCATCTTGTTACTTTTCTGATTATGCTATGCAAAAAGGGAGTGCTAAAAATTAATAAATGTATTTTCAGTAATACAATCTCATTTATGCAGAGGGACATGTACTAACAGATGTGTAGAGATGGTGATGCTGACCACAGTTTTTGTTCTTCCCTCTACAAAATCTCCATTTATTTGCTTATAATTTAAGTAACAATTAATTTGTTAAAATTAAAAAAAAAAAAAAAATCAATCTGTTTAAAGTGTCTTTCCTAAATTGAATTTTTCCCAAACCTAGGAAGAAATTCTCTATGTACAAAAAACAGAAAGCAAAATCCCCACAAACTCTTCACCTCCTGTGCTCCCCAACAGAAAAACAGCAAGATCATGTGGTCATAATTTAAATTATCTATATTTTGAAAGAGAAATAGTGGCCTTTTACACCATCTGTTTGTTCAGTCATGGGCATGAACATCTTCCCAAATGTTGCCAAACAGTAAGCATTTGAAAAAATTCATCTGATTTCTTAGAGTGAGTGAAATTCAAAAGATTCTACCCCCACCAAACATGTGTCAACCTCTCAGAGTTTCAAGAATTGACAATAAAAGTATGTTTGGCAAAAAGATTAAAGGTTATAACAATATTGCAATTACTCCTCGGAAAGTGAAACGTTCTGGGAGGAAAGGATACTATATATATTATACCTGATACAACAAACACCCAGTCTCTGAAATTTCTAGAAACAAATTTGAGTGAATGTTCCAGACACCATAACAAGAATACCAGACTGGAAGGGGTTGTTTTTTGTTGTTTTTTTTTTTTTTAATTGTATTTCGGTCTAGATTTAAAATAGATTTTGAATCACAATTCTATCTTAGTTAGAGTTAGCTAAAACTCTTTACTTCGGTGGGTAACTTTCCCTGCAGTGCGCTTTTAAGTCTGTCGGAGTGCTTATGTGGTGATCTGCTTCATCATGTCATGAGACCTCCTTTCTAGTCTCAGGCTACAGCATCAGTCACAAGAAACAAGGTTTAAAAAGGATAAAATAGCCTTTGGCATAACACAGCAACCCAACCCCCTACCTAGGACTGTACTGAGGGCCTCCAAGGCTCACTACAGGGTTTGGGGTTTTTTGGCTAGTTGTACACTTCCTATCCCAAAGACAGCAAAGAATAAGTATCCTAAACAACTCTGAGGCAGTTTTAGGATAGCCATCTATTCCCATTATTTATTATTTGTATTGCAGTGGTGCTTAAAAGTCCCAGACACAGAAGATAAGCTTAGGATTGTCCTATGGTCTGTATAAATGAAGAAATGAAAACAAACCCTACATCAGGAATTTAAGTCTGTCCTATGTTCAGCTTCTGGTGCTTCTGTTATAGGTATTTATGCACAGAGAGAGAGTCACACACACAAATGTCTACAGCTTGCAAAAATATAAGTCTTTTCATCTACTTCTCAAAGCTGGTAATTTGTCTTGATCTGAAACACAATGACAAAAATTAAGTTCATGGAGCTCCATATGCTTAATGAGGACAACTGAAAACTGCTGTGGAAATCAGTCTGCCAAAAACTCATTAGATGCCTTAATTGTGCATTGTTGCTCAGAGTTTTTCACAAGGGAAAACTTGGTAAGATTAATTTTTCTAAGCTCCTGTGGTAAAAGCAGTAAGAAATATTAAATTCTTGTGAGCTGTGGTTATGAAATTATTTTCTGTGTTTTCAAATATAACCAACAGTCAGGTCTTAAATACATGTAAATTTATTTAGTTAAAGATTAGAAAAAAACTGAAGCAAAACCAGCATCTTAGAGAAATTCTTGAATCTGAACATTTTCTGAGCAAGTGTCTACTTTTTTTTTCCCCAAGATCTTTCAATAGAATGACATTACAAGCATTTAAATAGAAACTGGTACAAAGATAAAATGAAAGGATACAAGGGAAATAATTTCTGCATTTCAGAACACTTTCAGAGAGAAACAGACCAAAAATGGGTATGGAATTATACTTAAAATGAGGATTAGTGACATGGCACCAAATGCACATGCAATCAGATACAGGCAATCTGGAAAATATGTTTTGTGATAGGGAGAGAAGGTCCTTTCATTCGTAATACCTTCCACATACGAATGTAAATGTTCTCTCTAGCTTACTTAGCATCTCTTTTCCATGTCTAACACACCTCTGTGAAGAGAATTCTGAGTTTTAGTGATGATAGGGAACAGGACTTGACAGCATAGGAACCAGAGATTACCTAATTATGTTACTGTGTACTATACTGAAAGAATAACATCCTTCTGTTCTGCTTTTTTTTTTTTTTTTTTTCCATTAGACTTAGGATAACTTTTATTTTATTTACTTTGGAGTTAACATTTTCTTTGTTTGTCATGAGGTTTTCTGCAGCTACCCCTTTCCTATCACTGGGTACCCTCCCTGTAGTTTCCAGCTGATTGCCTAAATAAAACGTTTCAATTCAGTTCTCCTAAGGGAACAAAAAATGCAACTTTCTGTGGAAAGCAAACAAAAAATCACAGGAAAATCCTTTTCATTGCTGAAAGTATGCACAGATCAACCAACCAGTACTGACACAGTTACTCAGCCTCTATGTGGTCTATGAGTTCAAGTCTCTAGATATTTCTTTTCTGGATTATTGGTTCTAATTTTGTTACTTAGGTGTTTTTCAGTGGACTTGCTGTGATGTTTGTACTTTCACTGATTGTTTTTAATTGCCTTACTTTCTTCTATTTGTTTCCTTTTTTTTCCTGTTTCTTTTTCCTGTATTGTCTTTTCAGAAAAAAACAGAAGTTTGCAAATAAATGTATAAACAAAAGGAACATTTGAAAAGAAATAGCCCTGTAACACAAACTAAGATTAGTAATTTGTATCAACAGAAAATTCTTTCTAGCTTTGATTTCCTGAAAATCATGTATTCATTTTAATCATTCCTGTATTTGGTGTGGCTTAGTTCAAAATCCTTAGCTGATGATTTTAGAACTCCTTATGTTCAGCTAGATCTAGAAAGAGTTTAAATGACCCAAATGCTTTAAGAAGTGACACTAAACTATCAAATTTTCCAGGCTGTTCTCATTATTCTAGACACATAGGGGATTTGCAGAAAGGTGGAGATTAAAATATCTAGAAAATATGCTGTTGCAGTTCTGCAGTGAACTTGATGATGTTTGTGTCCACACAGGTTTCATTGATGGTTCAGGAATTACATAGGAAACATTTTTTAAAGTGTTGTATAAAAAATGTCTCTTTGTCAATGGATACATTCATGCTTGCAGTGCTTATCATTGCACGTCTGAAAAGTATAACTTAAAAGGGTACAAGAAGAAGTGAAAAAAGAGAGGTAGGTCTGTGGGTGGCTTCTCTGCAAAGGAAACTAAAAGGATCAGGATCAGTTTGGGATCTGACAGCTATAAAAAGGTAACTAGTGAACAATTATTCATTTTAAAACTCCAAATGTAGAAACTGGGAATCCTCCAAATAAATGATAAGGCTGCAAGTTTGAAACATACAAAAATAAGTATATTTTCATACAGAGCAAAATTAAATTTCAGCTTGCTGCCACAGGGAGTTACAGAGGGCAAATGTTGATGTGGTTTGAGAAAAATTAGTCAAAGTCACAGGAGGTATATTTAATAGTTACTGATGGACTCATTCAATGGTTTGGTCTGAACTTCTGGTTCCAGTAACCCCCAACCTGATGACCACAGAAGCTGAGGAGTGTCTGTGTCATGGAGAAGCAAATGTATCCACCCTCTTTTTTGACATAGTCCTTCTGTTTGGGACAGCACACTGAGCTAAACAAATTCCAAACATTATGGACATTTAAACATTTTGCAGTATAAACAATCACAGCATGTTAATCAAGAAAATAAGCACTATTAATGGAACACACTAAAATAACGTTTTAGCTCTGAACCTGAATTTGTGAACTATTTACTGCTTTTGGCATAATCGAGAAGTTCTGTCACACATACAGGAGCCACCACATGAAGCCGTTGTGCCACACAGATCTGGCATACGGAGAGCCAAAGTTTCAGTGGAAGTTATCTGATAAACCTGTCCCCAAAGAAGAACACTAAGGATGAAATCTTATGTTTCGAAGCAGGACTAAATGACTTGCAAATTTGTTACCCAGCATTATTTATGCTCTTGGAATCCACGAGCCACATTGTGACTTGTGTGATTAGATCAGTCCCATGTTCATTCTTATTCAAAAGGATCAACAGCTAAGAATCTGTATTACCTAAAGCTATAATTAATACAGCTTTACTGAATATAATAGAGATTAAAGATTACAGTTCAGATTGAACCATTATGTTCATTCACACACAATGAAATAATACAAAAGGTAATCACTTCAAAAGATGAGGTTACTTGTAAAAGAACAGATTAAAAAGAGGAGCTATGTCTAAGGCTTAGACTTACAGTCCACATGATTTTGTAACTGGCTGGACATTAGGAGGATTTATAGTAACTGAATACATACACATTCTTATCCCCAGCAATGCAAAACACTAAGTAGGATTGCATACGAAGTCTAAGCCAATGAATGCGGTTGCTGTTTCCTGGTCCTGCTCTGTGTTCTGTGCAGCTGAGAAAAAACTGCAAGGTCAGTACATTTTATTGTTCAGAAATCTGTTCGGGTACCAAAGCTCAGATTCATGATCTCCCCCTTACTCTTTGCTCACCTTTATGTCTAGGAGCCTGATCCTTCTTTCAAGTCTGTTGGTCTAATGTGAGTATGCGTGTTGAAGTCAGGATGATACGGAGGAGAAAGGAAGGTGGTATCTCCTTTTCCTAAAGCATGGTGATCAGAAGCAAACCTTCCAAGTTCCTGTCACAGAAGAGTTTGTGCCTCTCCACTTCCAATTCTCTCCTTTTCCCTCCTGTGAAAAAAGATGTTTAGACCTGCCTCATCCTTAAGGCATGTATTTAGACTTGCCTCATCTTCAAACTTAAGGAAGTTTGACCACCCCATGGATCTTCTTTCCTCTAGGCTTGGAGGTCTGCTCCATCTCCTTGCTGAAGGCCGCACACAGAAATAGGATGCAGCTAAACTGCTGAGGTTACAATCATCTTTTGGCTTAGGCTGAGGAAGTGCAATGACTTTTCACACATAATTGTGGTTGGCTTTCCAAACTTTTGTAAAATAACAGAGGATCTTCCCGTACCTGAATACAGAAATGCTAGCTACACAATATAGATTTGTAGATTTTAAATGTCTACTCTTTATTTCAAGAGGATTTAATGACTTGTTTGATTGTATGGTTTTGTTTGTGCTTAGGATCAATGGTTAGAATAGTGTGCTGTAAGGTGCTATGCCATACTAGCATTGCAAACTGATCATCTCTCACCACAGACAAGAAAGGGCCACTGGCATATTAGCACCATCCTCTCCTTTACCCTTTCTCTCCCCCTCCTGCATGTTGATTAATCATGACCGTGTGTGTGCAAACCTTTATTCAGGTATCTATTGCTATAAAAACTGCTATATACTGGTATATATATCTACAAAAGGAGACTTGCGCTACACTAATGGGCAAATGAAAAGTGGAGATGTTTGTCACTGAAAGTAGCAAGAAAGGCTTTTTTATCATTTTTTGAAATGTCAGCTCTCAAATTTCACTTGTAATGTATTCAGATTTTCTTATCAGGGTACAAACGGAGCATGTCAGCCTTGCTGGTGATTCAAGTCTCATTTTGTTCCAGATGGCCTGTCCAAAAAAGAGAGGGACAGATATCTTCAGACATTTCAGTGCTAGAAACTAGCAAGGGAGCAGATTTTCTCCTGCATGTGCTTTGCTTTTCTAATTTGTCTTTTTTCTGGAAACAATCTTTGTTGCTGCAGGACCAGTTAGGTGACAGCGAGTGTTCATTTTGTCCATTGCCCTTATAATGGGCAGACTTTAGGTCTCAGATAATGGTTAAAGTGGCTATAATAATCGCAGTCTCTCAGGTAAATTTTTTTTGTTCTCTAATAAGATTATATTCCAGTCATTAGAAAGGCACATGTGAGAAACATTCATCTCCAATTTCTTTTTTACTTTTTTAATCCTATTGCCTAATCAACTTATTCTTGCCAAGAATGCAGTTTTATCTGTAGCAGTAAAAGTTATTCCAGAATTCTTATTCCCAAAAAATTGCAGAACTAAGAAGAGTTTAAGGATTCCCCTTTAATGATTTCACTGCCATCCTGTTATTTTATTAAAATTGTGTTATTATAATAAATTCTATTATGTTATTATAATAAATTATAATTTTATTATAATAAATATTATAATAAAGGGGGGTTTTGTTTGTTTTTTCTGGGAAAAAAACCCGAAATTTGGATTTCATCATAAGCAAGCATGAAGTGCACATCAAACTCTGAGTCACAACTGTCGCATCTTTATAATCGTTTGAGCTTTAAATCTGTTCCTCAGACACTAACTGTAGGGTAATGAGTTAATCCCTGAGTGAGAGTTCACTTGAGAGTTCAGTCTTCACTGGCTCCTTTTGCATGCCACTAGCTTCTGGCCTGCAAAATGGACATCATGGTGCTGCTATAATGGTCATGGAGATCTTTGGACAGAAAGACATGGTATTTACTTATATTTCTAAATGTTTTATTGGATGGTGTTTATCTGTCTTTTCCTAGATTATATGGTACATGTTTAATTCTTTTCTGCAAATGCTGAATTTGGGGACATTTCCTAGACATGGCATTAGCTGTTCTGACAGGAAACCAGAAATCAAACTCAAGACTCTTTCAGCTGCTGTAGTGTCATAGTTTCAGTAAACCAAAGATCAGTGGTTCTATTCAGCAGATTATAGGTAACAAACAGAAATCCACTCTTTAGCAAGGGTTAATATTTACTGTTGCTTCAGTTTATTAAAAAAAAATAATAAAAAAAATATAGTGCATGAAAAGAAGGGAATAGACTTTAAAAACAAGATGGAAGGAGGGAAATTGAACATCTTTATTGCAGAATGCTTCCCAGTGAAAAAGAAAAAAAAACCATCTCTGATAGAAACAGTACACACATTAGAAAGAAAAAAGGAAAAAATAAAGGTATTGTATGGCAGGAGAGTGGATTCTTAAATAGCATAATTGTGCATAAACTGCTGTAGTTTCCAGCAGAGATAAATAGGGCATTTTTCTGCAAATATGATATCCATCTCTCAGTCTATGGAAATAGACTGGGTTCTTCTATTAAAATATTGCCTGAATAGTACATAACCAGCAAAAATATAGGGAGGAAAAAAAAAAAAAAAAAAAAAAAGGTTATCAGAGAGCTGAAAAGAGAGCCGAAGGAGAGAAAAGCATCCCATTTCTCCAGGATGCTAAAAGCTAGACATTATTTAGTGATGAATAATCAACGTGAAACCAGCAGCCTGATTCCATTACCTTATGTAATATAGATCAACAGAAAAGAGAGATGTGTATTCAAATTAAAGATTATTTTCACTCAGCTTACATAAAAGCAAATCATACATATGATCATACTTTATTTGCTTCTTCCATGAACAAGGCAATGAAGTTTCACATTTCTGGCTTTAGAATTCTGAAATACTTTAAATGTCTAAGTTAAAATGACATAAATAACCTTCAGGAAATGTTTGGGCTTTTTTTTTCTTGTCTTTCTACTCACTGTAAAGCCGAGATAACTTCTTTAAACATTTACAATTTAATCCCGTCTTCAGACCTTAGGATTTTTATATCTGTCATTTTTAGACTATTCTAGTAGATGGCCAGGGAACATCAGACTCTTTGGAAAGACTGAGAGAAAGGTGAAAGAAAATTAAAATAGTCCAAAATTAATTGTACATGTAACACTTGAGAATGGCTGTATGTTGACTGAAATTAATTCTAGGGCCAGTCCTGTCAATAGAATGAGGACTTTCTTTCACAGCGTCTTCTTCTGATCCCATCATGTCCATCGATTACTTTCAGTACTATTGGCATACTGCAGCACCATTTCTAAAAGTGTCCTTTATTTGCCACATATATTTTGTTGCATTTCAATTTCATGTTACAGAGTTCCTGTGAAAGAACATTGAATTCATGGTCACAGGTCACACTTCATAACCTCAAGACACTCTTTAATAGATTACAAGGTGACTAAAGCATAAAAGACACTCTAAAAGCACTTTATGGGAGTTATTTGCAGCAAGCGTCAGTTGTTAATGACCCAACACAAAGTGCCATCTAGATTCCACATATTAAAGATCCCTTGTAACTTAGGAAACTTATTTTAATTACATCTGCAAGAATAGAAATGCCAGCTCTTTAAAATGAACCAGAAAGGTGGCATTCTTAGTAAAGACCCAGCCTAAAAATTAACTATAATAAACTCCAATACGACAACTGACCTGAAAATTTTGTGTTTCTGTTCTTACTATACTATTTTTTTCCATGAAAACAAAATTCCCCGAATGAAAGTTATTAACAGATAATAGCTACATCATCATTAAAAATTACAGATTCTCTTTTTTAAAAAATTAGTAAGGCATATGCCTGATTTTTTATTTTTTTTTTTAAATCTCAGATACATGGTTTGGATAATTAGAGTCCTTTGAAGTATTGTAATATAGTAAGACAGTAGGAGAGGAGGCCATCTGAATTGAATTACAAAGGAATTATGACCAAAAAAAAATATCTCTTGTCTACATTTTTTAGAAGCATGTTGCTAATCCTAACTCCATGGACCTTTATGAGACTTTTGGGACACTTAGTTTATTTGTCATTGAATTAAGATATGTTTATACATCCACCCACATGTATTTTTTTTTTTTTTAGTAAAGATCAAGTAAGTAGATGGAGACACTGTGTACTTTGAGGTGTAAGCAAGGGGTTGAATTCAGTAGGTTAGCCCCAAAAATCTACAAGTCTATTTTTCTCTACTTCATATTTTTAAGGAGGTAAAAGACAGATTTCTGAGGCTTATCATATTGAACAGAAACCTCATTGCAACTGTCATTTTCATATGCAATGCAGGAAATAGAATTTGCCTTGAAGAGTGTTTTGTTTAATAGGAGGGACCTTATTGTTGCCTTCAAATGTAAAAAGAAAGTTAATCAAATCTCAAACATTCTAGGCTTCCCTTTTCCCTTTAAAATAATAATAATAATAAAAAAGATAAAATACTGTACTCTGTTTTCACCTGTCTGTCTTTTGATTTTTTTTACAAAATTCTTTCTGCACCCTTCAGAGGAAGGAAAATCTCCCATATTTTTCTCAGGAGTCATGTCATGAAGAAAATACAGTTTTCAACAGTTGAAAAACAGACAAAGGATTATACCTATTTTATAGATAGAAAGATCAGAGCAGAACTAAAAAGTATATGCAAATATTCCAAAAATAGACCAACCATAAGTTCATTCTTCTCTTTTGAAGTTTTAAAAGGTGCTATTTGTTGACAAAGTAGATTGTTCTCAATGCTTATGTACAATCCCTTTTTTCAAATAAATGCATTGTGTTTGCGTCCATCCCTGTCCCCACCCCACTCCACCCCCCCAATTGGAGGAAATTCCCAAAATACAGATTATTTTGTTTTCTGTTAATTTATTTCTGCATTTTTATTCCATGCCGTGTCTGAAGTTATTGAAATGTAAAATCAGTGGTATTACAAATAAATCCCATATTTTCCACATTTGTTATATTTCTCTGAAAGATTAGACCATTTTTTTCTGGAAAAGTTGCTGTGTGCTTGGGTTTGACAAGGATGAGTTTACTTCATCTGCAAAGAGGACACAAGCAATCCGTTAATTTAAAAAGTGGATAAACTGTATGGTCAAATGTGTAAAGAGTGGTGAAATGCTCTGGACACATTAATTGGCAGGTTAATTCCGGGGAAATATTTAAAGTGTGGCATTGGGACTAGAGGTGGAACAAAGCACTGGTTCAAACAGCTGCAGCATTTTTCGTGGACTGTTGTTGTTAAATGAAGTTAATGAAAGATGGTTAGGGTGCAGTGCTTAATCTAAACCCTAGGACTTCTGAAACAATATAACCACATGGGTATAATAGAGAAGACTGCAAATTGGCACATAAACTTTGATGGCCAAGTTAATGAACAGCACAAACACTGGTTATTATATGAAAGTGGAAGATGCAATTAATGTTCCAGTGGCACAGAACAATTCTAGCAATTAAGAAAATCCTTCTGTGATTTTAAGGCATAGTGACGAACGTACTAATATCTTTCTTGTCTACAAAGTTAATCTGGGATATTGCTTCTCTGTTATCCATAACTTGGCTACTGGGCACTGAAAAGGTTCTGATTTAGACTACCTGAGTTTCTCAGGTTTATAGTTTTGAGTATTGCTTGTTGTGAAGGTGGAGAGTTTGTGCAGAATGGTCCAGTAAACTCCTTCAGCTTCAGGCTCCCCAGTATTGCCCCAAACAAGAGGGTGGGTAAATTTGTGAATAGTTCAGAAGATCACGGAGGTCATAAACCTGTTTCTCACTCAGTTAAACCAGGTATCCAGATTAACTCTGTAATGAAAATATAACACTATAATTTCTATCATTTCCCAGCTATGAAAGGGATCAGATAACTTTTCTCTAACCATCCATGAAAACTCTGAGAAGACCAATAATACCATTTCTCAATCATGTATGTTTAATTTCATTACCCCTTTTGTAAATTCAAGCAGAAGAAAAAAATCATTCTGCCTGATGAGAAGATTAAACATTGCTTATCAAGGACCTTGTCAGCTAGGACTTCAAAACATTTTTACAAAGGTATTGCACATAAAATGCCGCACTGGTTACACAACTGGAATATTAGGAAAATTAGGTTCTGTTTAATTAATATGCTTGCTTAAGCATATGTTCAAAACTGCTGAAATAGGCATAAAACTAGGTCCTGTAAAGAGATATATTCATACTCTTTTCTCATTTCCAAGTGTAAATCAGCAGGAGGAACTAAGTAATAAAAACTCCCCTCAAGTGAAGGGGATATATTTAACCTCTGCAACAAGGTTCTAGCTTTGGAAAGTGAACCAGGTTCTGTTACACTGCTTGCACAATACTGCTCCTCATTTTGGTCTGTAACAAGTGCACAATTAATCCATGAACATGGTGAAATGGAAGTATTGCACAAGTTGATTGCTATATGAACAAGCATATGCTCATGTATTATGCAGAAGAAAACCGATTCACATCAAAGAATAATCAACTGTAATCTTGAAAGCAAAAAGGAAATAAAGTTTTTTTGTCTGGCAAAGGGTATATCACATATTTTAAGACAGTCACACAATGTAAGGTCTTAAAGGAAATGATGTGTGTACATCTGTTTATAGGGAAATTAAAACTTCAGTGTCCTGAGCATACAATTCCCATGAACAGTAACTCAGTAATAGTATATCCTATAGGAATCAACCCACACTAGTAGTGTACAGGAAAAAAGATGAACTTCAACTACAGATACCTGACTGGAACATGAGCCATTCCTCAGTTTATAGAGGAATATAAAGGATAGCAACAGTTATAGAGGATAGCAACAGTTCAGTGCCTAGAATATTTTTAATAAAAATAAATTCTATCTAAAGAAGCTTTCTGTTTTTCTGTATTTTTCTGCATCTTTCTAGGTTTATACAACTTCTTTTAGCAGCTCAACACTGCTCCAGCAATAAATCAGCATACGGCAATTCTTTTAAGGCAGGCAAGAAAGAACCACTTCTTATAAAAAGTGGGGTGCTTCTGCAAATGCCCCTTTTCTCCATTCAGCTACTTATCCTTTGTTCTCATCAGCATCGTGATTTTCAACTTTTTATATTTTTTTCTGGAGGAGGAAGGGGGTGGCTGGAGCTATTTTTAGAAGCACTGATTCACAGCCTTTTATGCTTCCCTATTCCAATCAGGCTGAGATGAATGCTGGTTATTAGTGGAGCACAATATCTGGCATACACCACAACAATACGGCATCACCTGAAATTACCTTGGGATTTTGCCAAAACAAGAAGACCCACACATTTAATTAGAACATTGTGGTTTCTGTTTAATGAGTTAGATTTATAATTCAGAATTTAGTTTAAATGAGTATTTAGTATGTTCTTTCCTTCCAGGTTCAGGGATATTATATGTCTGAAGGGGCTCTCTTAGTCACTTGCATGAAGGAGATCATATCAGTTAGCTTTGTCAATAACCTCAAACAGTGTGAAACTAGCAGTAAAAGGAGACAGAAAGAAGCACTGAACCAGAAGTTATTTCTTAGTCTGCAGTATTCATTAATATTTTGATTCATTTTTGTTCTCAGCCAGTCAAGTACAATACATTTTATTTTCACATAGCTTCTTAGTGCACAAAACTCTCTCTGAATTTCACTTACCCTTAATTTATAACCTCTGGGCCAGGCTCTTCTTTCACATCCATCTTGTCCTGAGGAGCTCCATTAATTTATGTGGAATTACTCCCAATTTCAAATGAAAGAACGCATATTCCCTTCATTCCCTCTCCATTAGAGCAGAGAGTGAGCGGCAGCTGTGCTCCTACTTATGCTCTGCAGGGAAACATCTAATTCTGTCTAACATAGCAAGGTAGGTATGAGATACCACCAATCATGTTACCAGTAATGTTACTCAGTTTACATAGGAGTTATAGAACTATTAAAAACAGACAGCTGTGCAAGGTGTTTCTTGTTTTAATAATTGTACATTCTTTTTTGCCAGGGAAAGAAGAAACATCACATTCAGAACAGTTCGTTCCAGTTATCAGAGCAGAGGGATCTAGCTTTACCTCCATTACATTTATAGCACACAAGAGAAACAATACTTCTTAGATGAAGTTTTCTCATTTGGTCCACATCACCAGTCAAAGGCAGTATGAGAGCTAATTCCATTATCAGATTTAAGAGAAGATGCCAGTTCCCATGACTGTCTTCAAGTAGCTGGCTCATGGATCTTGATTACATCTAAGTGCTGCAATCTTGCACAAGGATTGCTCTTAGTCATTATATTGGAATAAAACATGTTCACTTCCCAGTCACTTTGAACCCCACTATTTTTCAATAAAACCTATTGGACCTAAAAATCAGATACGGAAGGATGAACACTATTCACGGAGAGTGATGTGTTCTCCATCTGTATTTCAATTAAGAAATGCCACAGCGTTATACCTCATCAGATTGAAGGAGGAAAAAGGAAAAAGAAAGAGGGCAGAAATGTAACTTCTTACACATTTGTTGTGCACCCAGGTATAAATACACTGAGAAATCCAGAATTACGGTCACAGAAAACCTGTCCAAAACCATGCTTGGGCATAGCTCAAGAGCTGAAAAAAAGAGGAAGCTCGCATAGAAATTCAGTGTAGGGTATACCCATAGATAATGGCCAAATCTGCATATGATGGCTGAACTTAATAAAGACAGATGTTTTCCAAGGAGATTCAATTATGGTATTTTTTACTTGACACGGGAACCAGAAAGTCACATATTAATTGCTTCAAACTGTTCAAGATGCTGCACATCCTGTACAGCTTGACATGTGATGCTTATTACAGGTTTTGCTATTACTAACTTCTGTGAAAGTTTTCAAATAGCTCCCACCTGAGTTAAGAAAATAGAAAGTCATGATTTAAGACAACTGCAGCTAGGCAGCTTGCCCGCCAGTCAAGCAGAATAGCTTTGCAGTACTGCAGTGGTATGGAACTGATCTTGTTCTCCTTTTAAAAAGCTGGAAAATATGTAAATGTCTTTAATATATATCATCAGCCCAGGACATTAGCAATCTTTTACTTTAGTATAATGTTCCTGTAATAAGCATTTTCCATGGTTAGTGAATAGAAATGGTTCAGGCCATTAATTTCTTTTCAGCTTATTAAAAAAAAATCTATCAAAGCAAGAAGATCAAAATATACAATAAAATAATGCTTGACCTGAACTTCCAGAAAGTTTTCCAACATTAGATTTACCTCAGATTCTGGAAAAAGGGAATAAATACTCACATGAACTATCTGCAGGTAACTCAGACAAACCCACTCACTCATTTGTTCTTTGTGGCAGTCAAACCCCCCTAATTTTAGCTTTCTACACCCACACAGAGTCTAGCTGATTTCAGTAGGGCACTGCAGAGAACAGAGACCCACCCATTATGCCAGCACTAGACTGTCAACTCAGTGTTATCATGATGGATACATTCTCTCCTGATCTCAGTAACTCAGTGATTTGTGTTTGTCTGAGAAAAACAAATAAACATAAACCCAAAACTGTTAAATTTAGAATAATTAAGAAAAATATCCTGTGAGACTCCTCTGAGTCACATTTCCACACGTTCTAGTAACTAGTATCAGAATATTTTTTTTTTAAATATGTGTTAACTGCATCATTCTTCCCTAAAGAAGGGATCATGACTGAAATAGCCAATTCTCTCTGGCTGCTGAAGATTTGTCGGACTTCACAAGCTTAAAGAGAGATTCACTGGTCTGTCTATATTCTTACTTTTTCCACACACACACCCTCCCCCCCCATGTCTGCACCTTACCCCTTCATTTGCACTGCACCATGCTGCAGGGTTACAGACCTTCTACTGCTGTGGCAAGATGCAGTAGATCCTTGATCTCCCTGAAACATCCTGCCTCTTAGAGCAAAGAGGTCATTGCTCTGCAGTGAGTGGAGGATGTGTACAGCTGACAGATCGTGGGAACGCTTGGCACTCAAAGGGGCCTTGGCACACTCCCTAACCTGACCTGTGCCACAGGTGTGTTCCTTCATCTCATTTTGATGACCTCATCACATGATTCAAATTGGGTAAAAACCATGTTTTACCAGGATGAGCCAGCATGATGAGGCTTATGTTCTGAGAGATAAACTTTTAAGAAATATGGAAGTTTGGGTGACTTGGAAGTAATGTTTGCATGTTTATGAGAGTTTTGTATGCTCTTGCTTATACTTCAGAAAAGGGTTAGATAAGGAACCAGAAAACCTCATGGATTTATTCCAGAAGCAGTAACAGCATAGCGCATTTTTTGTCCACTGCAGTTACTATCGATGGTGATTAGCTAGAGATTAATTCCTTAAAAGACATTATACTGATTGAACATATTTGCAAATTTAGCTTTTATTTAAAACATTTCTTACTGTAAAATGGAGTGTGATACAATGCTGGATTGCTTATCAGTACAATGCTAAGCACTGCAGCGAGCTGACGGGCCAGCCCACCCAACAATTAAGCATGTAAATGAGAAAAATGGCATCCTGAGGTTCAGCCTGGTGTCATTTTGCCTCTATGTTTTCATAACCTTACTCTACATTATTTCTTTGAATGAAACCCCTACAGAAGCCAGCCAGTGCATACAAACACCCAGCTGAACACACATTTTAGAATTTGTGTAGACAAATCGGACTTTTGTAAAACAAAATGTTTGGCAATCAGGGTGTAGTAAGCATTAAAAGAGCTTTAAGAAAACTCTTGATTTCCTGTCAGGATCCATACCATCAGGTTTTAACATGCCCTGGGAAACAATTTCCATATCTGCTCCAATGAAGTCCAGCTTTAGGTTTGCAGAACAGAAACTTACGCCAGGTTGTCTTTACTGAAAATTTAAGGGGTTTTCTGCCCACGCTCTTAACACAGAACACTATTTTTTCTCTGGAAGCCTGTCAGTTCAGACCCATACTATCTGGCACTGACATTTTCTGACCTTTTCTGTGACTGCTTCTCTTGTAAGCAATGCCCACATAGAGTGAATCAAACCAAATATTAAAATACAGACAATCCCAATATATCCCTTCCATGCTTCCAGTTCACGTCTCATTTTCTCTGCTCCTGCCTATTCATCTGTATATTGTCTCCATACATTGCAGTGTTCATCGCTGTCACTTAGGAAATAAGGGTGGAAAAAGTGTTGTGTGCACTGACTATGCAGAATGCTTTTTATCTGAAGCACATATTTGTTCTCCAGCCTTGCTGTATGTAAGTGTATCATGATATTGAACATATTTATCCTCAGTACCCCTGCATTTTACAACTCCCTCTACTCTGCAGATAGGAATTTGAGGTATAGGAATAATAAGGGTTAGATCTGCTAAAGGAACTTTATATCAAACTGTGCTAGCAGCCATACCAGGGTGTAAGCCCCCATTTAGAGTCTCTATTTATGCATTGCCTAACCCTAGAAACACATAAAGTCCCTAGATAACAAAGTTTGCACTATGAAGGTCACTAGATACCTGAATTTTTCTGAGGATGCCCCAAATCATCCAAGCCTTTTCAGTGCCAAATAGCTAGGTTCTTGAGACAAAATGGGATTCAGAACTAACTGTTTCTCCAAGGATTTTATATGGCTGGATTCCACAAAGTGATCCTAGATAAGTCTAACCAGAAAGTGCTGACCAGATAAGATGTGATGGTAGTCTTGATCACTGAGCCACCTCAGATCTGAAGCTGCAGGAATACTAATACCAGTGCCACTGTAGTGATTGGAAATATTTCCACATGTTAAACAAATAACAAGAGATTAAGTGATATTTATCATAGGACAAGAGTAATGATGTGTTATCAAAAGATTTGGGAAATCCAGAGCAGAAAACATATTTTACCCACTAAGGAAGATCCCAGGTAAAATCTAGATGCTACAGAGATTACCAATTTGAGGGCAAAGTGTTAAATCTAAAACTTTCATAACGCCATTAGGTCACTTATGTTTCAGTCTTAGCACCTGTGAAATAATCTGGTGTACCTGTATAGCCGAGTGCGTCAAAGTT
Organism: Athene cunicularia; assembly: GCF_003259725.1. Taxonomy (NCBI): domain Eukaryota; kingdom Metazoa; phylum Chordata; class Aves; order Strigiformes; family Strigidae; genus Athene; species Athene cunicularia. The sequence continues at coordinate 106,934,655 of NW_020799095.1, forward strand.
TGAGGGTTAGTATAATGTTACCTGAAATTATGAGAAACTGTCTGGGGAATACGAACCAATCCTCATAGTCTTGTAACTTCAGCATATTTTCCTATGCCTTATAAATTTATCCCAAAGACATTTTCACTATGTCACAAGTACTCTAAGCATAGGTATCAGAAAATGCCATTTCCCTCACATATTCTTTCCCTTGTACTTTAATGAATGCTAAAATACTTAACAGTGATCATTAGAGTATCATGACTGATGTTTGTACCTCACCACTATTGTTTCAGTTTTCTACAGATTCAGGCAAATATATGTGTAAAGATTACAGGTCCACTGTAATCTCACAGTTTGTTTTTAGGTACTGCAACCGGAGAGTCATCTTTTTTTTGAAATGAAGCTGAGCATCGAGAGAATAACCTTCGGCTCCATGCAGGTGTCCTAGCCTATAAAGAAGTATTCTCCTTATTTGGGAACACTGGCCTCATGCGCGTGCAGAGCAAGTAACATGATTGGAAAAACTCTTTAATGTAATGAATGTACTTGCAGATTTCACTGAGAAAAGCACAGTTCAGTCTTTTTCAGCCATATACAAAAGTATATACTTAATAAAAAAAATGTGAAACTTCAGATTAAAAATTACTTTTTTTTTCTCTACTTTTAGAGATAGAAATTGCTTTTTATCTTTCTACCATCCCATTTCTCTCTCAAATTTCCATTCTTAAGAGCTTGTAGCTCTGCCTCCAGTATATACATGGAAAAAAAAAATGTTTGCATCTTGATAGGATTGACCAAATCCAGACTTTCTCCTGCTAATGTTAAACATTCACAAGATGAGATACCTTATGAACTCTTTCCCTGTTGCAGCCTGCTCTGTAAATTGGTAGCATGATTATGGTGAATGGAAGAGGACTGCTAATTATCATCCAAAAGGGGGGCTTTGGGCCCCTGTCAAACTGTGTTTTCACAATGTAGGTGAATTTCCATTCCTGATCAGGATCTTATTTTAAGAGACTGTTAACATTTTTTTTTTTTTCCTGGGTATATTCCATATCAAAGAAAAATGATAAATTATTTCCTGAAAAATAAATTCATATTAAAGAGTGGGTTACAATCCTAATTTTGAATTCCCAGAGTTTCAGAAGCCTGAAGTATTTTATTGCTTTTTCCCCTTACACTAATGCACTGTTTGCCTTTAATCCTAATTTTACTTGATTTTCTTTCAAGTCTTACTTTCTCTGGATACGGTTTACAGTTCTTTATATTTACGTGTTTCATTAGGGGGCAGCAAAGAAAGAATCAGAAGATTAAAGTAAGTTTTTGTTTCTATTTTTATAACTCAGCATTAGAACCTGAACTAGTCACTAGATGTCATTCTAACACACCAAATAATTTCTTTGAAATTAGGCAATTTTCTACCATAAATGCTACCTACCTGTCTCTTGAGTTTCAATTTAAAGCTAAATGCTTACTCTACTGCAATCTCTATTCATCACAACTGCAGCTAATTCAGTGTTCCAATGTTCTGACAAAAAAAAAAAAAAATCTATAAAACTGTTGGATCTGAGTGGTTAATAGCAAAAGCAATTCATACATTACATTGAGTTGTGTGCTGTCTCATTAAATAATCAGCCACTGTGAGTTCACAGAATTTCAAAGATTCTATAAATACTAGCATGTTTGAAGATCATCTGAAAGTTCACACTTAAAAGGTGTTACTCATTATTATTTCATTATATCAGCCATCCCAGGAAAGCACAAGAGCAATATTATGCAACTTTGGTGACCATTATGCTACTTCAGCGAGTAGTCACAGGAAACAAGCTTCTTACAAAATTATTTTTGTAGAAATAATAATTCAATCTCTTTTCAAATTATACATGTCAGAGGAATTGAACATTATTACATGGTGCCATCATTCTGCAGAGGAGGAGGATTGAACACCACCAGGGGCGTAATAGCAAGGAATTCTGAAGTTTTAATTCACTGGGAGAGGATTGTCTTCTCGCTGCCTCCTTCTGCTCTTTGATCCCTAGTGTTCATCCTATGCTTGTTGGTTTTTCTGATGCAAGTGTGATGACCTAAAACATGCATCTGACATAAATAGGTCAGCGTGTACCCAGATTCAAAATTGAAGAGGATGAAGATAGGGACAAGGTCAGAACATTGTTATAATCTTTTTTTTTTTTTCTCTGTTTCTTCTTCCTCATACTTCTAATCCTCATTCATGTCCCTTTGAAATCCCCATGGTATAAAATGACTATTTTTAAGCTAGATCTATTCAATATTGCAGTTATTAAATTCCTCAAATTTTCCTGCTGTTGAGACATTACCTTAAGCTCCTGCATGTGACTGGATACTTTCTTTACAGATCAGTATTTGCTGAAAACATTCCCAGCCTCATTTGTTCAGGGCTCTTTACTGGAAATTATCCCCTACTCCTAATCTAGTAGAGTAAATGTGTGAATCAGTTACTTTAAATAACCTAACCAATGAAAAAAGTCTCAATAAACCCAGCTGGTTTGGCTGAGGTCATCTAGGCAGAGGTCTTAGTAGCTCTTTAGTAGGTAGGTGGGGAGTAGCATGGGAAAGCAAAGAACAGCTGAGTGTTGTCAAGGCTCTGTCTGACATGGATCAAGAAGGGAAGATCTGCCTACAGGAAATGTGGAGAAAAACTTTTAGAGAAAAATTTAATGTAAAAGATCTTTGTAAAATTCAGTTTAATCTAGAGAAAAAATTAGCTTGTTACATGCACTAAAACTGAACTGAACTCGGCACAGTGAGAAATTCACACATTGAGAACTTGCTTCTCTGTTCATATTTTATCCCTGGCCAATTTTATGACAGATTAAATCTTCTCCCTAGTAATCCATGGACTACTCTAGCAGGAAAGAGTGGCAGAAATGTTGAACTATGGGTAGAGTCTCATAAATAATTGTGCCTGTGCAATTAATTTCTAAGGTATTCTGCAAATTGTTTTACAAGTGAATATAATTTGTACCAACTGATGACTGAAGCAATTAAAAAGAATGCCTAATAAAGGTAATGATGCTTATACTAGTTTATATGGAGTCTCTGAATCAGTATAATTTTTAAATTGGTAATATAGGTAGGTCTATATATATATATATACACACACAAAAACATTTTATAAAACATTGCAAAACTACAGTGTGACATCTGATGATTTACAGCTACCTAGAAGGTCCGTTAAATTAGTTTGCTGTAGAACAATTTCTACCCTGAAATTTAGTTATAACTTTTTTACTGGAGAGCATGGCAGGAAACTAAAAGCTTTGCATTTCTACCCAGATCTTCATTTGTGCAACCACTCCTTTCCCATGAGAATTATATTGTTGACCAACAGCAAAGGAGGGGAAGGGGCAAATACTGTTGCAGTAAGTGAAACTGAACTTCTAGACTCTTCATATTTTATGCAGAAACTCAAAACTTGTACTTTAATTGTTATTTTTACAACAGAAATTAGCACAAAAGTACTGTTGAGAATAACTCACTGGTACCCATCTCTGGTAAATTTGTTTCAAACCAGAGAGGCACAAATACCTTATCCATACATGCAGCTAATTCTTCATTTCAAGAATTTCCATTTCCAAATATTGTCAGACATAGACTTCTCCCAGACTACCTGCACAGTGTTAGAAGTTCTAGTGATTGAAAATGGAGTAGGAGGTTTCCTCTCATTTTTGCTTCCATAGACTTCCTCTGGTGGACACAGGGTAGGTGCTGCCTTTCCTAAAACAGCATGACAGTAATGTATGATCCTGTTGCACATCTGGAAGGTGTATTCCAAATTTTGCCTTCTTTATGTGGGACCTAGCCTTTCTGGAAGGAGGCATCTCCATACCACCTGGAACCGTTCTTTGTGCAGGTCAAAGAGGGAGCAGCAGTTGATCCTAAACTCTCATTATGATTTTTGTTACATATGCCAGAAAACAGACTGGCCAGGAATAGCCCACGCTCAGTTTTGTGTGAAATTGTCTTAGCTGATCCACTGAAACATTTCAGGGTTGTAACTGTAAGAGTTACAGAAACAAGATTCCATTACATAAAAATGTTTTTCATGCTGTTTTCAAAGGAAACAAAGGAACAGAAAGTCTGAATACATGAACTACAAAGAAGAAAAATAAGTCCTTCAGTTACAATGAAATGTTTTTGTCACCCAGCCTTTCAGTGAGGCAATACAAAGCCATTGTCCTAACCTGAATGATTTTCACCAATGTAGTTTGAAATCAGCAAAGTTTATTGTCTTAAATTATTCTAAGTCACAGCTTCTCCTCGATACAACATTCATAATCCTATTGAAAAATCCTGGGATTAAATTATCCTCCTAACAGGAGTTGTCAGAAGCTAAACAGGAATCAAAGAGATTAATTACATAATTTTCCAATGAAAGATAGTAGAATTGTTGACTAGTCATATTTTTGTCACCCCTTGTCAATTTAATGTTGGCAGCAAAATGATTATACCCCAGACATTTCAATCTCAAAATTTATAGAAAGTATCTCAGAAATATTGCATGTTGAATTTACAAAATCCATCAGTGTGGAGTTATTTAAAAAAGACAATCATCATTTTAATCAATAATCATGACCAATTGGCCAACAAAAACTTAATTCTTTTGTGGAAGAGAAGCTCACTGTTAGTGTCATTCAGGACTTTAACAATTGTAGAAGCCTACAATTTTTTTTTTTTTCTTTTCACCTACACATACTTAAAGCTAAAGGCTTAAATGAAATTCTGACATACACATTGGACTCTTCAACATGTCCAGATTTCTCTGGTTTGAGTAATTTTTACATCTCCTTTACAGAGATGCTTCTGGTACAGGTGTACCAACACAGTTGCCTTGAGGAGAAGCAATATTTGCTTTTTTTTTTTTTTCACCCATTTAGCTCTCCAGGGTCTACAAACAGCTAAGCCTTGCTATAAGTCAGTGACCACCTGATATAAATCTAAGGTTTAGGGCAACACCACCCAATCTGAGCGCTATAAACAGAAGTGATATTTCTCTCCACTCCTGGCAGACATAGCCATGTCACCGGAATCCTCAGAACGAGACTAGAAATTCTGGATTTTGTCATAGGCAAGAATTTCCCATGTTGTTGATGCTAGTCAGATAAAGTGAAGTTTACTTGTACAAGGTGGTTTAAAGACTTGGACCAGGGCTTGTGGGAGACTTCAGAGCATAAACCAATTTTCACTGGTTTGTTTTACATAAAGTATATGTGAGTGCCTGTGTGTGAAAGCTTTAGGATTTTTTATCTTCATCCTGTGTATCTGAGACCCAGTCAGTCTCTTGGGCTACATGTATAATTGTCGAAAGTATTATTACTTGTAATTAATGAGCACATGAGAAGATGGCTGGTTCTAATAACTCACCTCAGAGTACCCGGTGCTGATGAATTACCTAGAGGCATGCTGATGATGATCATTATATAATTGCTGCAGCCCAAGGGATTGGGGCTCAGTTGAGTATCAGGTTATGTCTTCATTTTGTTGATTCACAGTGGTAAATGTACCTTTGCTGATCATGAGTAGACCGAAAAAAAATGCCATCTGAAAGGAAAATGCTAAGGTCAAGGAGGAGCTTAGCTAGTACTTTGCCTTCACCATTATTTTTTTTTTTCATTAGGTGGCTATCCTCCATTATCACCTGAGCAGCCATGCACTTTTTGTTGCCTTTATAAGAAACTAAATACTGCAGTTCATTCTACCCCTTTTCATCCTATTGGAAGTCCCTTTTCTCCCCCTTCCTCCACTCCCTTGTATCCTCTCTCAACTTATTCCTTATGTAAGGAGTTTTGAGTGTCCCCTGTCTCTCTGTATAATTGTCTTCCACCTCCTCAGCTCCACCAGATGGATATGGCCTTCTATACATACATTACACAGTCCCTATACTCTCACCTCTCCTTCTTCTGTGAGCTGGTTCTGGAAGGTAATCTAGAAGTTCATCTGCTCACTTTCAAGTGATTTTTTATAGCAACTCAGTGAAAGAAGGCATAAAATAGCTAAGCAGTGGCTTTTCATAGAACAGCAGGAAGAACCAATGTAGATTATTCCTAATGGAGCTAAGATTACCATTCAAGGTTATGCAGCCGTAAAAGTTGTCAAGCTGGATTGGTTAAAGATGTGAGCAGCTTTTCAAAAAACAGTAACTCTTTGGCTTAAGACAAAGACCCAATGTGCTATGAAAGACCTTGCCACATCACAACAGGGAGGTAGTTAGATGAGGTTCACTCTAAAAGTGTGATAGTACAGGACCTCTGTTCTAGTACAGGCTATATGACAAATGGAGGAAGAATTGTAGAAAAAAAATGTAACAGTTATTAACTGGGCAAAGGAAAACTTATTTAATAGCTCAGGAAGTACCTCTAAAACTAAAAAGTATCCTACATTTGGCTTCTGTGTATGTAAAAATGATCCATATCATAACAAAGAGAAAGGAAGAGCCTACATAGTACAGCTACTTTCTTTTGCAAAGCACTTGTCTTCTATTTTCCTAGAAACTTGCATGAGAAACAAATTTGACTGCTGCCAGAAGGAAAAGGAAGGAAGCAGTTTACCCAGTCGTAATCTTTAGCCATCTAAAGACTTCAACTGTTAATATTCAGCACTAAATTAACTCTGACAACAGAGACAAAAATCAGTCCTGTTTATTTTAAAAGCATAGCTTTCCACTTGGTTCAGCTCGAGGAGACCATTTGCTGTCTGTCACCATGTTGTGTTGTGTGGCTGAACAGTGGGATCTCACCCAGCTGAGGGCAAACCCCTGCATGCGCACAGGCTAACTCACAGCAGCTGCCGACAGAACAGGCCAGCAACACTGCAGCCGCAACAGGTTGCTTCAGCCTGGTGGTATCCACAGAACACCAGATTGTTCAACTATGTAAGCTGAAAGTGCTTTAAACTCATCTCTTGGATTTTGCACTGGGTGTGCTTACACGGTTACAGCTGAAAGGTCCCTCACTGCCTTTGTCAGAGAACTAGAGTTTTCCAGCTGAGAGCGGTACCTGACAAACTGGGGACAGACTCAGTGTGTCCAAACGGTGCCTTAAGAAACCATCCATAAAGGAAATCTCAACTGTTTCCTCCTATCTTGTGAGGTCTCCTTACAATCAGGTGGAAAGGCTGCCCAAAAAACCCAAGCCTGCAGCAGCTGAGTGCGAAGGCAGTGCTTCAGGCATGGAGCCATTTGTCTTCCATTAACTGAGAGTGGGAAAAGAGTGAAAATATACATTTATTCTGCAAAAACTGATTTAAATTTTTAAAAATCCAGAAAGCTGAAAACTGAAGGCTTTGGTTCATGGGTCTGTAGCTCAAAATTAATTGCTAAAACTGCTACCACAATAAGATCAGTTAATTAGGGCTCTCTGGTTCCTTGAGCACTAAGAGGACATGATCATCTGACTTTGCTGTTTGTATACCGCTATGTACTGAAAATAGAAAATAAAAGTTACACATGACAAAATATTGATTAATTGTCTCCAAAAAACAAAAAGACAAAACAGCATTAACCAATTATACAAATCTTTAAAAGACAAACTCATGGAAACAATATTTCCTTCTGTTGCAATTTCATTTGGAACAGCAGGCTGTGCTCCTGAATTAATTTTACAGCTGAGACACATCTAATCCACAAATAAGCCTGTTACAGCTGGTGGGCATAACAAAAAGAAATGCTTGCCAATAGGCACACATGACTTCTGGAGCTTGAAGACATTTTCACAAGGAAGAATATGTTTGGTAATATATTAAAACTTGGGGAGTAGGCCCCCACAGGAAAATGTATCCACAAAAAATCCATGCCATCCTCATGAAAAACACATGCTCACAGCACATCTGCAAATACCCCAAAAAGCTATTTTTATGATTCCCACTGATATAAAATTCTGTCTTAAAAAGTGAAAACTCGTGTTTTTGTTATTCTTTGAGTGAATTGCTTCTACAGAGAGAACTAAAACGATAGACTAATTTTAGTTTTAATGTATTGCTACTGGAATTTCTTTTCAATACATTAAATATTGAAGTACAGAAATCTTTCAGTTTAAACAGGATAGTACAGGTGAGATCCTGGCTCTTTTGAAGTCATTGGCGTATCTCACGCTATTTCCAAGGAGAGCAGAATGTTATCCTGCATATTCAGATCTGTGTAAAACCTAAAGGTGATAAATGTAAGAGGAATTTACTCTGGAGCACTTAAAGGTATTTCATTTCCAAGAAATCTGGACATTTCAGGAGTTCAGATGTGAAACCATCCTCTCCCTGTTTAATAGATATGATTGCAACCAGGAGAGTAACCTCACTGTGTGAATGTTGACACTTACTACACCCAGGCAATGTTAGATTTTCTTAAACATCTGTAGGCCAATTCAAAGCCCTGTCCTCAGCATGGAGATGAGGAAGAAACAAGATACTTGCAGCAAGGAAAACTACATCTGTCACCTAGCTCCTGTATGTACTGTTCTCCTAATTAAAATTACATTCAGACAAACACTTGAGCACATGCTAATTTAGGTAATGACTTTAATAGAGTGATTCTCATTCTTAAACATTATATGCATAATGAGGTGCTTTGAGAAGTAAATCTGTCACTCAAAGAAAGAAGCATGAGGTGATTTTAAAAAGCCAGTGGTTAGTCGTTTCTCAAGCAAAAAAAGACTTCTGCGTTGGTCAAACTATAGAGAGTTACACATCGGCAGAAAAGATTCATTCTCAGTATGTATGACTAAATTCAAGCCATGTGAGAATGGGTAATTATACAACCATTAAAACTATGTGTTCCACACCATTTAAGGAAAAATATAAGAAGATACCAGTAATGTGAAATTTAATGACAAGAAGGAAATTCCTAGTTTATGGGAATTAATTGCTAATAAGGGCTTTAATGTGAATAAAATGATGCTTTAATGCTAAATGTTTAATTCCAGTGTGTGTTGTTAAACCTAACTACATGTAAAGGAGCAACCATAACTTGAAATGTACTGGCCTTTGCCCAGTGGTCTGGAAAATGCACTGCATAGTCGAAATCATGAGCCAACTGTAAAACATTTTGATATTTTATCACGGGATTAACTGTAATATTGCCCTTAAAACCAGTGTGAGTGGCAGGGCTCAGTATCATTTTTGCATTGCTTTGACAGTGCTATCACTACAACAAACAAAATTTCTAGTATACTCAAATTTTAAAAAAAACAGTCCTGAATACTTATGGAGAAGTTTGCATTAGATTTGCAGGTGCTCTGACAGTAGAATTTAGGCAATAAAATATTGATAATAAATAATAAAATAATTAATTATGCTAAAATAATTGGTCTTGGCTTAAGACATTGGCAAGTTCCATTTCAACATATTTGAGTCCTTGTTACTTTTATGGGTTTCCAATAGAAGTGATCTAACCTCTGTTTTATCTTCCCGAGCAGCACTGGAGTAATGTAACTGCCAGTTAAGTCTCTGATGTCTCCCAGAAAAGGGTTTTTTTATCAAGGACGTGTGACAATAGGATTTATAAGAGATATCTGTGCCAGCTCTGGAACTTCCTTATGCAAAACCTTCTGTGAGAGCTTTGCAAAAAACTCACACGTTTTGCTCTTCTTGCTTCAGGTTTGGATTTGATGTAGTGGTTTGGGGTGTCAGTATTTTCTCAGGAGAACAGTAATTTTCTGGGCTGCACCCAATTTTGTTGTAACCATGCAGCAAAATTGTGAAAATTTGGACAGACACATGCCATTGGGACAGCTTTTCAATGTCTTTAATCTTCTGAGATTTGCTTATCTTTTCCTAACGCAAGGATTGCACACAGCATAAAATAACCTGATTTAGTGGTGAGACTGGAAGTTGGCTGTTGCTTAGGAAGCAGCAGTTGCTTTCCCTGTGTCCAGGCTGAGGTGAATCCATGCTGATGACATGGTGTGAAGCAAGCACTGAGCTGTTTCAGAAGAGTTAATTTCTCAAAGCTGATGGGAAATTTTCTTCCACACTTTTGATGGTCATGTATTCAAACAAAAATGTGAATGAATGGACATCAGTTACAGAAACTATTTAGGGCCCTGTCTAGTGTTTAAATCCCAAAGTAAGAGAAGCTTTGTAGCAAAAGAAACCCTTTGATCAGAGAAACCCTCTTATCCTTTGTATGCAGCATTTCTTTTCATCCTCAGGCAGTTTCTAGGTTTAAAGAGGTTTTCTCCTCTGCTCTGTCATGGATGGGAAGAACAAGATCACGATTCTCTTTGTGAACTCTCTGAGCTGCCTCCTCAGCATCAAGACGAAGCAGTCACCTGCACAATCAAAGCAGGTCTTTCAACCTCTAGTTAGAGAGAACTTCCCAGCATGGAAGCAGTCAAAGTCATGTTCTTGGGGAGCTTTTTAAGTTAGACTTTGTAAGTTGATTCACAGATCCAGCCTTCAGCTGTGCAGTGTAGTAGTCCAGAGTGGATCTGTATAGTTACTAACTGTAAGGTACTTCGGTTGTGGTTAGATCTTTCAGCATTCCCATGACTAGTCCCTGAGCCTCTTAATATGCCCCAGCAGACCATGATGCCAGCAAGGATTAATATGGATTCTCCATTTTAAAAGCCAGGGTAATAGGAATTCAAGTATTTCTAATAGTCCATGTGTACCATACACTGAGATGAAATCAGTCTGTTATGGCAGCAATCCTTCAGTGCAAAGAAGCTGAAGAACAGTTTAGGATCTGTGTCTGGAGACTCACATATTTAAATTAAAAAACATATTAAGAACATCTCAGCTATTCATTCATTTTGAAGGCCTCTAGCAAAAGCTGGTTGATATCTAAAGGCCAAATCAAAAATTATAAAGTTGCAACATAATCAGAATTGTGTTGGTTTTTTAAAGTTTACAATCAGATGTTTTCTCCTTAGTGTATCACTTTTACGAGCCTCCTATTGAAAGACCTCACATCTAGCTTTCCTGAGTTGAAAACTCAGCACTGGTTAAAATAAAAAAAAAGATAAAATAAAATAAAATAAAATAAAATAAAATAAAATAAAATAAAATAAAATAAAATAAAATAAAATAAAATAAAATAAAATAAAATAAAATAAAATAAAATAAAATAAAATAAAATAGCAGTATTTGATGCATCACACCAGCAGTTTGGTTTGATTTTTTTTTTCTTTTCTGCAGAAATATTGCTTTCCAAGGAGAAGGTACCAGTGATAACTATCTCACTGAGTTCCAGCTATAGTATGTTTTTTTCAAAAAAGACTCTGTGATGTTGTTTGTTAAAATCCACTTCAAGATATTTGAAATCCAGGCTTGTGCAATAGTTTATTGAAAGAGTGTTTTACAAATCTTAGAATATTATAGACAAATCTAGTCAATTAAATTATTCTGGCAGTGGAAAGCCTGGATCTGAGGAGAAAAAATACTGGTCTCTAAATGATTTTTTGGCATCCTCTTGCACTAAACTAGAACAGTCTTATCTCCTCACTGCAAGATGAACCCTTATCTTACTGGTAAATAAAAAAATTTCTGGTTAATTTATTGAAAAGTATCTTTAGGGGAAATGCAGAGTATCAAATTTATAAACATACAATAGCCACCTCTCTGTTCATCATGTACAAAGAGCAACTCTGACAGAGCACATATAAAAACCAAGTGCCTCATCATGGAATTGAAAAAAACATACAAATTCATTCAAAGACTTTGATTCTTGCTCCTCTGGTTTCTTTTGTTGCACAAGACAGAATGATTTTGCTATTCTCATTTGCTGATGAGTTATTTTTCAGATGTCAAAACTGCTGCCTCTTTTCGCTGTCTTAGCAGGCTTAAATTGTGATTATTTCCATTAATTTTTCAAAAAGAAACTGAAAAAAAAAATCGATACCTTCACTATCAGCACCTAGCTAATAAAAAAGGTCTTGTTGATAGAGCATTAGCCAGTTAATTGTCAGATGTATGCACTTGAGAATTTTTCAGCTTTGAACAGCAGATTGAAGCAGTTTATTAATACTTACTTTTTGTCACGAAGGGAAGCATTAAATCTTCTGGTCATCTGAGGCACACAGGTATAGCAGAAGGCCTTAAATTATCCCTCAGAAAGAGTGGCTGTGAAAGAAAATTTGGACAATGGGTAGAACCTTGGGAGGAAAGTACTGCACATTTATAATACTTTATTAGATTACTAGACCCTCTGGTGTTTATCAGTTAATTCTGTGCAAAGAAGCTGCAAAATATAAAAAAGCATAAATCAAGATAAAATAAGAAGAATTATAAAATAGTACATGCTTCCTCTTTCTTGTGGCTTGCATCTTCTCTAAGGAACTCTCAGTTTGCATAAACAGCTTCAGTCTCAAGGAAATCCATATAATTTTTTACTTTTTAAATGAACTGCTTGAATCTTATAAAGAGAAGACAATATTGCTACCGACCATAGAGCTTCTCCCCTGAAGAAGTCAGGTGCTTCTGTTTCTCTTGCACATGTGTCTCAAAAGAAATATTGTCCACCCAGGCATCCTGCTTACTAGATGTATGAAGTGACAACGTACACCAGCCTCATGTCCAGATGCCAGAAGCCTGTAGGAACTCAGAAAAGCTTTCTCCTCCTTAGAGAAGGATTTAGACTTCTGAAATTGTTCACTTCAGGAAGGTTTTTCAGGTTTTCAGAGCCCACAGCAGACAAGATAAGCTTGTCTGCTTATCCCTATTACAAGTAAAATGTATCACAGCAACCAGAGCCTCTATTTACAGTCATAAAATTCAACAGTATGCAAAGACTGAGGGAGAAAACAGAATGAAGGTTTTGCTCATCTGTTGCAGCAAGAGTGGCTTTTGACATTTTTCTTTGAAAGAATGCATAGGCCAAATTTCAAATTAAGAAGGTAAGTATATAAATTGTGCTTTTCTAAGTCAAAACTAAGTAGCACTTTCTTTTCAGTAACATAACTGTCGGATTATGAATGTCTCCAAAACCATAGATTTAAAGACAGCATTCTGTTTGCTATTCATTATGTTAATCCTTCAGTTTTCTTTATTAAGTTCATATTCTGAATCTTACTCCTGTCCGTATGACTTCGGTGTTCAATGTATAAGCAAAAAGTCAATCCATTAAAGTCATTTGCATATCAGAATAGTTGACTGAGCACAAGACTCAAGACTGAATTTTAATCTAGAGGAAAATAAAACATACCAGCAGGTACTGAGATAAATCCAAGTTTAGCTTTGGCCACCACTGAGAAATTATTATAATAAACAAATGTATGATTATTTGCCTGCAAGAAATTTTACTTCCTGCTAGTCAGAGTGTGGCAAGTGTTCTTGAGGAAGAGAGTTTATTTTCATTCCAGAGCCTTGTATTTTGTTTTGTTTAGGAATATTACACAGCTTATTATTTAATTCTGTATCTTGTCACCTGTTAAAGGTAAACTGTGTAATAGGTTCAAGAAAACATGTAGGATCGACATTTCACTTTCTGTTCAACTGCAGTATCACTGCCTGCATAGACACCCTCAAGAGGGATCATTCTATGGTTTCCTTGTTTTAAATTAACTTGTGGTTGTGCATCACATTAGTTTAATTACTATAAGTGCCAGTAAGTCAAACAGCTGTAACGGGTGATTATGCAATTACACATAATTACTTCACTGAACTGAGTTATAATGCAAGCATTCTTATTCAGCTTGGAAGTGAGAAGGAAAGCAGTGTGTACAAGCATTGGCCTGGTATTAGCCAGCTACAAGTCATCTCCACATTCATTCTTGGTTCATGAATGACTTGCAGCCATACAGAGTCAAGTAAACTAACAGTAGTTTAATGATCTCAAGCGCTCAGACGTGCACTGGAATTTTTAAAGAGTCATGGTAGTCATTTCAGTCTGTTAGAGTAGGCATTTAACTCAGTGCTTAGGGCAACCAAGAACTTCTTGGTAAGAAAGAGGATATATACAAGGATTTATTTTTTCCCTATGCATTTTTTCCTACTATGACAGGAAAGTTGAAAAAAATCTGAAATTATTTCTCTAGCATTTCCCCTGGAAGATGCTCATGTTTGAGCTAGACAGAGACAACATGAAAAGAGCAGAAAGAATCCCCAGTTTGGTGCTTATTTTGACGAAAGAATGGAAAGTGTAAAGAACTGATACCACCTTCTGTCAACAAAAAGTCAATTAAGACTAACAGCTATTCAGCCAAACACTGCTGAATTCAAGCATTTCTCACATGTATAAGTGATCTGGGACTGGCATAATTGTTCTGCTCATCCCAGAAGCCACTGTGGGCTAATGAGAAACAGTGAAAATCTCAGCATATGTTAAGAGAATGCATTAAGTTACATAAAACTCTGCCATGGAACTACTGATATGAAAGAGCACGGGAAATGTCTGGTTTTGTTTCTTTAATAAGAAACTTAGGGTTTGCCTTCCCAGAGGAAAGTGACTCATTAAGGAAAACCAAAACCTCTCCATACATAGGAGACAGTTATGAAATATTCTCTATACAGAATCTCTTTTTGCAACCAAGTTAATTCTTTGAGACTTGAGTTTATCGCAGAAGTTCATTTTATTGAGTAATGGATTTAAAACAAACCAAAGGAAATTATTTTTACCATCCCTTCTACAGGATGTTGCTTCTGCTGACAGTGTCCCAGAGGGACTGGACAAATTCATGGAAGAATCCCTCAAGAGCTGTGAAACTCCATGATATAAATCCAAACTCTGGCTTAGGAAGTGCCTTAGAGGCGGACCACTGGAAGCAGATGTGGAAAAGCAGAAGTATATATTTGTCTTACCTTGTTTTTCTAAAAGTATCTGCTCTGGTTCTCTGCCAAAACCATGGTGCTTAATTAAGGAGACCATTCACCTGAGTTACATTAAAGAACTTACCCTTTGGCAAAGGAGCATAGTGTCTCCCTGCAGTCCAGGTGCTATTTGCCTCAATAATTTTGTTTTTCTCTAGTTAATGAAAATGTTTTTCATTCTGAGCAGGTATCTGTCACATTCAATTTATAAAGAATCCTGCCTGTCTTCCCTCTCTACATCCACCTGTATGTCCAGCCTGACTTTACAAGGAACACATGCAAAATGGGGCAGTACCTCTACTTTGGTTGCATCTCCAGTCAAGATATAACACTATTCAAGTTACTGAAAATTTGTACCAATGTAGGGAAAAGTAAAACATTATCCCCTTTTTTTGTGGTGTTTTTTGTTGTTGTTGTTGTTTTGGTTTTGTTTTGTTTTGTTTTGTTTTTTTTCCCGAGCTGCAGGCTGGTCTTTTCAGTTAGCTAATTTCTCAGGTCTCAGAAACTGGCTTTCCACAATGAGTTTGATCAGTGCAAGCACCAATAGCCAATATGAAACACTACACTGAGAATTTAAGTTTATTTTTGATGTGTAGAATTAGCAAGATGAACCACAAACCATGTAGTCGGTGCTTTCTGGAGTACAGTTGTGCTCCATTTTTCTCATGTTCATCAAGAGAAGAAGACTGCCTGAGAAAAGGGATGCACACTGAGTTCAGATTTGACAGTGTGGTGGTTTGACCTTGGCTAAATGCCAGGTATCCACCAAGTTGCTCTATCACTTCCCCTCCCCCCTCCC
>NW_020799095.1:106950260-107039350 GCF_003259725.1 Athene cunicularia
TTGTTTTCTCAACAGGGTAAAGAGAAGAAAGAAGATAAACTAATCCTTGTGGGTCAAACAAAAGCAGTTTTAATATAAGCAAAGCGAAGCAAAAGTCCGCGCACGGAAGCAAAAAAAAGAAAACAGGTTTATTCTCTATTTCCATGAAGAGGCGATGTCGGCCCTTCTCAGGAAGCCGGGCTCCAATACGGGTAGTGGTTGCCTCAGAGGACCAAGGGTGACCCCCCCCACCTTCCTCCTTTCTCCCAGCTTTGTACTGAGCAGACGTCACATGGTCTGGAATATCCCTTTGGTCAGCTCGGGTCAGCTGTCCTGGCTGTGTCCCCTCCCAAGATCTTGCCCACCTCGTCCCACTGGGGGAAATATCAGAAAGAACCTTGGTGCTGTGTAAGCACTGCTCAGCAGTAGCCACAACACCAGGGTGCTATCAACACCCTGCCAGCTCCCAGCATAAAACACAGCACCGTGAGGGCTGCTATAGGGGAAAACCAATTCCAGTTCAGCCAGACCCAGTACAGACAGTTACAGTGGTGCAACAGTCTTGGCTATAACACACATCAACATTGTTTTGGCTCCACAGAGTGCAGTGCAAAGAACGAAGCCCTGCTGGTCACTGACATCCCTGAATGAAGGAGTCCAGTAGACAAGATCTGGGGTGATAGCTAAAATGAAGTGTGAAGTTCTGCTATCTTTCTGGTCTAACTTGATACCAATGTGCATCCTGAGTGTAAAGTGAGAATTTAAGATATCTACGAGCTTTACATAATACAATGGAGGAATTGCAGTCTCCTTTCTCTGTATGGAGTTACTCCCTCTGTTTCCAAACCAGAGCAGCAAGGAAGGATGTGTACACTAATATATATATATAAGCAGAGGGCTGAGATCTGCAATAAATGGTCTGTGCTACAACACTAGGTTGAGGCTGAGGAACCAGAGCACTGGTCATGCTCTCTTCTGTCAGCTCAGGTTACAGGTGATAAAAGAGCTCAGGTTACAGGCTCGCAAAAAGCAAGCTCAGAGTGGGGAACAGTGGCTTCAGTTCTCTTAAAGCATTCTGGGGAAAACTATTTACTACAGCTTGTAGCTTGCATCTCACTGTGGATATGAGAAGGCAGAAAGTTGATGGGTTTTTCTTCACCTTCCACATCAAATCACAATTCAATACAACATAACATCTGTAAAATTCAGTCTCCTAAAGTCCTTCAAAAATATTACTGTGAGATTACTTCGGCTTAATCTATTTTACATCCACGCAGACCTAGGGTGGTTAGTTATAAACCTGTCATATTAAAAAGTACATGTAAAAGTCAGAAAAGCCCTCTGAAAGATGCAGATTTTAAAATCCATCTCTTGCTTAATGTATTATGTCGTGCAGTAGCATAGCACAACCACTGGGTAGAGACATAAGCCACTCAGAAACATAGAGGGAAGACGCTTTCTTGGAACAGACCTAAGCCAACTCCAAGAGCCCAGCCTGGGAAAACAATGACGTGTTTCACAAGATCTCTAATAAACTGAGTATAGATCTTTGGTACTTCTCTGGGAATTTCAATTTACCACTACAGATTATAGTTCATGGTTTATGGAGGAACAGGAACTCATACACTCACATATCCAAATTTTATTATCACTGGGGTCTGCTTCTACCTCTTAAATTCACTTTTATGACAGCTTCCCTCCACCCTCTCATTATGAAAACAAACAAGATTTATTGCCAGATAGGCCAAGAGAATTTAATGCAATTTATAAAGTATGCTTTGTGAATTGTAAACATATTAAAATGAAAACAATTTGCATGAAAACATACAGGAAAAAATATATTACTTAGCTAGAAATTAATGCAGTTGTGCTTCAATTGACTTTATTCTGGTCAATGTCTGACATTTTGCTGGTAATGATCTATTAAAGCCGGCAGGATAAAAGCTGATATTTCAGATAAGAAAGACACATAAAACTCTTGGATAAATGTTTCGTGGCTGACTTTGTGTATAGTCCAATAAAAGCAATGTGAATATTCATACTGACCTTTGCATAAGGTCCATTTGAGATCTTAATTAGTTGGTTCATGTTAATGTAGCAGAGTTCTGGATAAAAAGCCTCTATATCTTGTTGATAATTAAACAGTAAAATCAAACTAATACTTGGCTTCAGATGAAACTGAACGATATACTGATTTGTGGTTTGAGCCTTGACCTCATTGTATATTTTGCTAATTATCAAAGACAAGTGTAGTTGAACAATTTTCACTGGTGCTCCTTTGGATAAGATGCAACTCCTTGATGGAGTTTGCTTTCCATGTGTGCAGAATGTGCGCATAATATAGCAAAAGGCAAATGTCACCAGTGGAGCTATGGCTAAATTTGGAAGCACATTTTGCAACACAAGTGGTAAAATCATGAGCTAATTAGCCTAAATATACCTCTTTTAGGACCTACGATATTATCTCCATATGGCATTACACAGTGTGATCATTCCAGCAGACTCAAGCTCTTGGAGCTAGCTGTACATATTTGCACTGTGCAAAGCACATCAGTGTTGCCTCCAAGCAAAACAAAAAACTTCATTGCATTGAATTAAGACTTAAAAGATTTGCTGGCTGGAAGATTCAATATAAAGGGCAGAATTTTGCAACTCTATATTTTTGCCCTCCAAACAACTTCCACCAGGGTCTCCAGTTCTCTTCCATGTGTGTGTTGATGCAGGCCACAGTTTCTGCACTAAAATACCAACACATTTTCATGAAATAATAGAAAGTATAAAAGGGCACAGAGAAAAAAAGAATATTTGTCTATGTAATTAATGTTTGGAGAAAACAGTGGAAACAGATCTGAAAAGAAAAGCAGTTGCCTGAAGCTCACTGCAAATGATGGTTAAAAGTTGTTCAACTGGAACAGAAGAGCAGGATGGAGCATTATGTATCTACAACTATTTCAGTGTGCATATGTATATATGGAGCAGAAAAAGAGGTTTTAAAACTGAAAATACCATTCACTTCTACAGAGGCAGTGACAATACAGGATCCCAGGAATTGTAATGACCGTGGATAAAATTTCTAAATTAATTACATGGGAAACTAGAAAGCACCTTCATTATCCACCTCACCTCATTAGCTAACAAGGTGATCTGCTACTAAACATTCACTAGATGTACTT
Source organism: Athene cunicularia (assembly GCF_003259725.1). Classification (NCBI taxonomy): domain Eukaryota; kingdom Metazoa; phylum Chordata; class Aves; order Strigiformes; family Strigidae; genus Athene; species Athene cunicularia. The sequence goes on from NW_020799095.1 coordinate 106,953,413, forward strand.
TCCTCTGTCAAAATGAACAGAGAAAAAGTTGTGTACTTACAAATGATATCAACCTGGAGACGTTCATAGAAATTTCACATGGCTTTTGTAAGGTTTCAAAAAGTAGTAGACTATGATTTGTAAACGTAGAAAGTCATGCACTTTGAAGTAACTGCTTATTGAATCCCATGCTGACCAGCAAAGGAGTGTTAATTACTACACCTAAAATCAGACATTGCATGGCTCCCCTGGTGATGGTTACATTTCTAAAACATGTCCCCATTATAACAGACATGCTTGGGACTTCAGAGGAACCATTTTCTGAAACCCTGTTTTTGCCATATGTGACTGGGAATACACATGTATGCTAAGAAATGTTAGTGAAAACTGAGACTTGTTTCAAGAGACACTACGAATCACACTCAAAAAATCCACAATGGGATTGCAATGTAGAAGAAGCCATCTTGGCATGGACGCAGAAATATGTCATTCAAAAAAGTAATATGGGTGAAAGGAGGATAGGGAATAGACTAAACATTCTGCATTAAATACTGGTCTCTATTAAATGAAGCTGAAAGAAAAGAAAAAGAACCTAAAGTGAAGAGGAAAAAAAAAAAAAGCCAGGAAATTCAAACCTGTGAGTCTTTCTGGGTCTTAAGTGAGGTAATATAACAATGATTTAAGACTCTATCAAATATAATTCAAGGCTAAAAATATCACGGCTGCTAGTTAATGGGGTTTCCAGGATGTCAGACCTTGTCAACAATCACAGAATCTGCTTGCAAGTGGAAGGGCCCCCAGGTTGGCATTTTGGCCTGGCACAATATAATAGAAGAATTAATATCCTAGGTACAAACAAAAAACTTCTGCTGATGGCAGTTTTCAGAAGATGCAGAACAAGAGGGACATAAAGGGGATTTTTCTGAAAGAAAACTTGATCTGCTGAGATAGCCTCTAATCCAAATACAAGTGTGTGTGGTGTGCATTTATATATATATATATATATATATATATTTGTTTAAATATGTATACATACAAACACGCTCACACATATGTATATATATATATATATATATATATATATATATATATATGTTTTAATCCAGCCATATGAAATTTAAAACATGCAGAGGAAGAACTGCACTGTCAGTATATGGGACTGTCGTGCCACAAAGGGAGAGGAGGAAATACCAGCGGAAGTTTGGAGAAAATCCACAAAAATATCTCAGAGCTCTCAGAAATCTGATCGGGTGAAGACACTATGCTTTCATCCTAAAACAAATTTTATTTATGCAGTAACTTCAATCACAAAAAACACTCTATGTAAAGAAAAAAAATTGACAGTAAATATCTATGTTGTAGCAATCAAAACAAAATGTGTTGCTATTTGGCACTCAATGTTAGTAGTACTTGTCTTTGGTTATCAGCTGTCTATATAGCTTAGAATGAAACAAATTTTGGTGCTTTTTCTTGAAAGAAATGGGTTGTTAAATATATGAAAAAGTGTAAAACTTTAAATGAACAAATCATCTTGAATCAGCTAGCTAATTAATTGCCAAAAACCTCATTAAGAGTCTACATGTGTGTAAATAATAAGCACAGTGCTAGTGAGTGAGATGTTTTCTTCTGACTGAAATGTAATCATAGACACTGGATATATTTAGAAGAAGAATATATAACACTGGATTATAATCTGAAACCTTTACTGACATCAGTCTAGGTTAAGAAAGTGTTGCAGGTAATTTCAGGAAAGATTAACCTGCCAAAGAAAGGTAATTTTGGTTTAAATTTTGACTATTCGGGTCAGCTACAGGGAAAGTACAAGTCTAGTTACAGAGGCTCTACAACAAAACTTCCTAGCAAGGGCTTTCAACCATAACGCTTTTCTACACATGTATACAAAATCCATCCCTCAGATAATGGAGTCACTCATGTAGTGAGAGAGGGTCATCACAGCCAAAAATCATTAAGGAATGGTGGCCTCTGCATAGGATACAAACTTTCCAAAGACACAGGCTTAATATAAAACCATTTTTTCCTCCTTTTCTCCTACTGTTTAATCTAAGTTTCAAAATTCTCTGGGGCAGGTATGATTTTTCAGTGCTTATGAGACAAATATAGATAATATTTTCTATGGTATCATCAACCAGGTTGTTGGATGACACCCATGTGAGTCCTATTGCAGTGAAATCACTGTCATAGTAGTAAATTAACCAACTGAAGGGAGAGATAAATGAAATATGAAAAAAAAAATCTAATGAAATAGGAAAAACATCTAATTAAAGGGGAAAGAAGGGAAATATTTTCATAGTAGATAATGAAAGCAGAGCAAGAAAAGTCAAGTCTAAATGTGAGTTTAAGAAACTCCAAGCATCTACCTACGTGTACAGGAAAACGTGGATCTGTGCACTGAAAAAGACACCACCTACCTTCAAAATTTAACTTCACAGCCAGCCAGGGCTGTAAGGCTAGAGGCAGTACCCAAAGACATTAGTGAAACAGTTGAAAACCAAGTACTATTACACTGCAGAAATACAAATAGACGTGACTTCCTAAAGATGAAGAGGTGGGTGGTTCAAACATAATGTGTTTAAGATTTCAAAATCAATATTGCATTTATCAGCAATTTTGCTGTCATTCTGAAAACTCTCTAGGGCCAAGCATCAGGTAAAAAGCATATTCTTCACCACTTCTGGGTTGCAGAAGCTTTGAGAAATGCAAGTGCTATGTTAGTTCACTCTATTAATACTGTACAGATGTGTAACTAGTATAAATCGAAAGAGAATGAAGATCAATTTACAGTTTTAATGTCCTAGGTGTGTGGAGGTGAAAGTACCAAAACCTGACATAACTCTTGAATATAATATATGATTCACAGAACACACAGTCTGCATCCAAAACCACCTGAAGACAACTGAAGTCTTGCCATTGATTTCACTAGCTCTAGATAAGACCTATATCTTCTGACAACAGCTTAATACCGATTTGGCAAGTAGACAAGAAGCTCCCATTATATTTGTCTGTCCCTGTTTACACCTCTTCCCTTGGGGGCATGCCTACACACACATTACTTTAGTCCATGTAAATCAGCATGCATTACCCAGTATAAATTACTACATTATTTTTGATTGATAGAATTCTGTCCTTTATCCCAAAATCATGAAATATCATTAATATGAATGTATATAATGTCATTGTATTTTTGTAAGTCAGCAAATTATTGTCCCTGTTTCACTCACAGACAGTTGATTCAGTACAGAGTCCCAGACTGTCAGATTTTTTTAACCACATAACTCTCCCTCACCTTGACCATCTTGAAAAAAATTAAAAAACAAGGACCACACTCATTTTTTCCCCTTAAAGTCCTTCATTTTCTGACCTGGGGAGAAAGTTGGGGAAGGTGAAGAGGTTTTCATATCAATACATTAGTAGGTTTCTGCATCTCTTTCACAGGATAGGGAATGGGTCTCTATCTTCATTGAAGTCAACTGCTGTTGCATGTATAAAAAGTGCACGTAAAGGCTTACAGGAGAACAGAAACAGTCCATAATGTTTCCATTTCCAATGTTGAAGCCATCAAGAAGAATAAAAAACTAGCAAAAATATAAACAAAAGAAATCCTAGGACTTCTCTTAGTATTAACATAATACTTCTCAAAACATTATTTTATTTGCCTCCTTTGTGCAGCTTGTTTGCTCTGCATTTATGAGCCGATTTGTCAGTAGTTCTGGAGTTGCATGGCATGCAATCCAGAGTTATTTTAAAAGCTAAGTTATGGATGCTTTTTGTTTAAAAAAAGAACACCCTGTGAAGACTGGTTCATACATCTTTTAAGACAAGCACCATTGTCTGGAACACTCTGAATAAAGAAAAGCAACATCTCTGATGGTCTTCACCCTTTCATAACTATCATCTTTCAGGTCCTCAAAGACAATGACAGTCTTCCGCTTCATATGACCAGCCTCTTCCCTCCTGCTTTTGGGATCTTAATGCAGATTAAATACCAGAACAAGGTAGGATGTTCTGCAAACTGGTGTTATGTGCCACAGAGAATAAGGGGAGAAAAACATCTAGTCTTACCAGGGAAAGAGAAGAAACCTCCCAGCTGTGGGGCCTAACCCCTCATCTAGACTCTAGCCAGGAAAAGCAGTTATATTGTTGTACAGGGAGCCTAATGCCAGAACAACTATTAGCATTGTGAGAAGAGAAAGATTGTTCATGAAGCAGCCCCTCTCCTTGATTGAGCTGAAAGTGAATTATTCTTGTACCAGCTTCAGCACTCCTTCTTCTATGCCCTATATGCAGCAGAGTGCCCTATTTATTATTTTGCCATCCAGCTCAAAATTCTGTGGCATGACAGGAGGGTCAAGAACACTTTTTGTTCCAAAATTTGTTTTCTGGAGGATTAGGCTGGTATTTTGCACTCATACTGTAACAACTCATAAGAAGTAAGATACCATTAAAAAACAATTTCTAAATTAAATCCTGCAATGCTGAAAAATGTATTTTACATAAAAATCAGTGCATCAGAGGGAGACACAGGAAGAGAGAATGTGTATTACATCAGGATCTGTAGAATGTGTCCCCTTCCCACTGAGCTGTTGAGATTGGAAGGGACCTCTGAGGTCCTGTAGTGCAACCTCCTGTTTAAAACAGGACCAACTTTAAAGTGAGAGCAGATTGCTCACACCTCACCCAGTCTAACTTTGAATGTCTGTTAGAGTGGACATTCCAAGGACCTTCTGCTCAATCCCTTTTAGTGCTGAACCCCTTTAACAGTGAATTTATTTTTTTTTCATTACATCCAACTGGAATTTCCCTTGCTCCTCGCTGCAATGTGTGCTTGTTGACCCTTGTCTTTTCATTGTATGCTTCCAAGAAGTGTCTGTCTTCACTATAATCCCTCCTTAAGTCACTGAAGACTGTGCTTAAACCCACCCCTTCTTAGTCTCTTTTCTCTAGGATGAACAAGCCCATAGTGAAAGTACAGCACTTAGTTTGAGATTATAAACCTTGCCTGGAGTTAGCAGCTCATATTCAATACTGCTGGCATTATAGATTATAAATTAGAGCTGGCTTGCATCCTTGTGGTGCAATCTGCAGGCAGACCAGGTTTATACCAGCCTGAAGTCTCTCAGGTTGGCAAAGCTGTAAGGATGCTACTGAGTTTCTAACGAATATTTGATCTGGTGGCACTCACTAGAACAGAGCACAGTAATAACTAGTTTTACCAGCTGAGCAGCATTAGCAGGGAGTTAGAGTCTAAGCTGCTGGAACTGAGCCCAGACACTCAGTTCCATTAAAATTATTTCAGTTTAAAAGGGTCTGCCATGAATCTTCATAACACTGGAGAAAATAAAGAATCCTTTATTATTATGGATCTGTATTCCCGTAGCACTTGGATCCCCTCCATTTTAGGTAAAGACCAAACAAGCACAGAACAAAAAGTTGGTCCCCCGTCAAACACCTTGCATGTGCTGTATATTCTAAAAACTCTTCATATAAATGAGAAGAAAAAATGGGATTTAATCTGCCTTGAAGAGAAAGGTCAACACATAAAATACTGAAAATTATGTGTCATGAGTACCTTGACAACACTGCAAAACAAGTTACTGATTACCAAAGAGACAAAACAGGTTTTGTTGTTGCTTAAGGAAAAGGTTATAATTGCTTCAGGACAAAGCAGATAACATCCCTCCTGACTTGTAATTGTTTCTAATACAAGCAGTTAATCAGAATATGTAATTCATCACCTTTCATTCAATGTAGGACTAATTATATTTCATCTAATCTTAAGACTTCAATAGAAACAAATTTTGTCACTTGATTTTCCCATTACATCTTTAATCACATCACTGTAGGCTTTTCTTGAGCTTATCAGAGTGTGTTAGGTGTGATTCTAATAATATATTTTATTTCCAAATAATTTAATTCAGTAGAAATACTTCCCTACTGTGCTCTGGCATTCTTGATAGAGTTTCTGGCACTCCAAGATTCTGTTTATCAAGACTTTCTAGTTTCCTAAAACATTTGTAGTATTCAAGATGGAATCAAACTCCGAGGAATGGAGAAAAGAAGTACCAGACTGTTGGCTTTTGTAGCTACAATTTTCCATGAAGCTGTGGAAATGAACATGCATTGGTGTGGAGAAAAACCCTACTTTTTTCTGACCTGAATTTCATGTTGTAAAATGAAATAAGGCAGCATAATTTCTACACCTATCCCCCTTCCAGAATCAGTCACTATAGCATTTGATGAATGTGACAGATAGTTTCGCTGCCTGCACAGTATCTCCCAGAAAAACGTCTCCTGAGATTTTCTGTGGATAAAGCATAGGTTACTAGGAGTTCTGTGTAATTACAGACACTGTACAGTAGCAATGCTGAGATATTCTGGCTGGACTAACTTGGCTTGTTTGAAGTGTGCTTTTGGACAGACTAACACTTTTGGTTAGCAGCAAATCATTACGGATCATTCTGTCACCCTTAACTGAAAATAAGACTGCAGTTGTTTCTCTGCAAGCTTGAAGAGGGTATCTCAGCCTATCATCTCTGCTAGATTCCATTTGAATGATTGATGAATAGACTCTTTGTTTCAGGATGATTTACGTCGTAGGAAGCCATTACATGCATGGGTGCTTGCTCTAAGAGTTTGGTTGGAGGCTTAGTCACAGTATGTTGGTTCTGACGGCATGATCATTGTCCACACATCATAAAAATTGGCTTCCTAGTATGATATGGGGACAAAATCATGAAACATCTATGCCACACATAGCAGATACAGACAGATCTCAAACACCTACCTCATCCACTCCATCTTCAGAGCATCAAACTCAGCAACAGAGGAGAGGCACTTCACATCAGTACATGAAGACATGGACCAAACAATGTATTTTTCCTATGAATCTTCTCTTCCACATCTTTTTCTTTCTTATCCTCACTGCTGTTCTGAATCAATAAATTAATTTAACTTTTAAAATACCAGAATTAAAATGTTCTAACTAGATATTTCAGATGCAAATGCCAAGAGCCAATAGTGAATACAAATCCAAGAGCCAGAAAAGTACTTCGAGTATATTTTCAGGTATCTGAAGACCCATATGCATCTTCATTCTCAGAAATATATATTTGCTCATATACACAAAAGCTTTTGTTTGTCCCAGTCAGGGTTCCTACATTATTCTTCTATTTATTGTATTATTACTACATTATTGTACCTATCTGTTAAGATGACTAAAATTCTTCTAAAGAAGGGATGGTCTCAGGACTTCACTGTTCAGATTTCTTTGGGAAAAAAAGCTGGCATGCAGGTTTCTACCCTCAGCAGACCAGTGGGTGCATTAGGTAGATGGAGTCCATTGCTGACCCCTCTCAAGCTTCAGGCAGATGAAACAGGCCTGCAGGGAAACAATTTTCTCACATTCTCTGTCCCAAAATAGCAATCAGAAGTGCTGTTCTTAAGTGGTGTTCTTCTCTCCTTGTCAGTGTTATCTACCAAAGTAGCACCATTTGAATGTAAAACTAGTAGGAAAGAAACACCCGAGAATTTAACACAACTACAGATGCCTAAATATTCCCCAGGTTAAGTAGCCAGATTGGGCCAAATTCATAGAATCATAGAATACAATGGAATAGAATCATAGAATACAATTGGAAATGATCTCAAGGATCATCTGGTCCAACCTTTCTTGACAAAAGCACGGTTTGGACAAGATGGCCCAGCACCCTGTCCAGCTGAATTTTAAAAGTGTTCAGTGTTGGGGAATCCACCACTTCATTGGGGAGATTATTCCAGTGGATGATTGTTCTCATTGTGAAAAATTTTATTACCTCTCATCTTTTCTGTGTGACTCCTCGTAAAATCAGAGTCTCTATCTTCTTTGTAGCCACCCTTTACATACTGGAATATTGTGATATCTTTTCCTCTAAGCCTTCTCTTCTCAAGGCTGAACAAACCCAATTCTCTCAGCCTTTCCTCATATGGCAGGCTTCCTAGTCCTTTGATCATCTTTGTGGCCCTTCTCTGGACCCTTTCCAGCCTGTCCATATCTCTTTTGTCTAGCAGGGACCAAAAGTGAACACAGTGCTCCAGGTGCGGCCTGACAAGTGGCGAGTAGAGGGAGATAATATCTTCTTTATCTCTGCTGGTGATGCCTTTGTTGATGCAACCCAGCATCCTGTTGGCTTTCTTTGCCACTGCAGCACACTATGCACTCATGTTGAGCTGCATGTGCAACCAGGACCCCCAGGTCCCTTTCCACAGAGCTGCTCCCCAGCCAGGTAGATCCCAGTCTCTGCTGCACTCCTGGATTGTGTTTTTCCCAGGTGCAAGCCCTTACACTTCTTAGTCATTACTAAGAGATGCAGCCAGGTTTTCAAGGCAAAAGGACCGTAGGTATTTCTTCTGAAAGAATGTGAACCATAATCACTGACTTCAGTAGGTTTGTCCAAGACTTCCTGCTGGAACTGATTTCAGTGCATCTTCCCCATACCTTTGCCAGAAGTTCCCTCCAGGTAGGGAAAATAACATCTCAGAGAGCACCACAGTGAAACCTGACAGTTCTCATTACACAAGTCCTTAAGCTGCTGCAACTACTGTAAGGAAAATACCCTTGACACACTTCTTGTGATGCATTAAACATCCAAAAGACTGACTGAGATGTTGGATTCCTGTTTTGTGAAAAGGCACCTCCATCCTATCTTGACACCAACACCTCACTTGTCTGTGCCAGCAATTCTTCCTCTCACTGGTCATTTCCCTCAGCCTAGGGAAGGCTACAAGGCCCTCAGGGGGTTGTTGTTATGATAGTCGATGTCCCTGCCTCCAAAAGCAATTCTCAGACTTGAATCTTTATGAATTTGATAGTTCAAAATGTGTTACTGTGTTTATAGGCTACAGGGCACAGGCGAAATCAGTCCTAATTACTCCATTCTGCAAATACAAGCATGTTTTTTTATATTACTATTAAGTCATATACCAGAGGCTCTGTGAAGCCTTGTACTTGATTAGAGGCTGATGTCTCCCAAATGATTCCTCAGCAGGCTCTGCCCTACAAATTCTTTTAAATATTTTTGCATTATTTCAAGTTTCAAAGAGACAAAAATACCTTGTTTGTCTTCAGTGTGAATGACAGACAACACTGACAAGTGAGGAATGGATGGCAGTGTTTTGCTCCTAAGTCTGAGAACTCACCATCACTCAATATGATGCAATGCATGACAAATGCTATGGCAGAAAAAAACAGAGTATGTCCCTTGCTTCCAGGTGTGTATACTTCATCACAACACTTGCCTGTGAATGTATAATTTCCTGTAGGTTTGCTCCTCTGACTAGGTAGATTTTAAGGTTATTCATTAAAAGATTAGGTTTTGATAACTTCTCAAACTTGAGACTGTTTTCCAAATATTACACTACCAGTATCCAGTAAGGAATGCTTAAACAGAGGCAATTTTTGTAGAGAGCATGTATGGCAAAATCCCGAGAACTGACAGAGCCAAGCAAATATAGGAGTGTTTGGGTCCTCACAGAAGTCATTTTCCCTGATTTACAAATACAGCTGTCACTTATTGTCATTAAAAAAACCAGGTCTGTTATTTCAAGACAGGAATACGTTTATCCTGGGGCAAAAACTAGCAGCCCAGTCATCAAAGAATGATGGAACCCTTGGAAGTTGCTACCTTACATCTAATAAGAAAAGTGAAGAGCGGAGTTTGTGAGGAAATGGTAAAATCTGAGATTGTTGGGTGTCCCTTGTCATGTCCAGTTTAGTCATATAATGGAACGGTCACATTTTAAAATTGGAAAAAGCTATACATTAAAGCAAAGGTGAGAAACCCTTTTGCAAGTATACTATTGGTTTTCTTTTATACTGGAGCTAACATACAAAATCTGTTATGCAGAACAGATCTTGAGGGGTAGTTTTGTGGTTTTTTAGTCTCTTAAGGGATCTGATGGAAAAAGAGAAGGAAAAGACAGGAGGAAAATGAGCTCTCACACAAAACACCACCACCCTTTTCAATCAGTTAGATCAGAGAAACTGGAGTCTGGGAAGATTTAGTGTGCCAAATGGGCCTTGCACTGACCCCTCAGTCTCATAAAAAATCTGAGGTGACAGGGAGGGGAGAGTTGGTTACACTTTTCTTGTCTGTTATAACTTGATGTAGTTGAATAAAATCTCACATAGCCAAGCCTTCCATACGTAATCTTCCAGTTCACTTACAAGTATTCTGATTAGTTAGAAAACATGCATGCAAAGAATTGCCTTTTTCCTCAAAAGCGTTCCTGCTAAACCGCTCAAGCTCACTGGTACGAGTGTTTCAGGGTGGCTTAGTAAAATTTATTTTCTCATATAATGAACTGCCTTGAATCAAACTGAACAATTAATTTCTTCTTCAGCACTCAGGTGTTTTGACTTTGTTGATCCATGGGCAGTACATATAAAATAAAGTCTGCCTTGCCCCAGAGAATTTACTCACTCCTATTTCCTTACACCAGCCACGACAGTACTATGGTAGATTATGCTGTTCTTCTCACATTAACAGTTCTGGTACAGAAGAAGAGCTAGGCAGTACACAACCAACCATTTTTAACAAATTCTCTAAAATTCGTATGGGACATGGGAAAGCAAAAAATACATCTATGTTTAGTTTGATAATTCCCTTGCCTGTGAAAGGCTCACTTTTACATCTGATTTTTAGAACTTGTATCTGTGTACTGTATCTGCATACTATGGTTCTAGTAGAGTCTGAGTCCTAGATCTTCTCACCCCTGGAAAAAGGCAATAGGACTTTAAGATGAACTGATTCTCTGTTCACTTCAGCTTATACATCAGAAGTCTCAAACAAAGATGTAGTACAAACGAACCCAATGAAAACAAGACTTTCCATGTTCTTTGACAGCTACCACTCTTCTGAAAAAATTCAATTAGATATTCTACAGCTGTATATTTTTTTTAAATCAAAGTACTTTATGGAGGACTGTCAACTTCAATTAACTGTGAGGTTAAAAGTCAGGCAGGTTACGAGTCACAAAGTGCTTCCCAGACATCTTTTGTACTCCATTTCTGCCAACGTACTTGCTGAGAAGACTGGAAGCTTTCTGACTTTTTATTTCCAGGTAAACCGAGCATTTGAACTTTGGACCTGAAGCCCTCACAGTTTTCTAGTTCCCAACTCCATGAAAAATGAGCAATTTCATTTCACTGAGAATTACACAGTTGTTGGGAATGTGTTCTGGAAAACCACCATGAAGGAAAATTAACTTGCTTCATCTTTCACTTTCATCTCTATCTGTTCTTGAATAAGCCATCTGTAAGCCTTTGAGTTGTGTTTGTGTGGCAAGGTGTTGGTAGCGGGGGGCTACAGGGGTGGCTTCTGTGAGAAGCTGCTAGAAGCTTCCCCCATGTCCAATAGAGCCAATGCCAGACGGCTCCAAAGCAGACTTGCCACTGGCCAAGGCCAAGCACATCAATGACAGTGATAGTGCCTCTGTAAGAACATATTTAAGAAAGGGAAAAAAGCCCTGTGCAACTGTGGCCAAAGAGAGGCATGAGAATATGTGAGAGGGACAACTCTGCAGACCCCAAGGTCAGTGAAGAAGGAGGGCAGGAGGTGCTCCAGGCACCGGAGCAGAGGTTCCCCTGCAGCCTGTGGTGCAGCCCATGGTGGGACAGGCTGTGCCCTGCACACATGGAGGTGAACGGTGGAGCAGAATCCACCTGCAGCCCGTGGAGGACCCCACGCCGGAGCAGGTGGATGTGCCCAAGCAGGCTGTGAGCTGTGGGAAGCCCGTGCTGGAGCAGGCTCCTGGCAGGACCTGTGGACCCATGGGGAGAGGAGCCCACGCTGGAGCAGGTTTGCTGGCAGGACTTGTGACCCAGGGGGGGACCCACACTGGAGCAGCCTGTCCCTGAAGGACTGCACCCCGTGGGAAGGACCCACGCTGGAGCCGTTTGTGAAGAACTGCAGTCCGTGGGAAGGACTCATACCGGAGCGGTTTTGGGAGAACTGTCTTCCATGGGAGGCATCCCACGCTGGAGCAGGGAAAGAGTGTGAGGAGTCCTCTCCCTGAGGAGGAAGGAGCAGCGGCAGAGACAGAGTGTGATAAACTGAGAGCAACCCCCATCCTCCATCCCCTGTGCCACCTGGGGAGAGGAGGTAGCAAGACTGAAAGTAAAGTTGAGCCCAGGAAGAAAGGAGGTATGGAGGGGAAGGTGTTTTAAGATTTAGTTTTTATTTCTCATTATCCTACTTCGATTTGATTGGTAATCAATTAAATGAATTCTCCCCAAATCAATTCTTGTTTTACCCATGATGGTGATTGGTGAATAATCTCTTCTTATCTAATCATTGAGCCTTTTTTTATATTTTCTCTCCCCTATCCAGCTCTCAGGGGAAATGATAGAGTGGCATTGGTGGGCACCTGGCATCCAGCCAGAGTCAGCCCACCACAGCCACTTACATATTAATATTAAGTATCAAGCTATAACCTGTTTCAAACTACCTAGCAGAATGCTAAAAAGGTAGATATGCTGGTTTTATGGTCTCAATAATATATTTATGTGTAAAGTGATTGGATAAAAGAAAAGTCAGAAATCCCACAGGAAATAACCATTCTAAGAACAGTCCATGAAAATTATGCTATAAGAGGACACTGACCATAAGGAAAAAGTAGGACAACTAGCCAAAAAGCAATTAGGACTAAACTCAGTCCAGATAAATTGATATGCAATCATCCTGGACTGGAAACTTTATTCTGGGCACTGACCTTTTGGATAAAGTAAGTTTTAGTGGATATCAAAGCATGTGTGTTTCATTCTCTGGGGAAAAAGTACAAGTTTGACTATAGAAATTAATCAGTAGCCTCTAGACTTAACTGTGATGTTTTAGAACTGTAATGCACATATTTTATAATGAGACAATTTAAGTGGGGAAGAACTTCTCCTGTACAATACTAATTTATTCTTTTTTTCAGATTTCACAGGAGTCACAAACTCAGTTAACATCTCCCCAGGGCTGACAGCTTTCCCAACACTATGTCACCCGTAACTGGTATACAACCTCAGTATGAAAATACTCAGAATGTCAAAATATTTTGACAGGTCTATCCATATTTGAAATACCTTCCCAGTTTGATATAAATTCACTATTTCTTTTTGAGAACTATGTTCTCCTGTACAGTGATCATAAGTTTTGCTGACTCCCTTGTTTATATATATTGCCTACTTTTACGAATGCCTCCTTTTAAGAATGTCATGGAAGACACTGCCAAAAATTCTACTTAGTTAAGTCAGAGTCCATTAGTCACATTTTTCTAATTCACCAGGCCAGACACCTTGTCAGGAAATTAGACTGTTTTATTGTGCTCTGTTCTCAATAAACCCATTTTATTATCTTGCAAATCAAGCTTAGTAACTTGAGCAGAACCTTTCCAGTGCTCAAAGTTCAGCTGACTAAAAAACCAGAAAGCTATAGACCTTCTGCCTTTTAAAAATGCATAATGTTGATCCTTTTCCAGTCTTCCAAGACCTTCTCTGTCCTGTATTAATTCTCCAGATAAGTGCTAGTTGTTCACAAACTATATCGGCTGCTTCTTTTAGTTCCCTTTTAAGATGCTTTTTAATATTGCTTTGCCAATAAAATGTAACACATCTCCATTAGCTAAATACTTGATTCTGCTCTTCAGCCTCTTGTGAACTTATTTCCTTTCTACAATCACTTACTTAAAAGCATCTGATTGCGTTAAATTTTTGCAAAGACTGAAGTGAAGAAATAATTGAATTCTTCAACATTCTTTGCTGCCTCTCTCATCTGTTCTTTTTGTTTGGTTGGTTTTGGTTTGGGTTTGTTTTGGTTTGTTTTGGGGGTTTTTTGCTAAGTACTTTGCTTCTCTTTCACTTCTAACAGAATCTTTTCTATTCATTCATCTCCTACTATCTGAAGTCTACTATTCACCTCTGCTTTCCTTAAAGATTTGAATTATTCTTTCATAAACACAGCTTTTCACTTCTAATATGATTTTTATTTGAGGTCTGCCAAGTTCAGATATAGCCCAAAAATTCCCTCTCTTCTAGCCTCATGGATATGTTGGTTTTTTTGAAATCCATTCTCTTTATTCTATTGTTAATCCTCTGTAAAATTTTGGAAAATTTTCTTTTTTAATATTCATTATCTTTAAGCTTCCTTCTACTGCAGTACTTTAATCAATTCCTGCTTATTACTTGAGACCACACAGAAAATGCCTGAACCTCATACAATATCCTCCATAGTTTGAACAAGACTTTATGTCCAGCATGTTTTGAAAACTGTGTTTTATTATAATTTTTAATACGTTTGCCTTTTAAGTCTCTTTTTATCTCCTAGTACTTATTCAATTAGTTCAAGCCCTTTAATTTACTTAATGCTGTGTGTTTGTGGGTTCAAACTAAATTCAACCTTCCACTTCTTCCACATCACATAAGTGATGTGTAGCCAGTTTCTTACCACAACCTCATATATGTTAATTATCCTTTTACTTTCATTCCATGCCTTTCAATAATCGTTTTCTTTCTGAGATACAAAGCAGATATTTTCAACCTTGACATAGAGCACAAATGTCTATTGTTTTTTGGCATTCTTTCCCCAAAGAGCAGCACATTTTTATGTCGATAATCTAGTACTGCAGATTGATTGTGCCACCTCTCTGTCATCCAGTTATGTCATACTTCTCATTCTAATTTATTCTCATTTCCCAGTGTGTGTAGAGGTGACTCAGAGGGCCAGTGTACTGCCTGTTATTTTCCTTCTCACACCCTTACAGGAATGAGGAATTTATCCCATGAGGGAACCAGGGGAGCTGCCTGAAATTCCCTCTCCAACCTTCCCCCAGTGTTTTAGCCTAGATATATATTTAGCCAACAGTGAAATAAACAGTGTCTGAGGTTCTTTTTCACTACATGAGGACAGCCAGTGTTCAATCTGTTAAACATACAAAGGAGTCTGGATGTCCATTAGCTTCTAACTTCCACATTCAACAGTGTATTGAGAAAAGTCTGCTTTGCAAAGAACTTACTATTCTGGGAATGCCTATATTGCTTTTTGATCAAGGCAAAAGGGAAACTTGGATGCATGGTGTCTCACACAGCATGCAAAATGCTGCATGTTGGAGCATTTGCTCTTGCACTGGGATGTACCAGTAGTGGGGTATTAGATGGTCTGCATGCTCCCAGAACCACTCAACCTGGCCACCTGCAAGCTCTGCACAGGCATTTCTGTGAGTAACAATCAAAGAAGTATGGACAGATGATAGATGGATCTGAGAGAATGTTGTGATCCTTTGCACTCCTGAGGCTGCCACTGAAGAGTAGCATATTGGTACTCAGTAGGACTCAAACCAGTGGCTGTATCTGTGCTAAGGGCAATTTCCTTCTACACAAAGTGATGCTGGAGCAGACATTGTTATACCAACAAATCTGAATTTTATACTAGTAAAACCTTCCCATAATTTTCAAGAGACAATTTTCAGTACAAGGTTTAAGAGAGATCAAAGTTACCTAGCACAAGTGGTTTCAAAAAAAAAAAAAAAAAAAAGAGTGGAGTTACACATTGTCCATGGCACAGAAGTGATTCAACAGCTGCAGTTTCAGCAGACTTAGGTACTCTACCTTTTCCAGTGCATGCAGCATCCTACCACATCACCTCAGGTTGAGTACATTTTTATTCCACCACACCTTGTTAAGTTTTTCCAGAAGATATAAATATCTGCATGTTCTATGAACAATTGCGCACAGATAATGAATTCTTCAATAATAACTTTAAACTGTATTTTTATGATACTAAGACCTGCTAGTAGAATTCAGCATGACTACAGAGATTTTTGAGAATTATGTTTGTTGTAGATAACTGTCGTTGTTTTTATTTGTTGCAAGGAAAATTAAAAAAATCATACTTCAGGGCACACCACAGTGGCAGAGAGAGACCACCAGCCTTCCCAAGGAGAGACTTACGTAAACATGGCTTCGCAGAGCAGCTGGGCTTCAGCTGTCCCACCTAGAGAAATAGCTCACCTGGTGTAAATACACTGCCATGCTGCAGAAATTAATGGAAAATGTTTAGTCCTGTACCATGCAAGCCATACCGTGTATGGAATTATCATTGCTCCTTTCTGGCATCAGGCTCATGGGGTGTGCTTGCTAGAACTTGCAGTCACAGAAGAAGAGGTCTCCAGAGTTCTTTTATGCAATGTCCTTTGTAAAGCTGCATAAAATGTCAAAGGGAAAATTTTCTAACTTCTAAGATATTATAAAATTTTGAAAACTATGTTTTCTTCTATTGGCAACAATATGTACAAAGTTTTTTTATTAAAATGTCTGTGTTAGAAAATACTCAAGGTTTTGATTATTAATTTCCTTCTCCCTCTCTACACTTTTTCTTCTCTCCTCCTATAGGAGGACAGGCAAAGACAAACCAAAAACTACCGATTTTTGAACTTTCAATAAAAACATGACTGAAGATAGTGATTCTTGAAGATATGCCATATATTATCAGATTAATTTGGTTGCTTTAAACATTGGTCAATTCAAGCCTATCTTCCCCTCCCTGGCAGTGATCAAGGCCAGGTTGGACGGGGCTTTGAACAACCTGGTCTAGTAGAAGGTGTCCCTGCCCATGGCAGGGGGTTGGAACTAGATGGTCTTTAAGGTTGCTTCCAATCCAATGATTCTAATTCAAGTGTCCAGGAGTCCTGCAAGGGGCAGAGGCAACCAACATAATTCAGACAAGCTGCCAAGATGCTCCAGGCTCTCTCCAAACTAAGGAGGGTCAGCACAGTCAGGGGGCCAAAAAGTCAGCCCTCTTTTCCTGTGCTAAGCAGATCCTGATGCCAGACTAAAGGATTGTGATGGATTGGTGAAAATGCACATCTATGAGCCCTCTCTTCCACCATAATTTACTGTCAGGGGAATTATGATGGCCTAAAGCCAGTACAGCATAATAGAGGAAAAGGTCCCTTCTCTTTCTTTGCTTCTAAAACATCAACATATCCTTTGCAGTCTAGTGGAAACAAAAATAATTAAGACTGCTAATGACTTACAATTCAGGCTCATTGGATTCCCTGCAGTATAATCCTCAATTAAAATTTGTGATAGGCAGAATGATGTGGAAAATATGGTTCTGCAGAGGTCTGAACTACATGGGTGATTTAATCTCCAACAGGCCTATGACAACCTTTGAAATCTCCAGAGTAAATTAAGTCACCCTATGCATAACATCCATTCACATACCTGAGAACTGTACTTATTTAATGTAGCCGCCTGAAGTAGTCACTCCACACAGAGGTAATCAATTCAGGAACATGTCTGAGAATGGGGATGAGTCTCTTTATCCAAGTAACTAGTGATAGGACAAGAGGGAATGGCCTCAAGTTGCACCAGGGAAGGTTTAGACTGGATATTAGGAAGCATTTCTTTACAGAACGGGTTGTTAGGTGTTGGAATGGGCTGCCCAGGGAGGTGGTGGAGTCCCCATCCCTGGAAGTATTGACATAGCGCTGAGGGATCTGGTGTAGTTGGGAACTGTCAGTGCCAGGTTAATGGTTGGACTGGATGATCTTCAAGGTCTTTTCTAACCTAGATGATTCTGTGATTCTGAAGCAGGGTAAATGTACAGGCATCAAGATGCAGATAACACTACAGCCCTTATTTGCACTCCATAAGACTTTCCTCTTCTTTACCACTGAAATGAATTAGCCAAGCCTTCTGGTCTTCCCAGTATGCAAGTATTTGGATTTTCTAGGCACATAAACCACTCAGGCTTTCAAATGAGAAACACATTGTTAAAGATATAACAACGAAAAGAGTTGAATCAAGCTTCTGTGTCAAACCATAAAGGCAGAGGGGTTTTGTCCTCAGCTTAAGCAGAGTCTGCAGTCCTTGCCAAGAAAAAAAGTCTTGTTGATCTCCTTGCAGATCTCACATATTCTTTCTTCATACATAACAGCCCACCTAACAGGATGGATGTTTTAAATCCTCCATCCATGCCAAAAGAAAAGACTTTGTCTCTAACAAACACTGCATAGTGAGTCATACTGCCAAAGGAATTGCCCAGGGAAAAACACATTCTTCTACCTTTTGTTTTTAAGACTAGATAAATAGTGAATACATAACTAAAATAGTTTTCCTTTTTTCAGTCTTGTTTCATTTTTTAGTGTATTATGTAACTACTCAGCAGCTCTACACTTTGTTTCACCTTTGTAACCAGTATTACCACCCTCATATACCATAGACTATACAGCTTTCTAAAATTAGGTGATAATTATGTTCACTGTGGAAACATTCACTGGAAACATTCAGAAGATGCACTGTGTTACAATAAAGGAAAATAACAGTTTTGTAACATAAGTCATAATGTGTCTATACTATGACAGGCAGTACAGTCTGTACAGTGAGAAAGAACATCCCTTTATTTCAGTTCTGTTTTTCTATTTTTTTAGCTAAATTCACTGAATACTGATACCAGAAAGCTGGCACAAATTAATGCCTTTGGGCAAACACTGCAATCTGCCAGTGCAGAGTGAGTTGCAAGAGCAAGACCACCAATGTTGGTAGGAAGCTGATAATCGAAAGAATCAGAACAAAATCAGCTCCCATTCAGCTGAACTGGGCTGGGACCAGACTAAAAAGAAAACAGGATCTAGTAGTGTAACTTCTAGGAAATCACTCTTTCCTATGGTTTGGTTAACACCTTGGTTTCATTGGCCTGGTCAAACTGGGTTTAGCTAGGAATGTTGTTTATTTTGATCTGCTGAGCAGGCAGCGCTCTGGTGCGGGCGCTGTGGGAGCATAAAGCTGCTGTAGGTTTCCTGCTGCCTCGCAAAGCAGCCAGCTGGAAAGGCGGTGAAATTCACCTGGAAAATCCACATTCAAAGCAGATGTTGCAATGTCACTGTTTGAAGAAAACTGAAAAAAAAAAAAAGCTGCATGACAAAACTGTCATGCAGATTTGCTGCCACAGATATCCTGAGTCAGAACTGTGGATTTTGTGGGGAAAAAATGAAGGGAAAAAATTCACTTGCAATCAGGAATTGAACTTAATCCAACACAAGTGA
This sequence comes from Athene cunicularia, assembly GCF_003259725.1. Taxonomy (NCBI): domain Eukaryota; kingdom Metazoa; phylum Chordata; class Aves; order Strigiformes; family Strigidae; genus Athene; species Athene cunicularia. The sequence goes on from NW_020799095.1 coordinate 106,972,472, forward strand.
GAACTGAAAAGAATAAAGTATTTTGGGAGGAGAAATCACCTACATCAAACTGTGCAGAATGCTTCCTGATACCTTGGGCCTGGACCAGACTTTCCCTGCAAAAGTTTTTAAATGTACTGGTTTTGTCTTCCAGCTTTTTGGCTCTACCTCTCTGCTGGCGGTGCAGCCAGGGCATACTGAAGGAACTCCCTCCAGGTAATTAGGCTGTTTGGTGATAGCCTGATGTAGAAAGCCATTTAAAACCCAGCTGTGGTGAGTTGTTGTGGAGGAACCATGGATTGGACAGTGAATGAAAAGCAAAGTGTTTTGAAACTGTAGACTTAGCTAGTATTTTAAAACAGCATGGCCATTTCTGTTATACACTTCTATACATCAGAGAGTACACTGACTGCAACCGCAGTCCACAGAGAATCTGTCTGAGTTCACGCATGTAGAGCTGCAAAAATTGCCTATAGAAAAAAATGTCATTTTTCCTGAACAGCATGTAATCGGCATTCAGCGACAGCCTTGTTTCGGCATGAAGCCCGATAGGAAGCAGAGTGTCATAGCAGAGAAATAAGATAATTGGAAAGGAAAATGTTTCAGCACTCGGGATGACTTCTGCCAGTCTCTCTGAACTAAATCTCAACAACTGGCTGGCAGACAGTGTCTGCCAGTGTCTCTCTGTCAATGGAATAGGTTGGCCCTGACCCTCTTCAGAAAGTGAGACACATCAAACAAAAGACAACAAGACTCATACTCATTTCAGCTCACAGCTATTAATTTTACAGTGTGACTCCTCCAAATAACAGATGCGTAGCCAGAGCTGTGCCTGGATTCCAAGTGATGGGAGACCAATTTCCAGCACCTTGACTCCTCTAATTACACTGACAAGTCTCCTGAAATCTCTGCTGTGGTTCTTCATCTGAAACAAAAATGCAGACGATTCTCAGTAGCGTCTGTTGAGCTGAGAGGAATGAGAGGATTAATTAGTTGCAGTTCATAAAACAATAAGATTAAAATCCATGAGTGACTGTAAAGTGTAATTGGTAATAACGGTGCAATCACCACAGTGCAAGGACAGGATTGGTCCCAGATATTTTACATCTGGAACAAAATATATTGATTGCACAGAGAACCATGGAGGAGGCAGAAGCCCAGAGCACCAGCTGGCTCTTCAGCTCTGCTGGCCTGGGCAGCTGCCCGCTTCTCCCGAGGCTGGCGCGCCTGCAGAGGAGCATCGCCTCTAAATCTCCAGGAGTCCAATGGTCTCCACGGGTGTTACTGAAGAGCTGCACCAGGCCATTCTTCAGCTGACTGTGGAGGGCTCTGTCTAGCTCTGGTCTCAAGGCCTGTGAGGTGTTCTGCAGAGGAGGCAGTATGCAGTAGATAGTGTAGCTTTAACTCTTCCCTGCCAGCGCCCCCCCCACCCTGGGCTAGTGCAGGCTGTAAACCCCTGGAAGGCAGGGCTGTGAAATGCTGGGGTTTCAACCCCAAGCCCCAAGTTAAGGTTGACATATGGGTGATTCCCACAGCCCTTCACAAAGGGGGGGTGAGTTTACCTTTAAGCTTCCCTCCAGGGTGGTGCCGGCCTTGCAGGGAGAGCCATTGGGTAAATGAGCCCCAGGTGTCTGCAGTAAGTAACCCAAGGTCAGGTGTCCCACTGAGGGATAAAAGCTGGGACCCCTTGCAGGGAGGGGCAGTGCCTGTCTGTGAGGTGGATGCACTGTGCAGAGTTCCCTGTTGGGGAAGGACCTCCTGCCTCCCTGGGACTGGGCTCCAGTCAGGTCTGGCTTTTGTAAATGTGGGCTGTGTAGAGACTCAGTATGTGGCTTCCTTGGTCTTATGTATTTGGTTTGTTGACCAAGTTATCTCCTGTCCCTTCAATGACAGACTGCATGTCACCATTTATTCCACCCCTTGTTGGTTGTTTGGTGTTGTTGTTGGGGTCAGTGGGGTTGATGTTGATTATGTATAATCTGACTTGTTTGTACCCCCAGTGCTCACCCATGTACTGACCCTTTTGTATCTAATACAATTTGGTTATTAGTTCATCTTTATGCTGGCTGCGCCCTTTATGCTAGGCCTGGTAATTGGCAAAACAGGCTGCCATATGGCTGCCCCCATCACCTTACCCAGTGCCCTCTGAAGTCAGATGTCACCCAAGGACAAAAGGTTCATCTGGTTTGACACCTTCTGAAGGGTACCAAAACACCCTTATCATTCCAGACCGAGAACTTGAAGCTTTGCACTTCAAAACTGGCTGTACTGAACAGTTTTGACATTTTCAGCAGTGTTTTTCCCCCCCAAAAAAACATATCTCAATTCTCATGGTGTTTTCTTTATGGGTGAAATTCACTTCTGCAGTTCTCTTCAGGGATGTAATGCTCTGATTTTTTTTTTGTCTCATTGGTGCCCTGCTTGCACTGCCTGAGCATGCAGAACTGGTCCAGAATACAGATCATGCTTGCTTATGCAGTTGATTGTACCCAAAGAGTCTATTTCTAGCCTTCTTGGGGACATTAAACTTGTAGCATGCCAATCATATCTTTCGTACCCAAAGAACCTTTCTTCTTGGTTTTTCTTTCCAGATGTCCTTCACCCATGATGGGACAGGAGGAACATCACTGAACTATTTATTAAAAGCCCATATCTAGGAAAACATGTATTTCTCTTACAGAGGGACCACAGCATGAGAAGTATGTAGTATGGTAATGCCTTTGCTGCTTCTTTCTACAGATAGTACTTTTGTCTACAAAGATAAAAATGATGGAGATATCCTAGTCTCCCTTCCAACCCCACTGCAAGAATGTGTCATCTTGGCAGATGTGCTAGAGAAAAGCTTTCCTGGTACCTTGCTAAAATAAAATCAGAGAGTAAACAAGAAAAAAAAAAAAAAAAAACACAAAAAAATCCCCAAAACATGTAGCGTGTGCTTCTTGGCCTCCACAGACCAGCTCCATTTTGATAGTGACTGGAAAAGCAAAAGCTATCAATCACAAAGGTTTGACACTGCCACAGGATCTGCACAATTCAGAGCTTTTTTTTCTGCTCTGTTGGGTGTAATAAGAGTGCCAGGTGCCTACTGCAGAGCTTCTCAGGGGTTCTCTGAGTGCTGGGGAATGGGGAGGAGAGGAAGGAAGGTCAGGAAAAGAAATAGAAAGCTGAGGGAAGGCAGAGAACACAGCAGTGATGAATGAAAGAGCATGTCAGGAAAGGACACTGTAAGAGAGGAAAAGTGCCACAGGAGTAGGAGCAAGAAAGCAATAGAAAACTTAAGAGCTATTTCCAGCTCTTCTGGCTGAGATGCGATGTAGACAGCTTGCTTTCAGTCACTTGCTTTCTACAGCCTCTGACAGACTCTTCTTCCACTGCAAGGAGATCACTGCCCAGCACGTGAAATCGCTTAAACAGCAAACATAATGCTCCCAAAATATATCACCTGCCTACAGCACACATTGCCTGTCCACAGTGGGTACAGAGCAAAGCTGAGAGCAGCACAAGGCTCTTCACGCTGTCTCCAGGCAAGTTCCTCAGCCCTCCTATAGCAGTGAGAAAAGACTTGGTGTCTCCCATCTGGTTTGAAATCCTTCACATGCGCAAGAGAAAGCATTTCACAACCCAAAACTCACCAGCCTCTCTAAGACAAATCCATAAATGAATGCAAGAGGCAAATACAGTGGGAGAGCGAGCGTGCTGTGAGCATGGAGTGCAGGCACGCACACTTCCAGTTCCTGCTGTTCTGGTCTAAGGATTAACTGTCCCCAGCCCAGAGCCACCAGCTCTGTCCTGCTCTCCTCAGCTCAGCCAAATGAGCCTCTTCATCCCTTCAGTCCAAGCAAAGAGGGACTTTTTTGCACACTTTCGGTACTAGGTCTTTGCTAAGCCATGTGTGTGCAATGGAGTCATATGTTAGCATGTGAGCTGTGACCATCTGCATCACCAACACTCCCACCAGGTGGGAATGACTTTTGGTCCCCTCTAGACAGGAGCAGGCTTAGATCAGTGATGCTTCTGAGCAACAGAGTTTTAGAAAAACACTATTTCCCCTTCAAAAAAGCACAGCGGGCAGGCAGGGCCTGCTACATCTCACATGCTATGCTACGCTAGCAACCTCGCTGGTTTGCCTTACCATTTCTGCCACTGACACCATAGACATTGTATTCAGTGTACTTAATTACATGGTTAGCAACAAAACCAGTAACTTCATTTCTCAGGTGAGAATACTGTTTATTGTTTTATCTTTAAAAACAAATATTTTGTTTAAATGGGGTTTTTATGCCAATAATCCTTTGACTCTTTCATCAGACCTTAATGCATAATAATAAAGAGCCCCTGCAATCAACGGCATTTGATTTACACATACATTTACTAGCAGTAACTTACAACTAACCCTGATGAACAACAGATGGGAAAATTGAAAAACTGGCAGGTTTGAAAAGTTTTTTGAGATTGTGGTTGCTACAGAAAAAGCACAAGAGGGAAAACTTTCTCCCCCACATAGTGGGAACATAGTCTGAGTGAACTGTCATTCTTAATGTCTAATATATGGGGAATTCTCTGCAAAGGCACAGTGTTCCTCTCATTAACTTATAAAAGGAACTGGCATGGATTCTACAGTCATTTCTAAAACATTACATTTTCTACTCAAAGTTGAATGTGACCTTCTACATAAATGTTTTACTCCATACTCAGAGCTGACAGCCAGGTTCAGAAAGTCCAATGCCAGTTTGAAGGAACCTAATAAGATACAGTGGATTTCTTCACATTAAAAAAAAGGACATTATGTAAATATATGTTCACATATTTTCCACTAAGAAAAAAGTAGCATCTAGTGCAAGCCAGCCTTGGCTTCCACTATAAGGGAATGCTAAATTAAAAGTGACTATAAATGCAGGCATGGGGACTCCAAACTTACTTACTTTCCTAACAGCCCTATGTAGATCTCTTAGAAAAATGGTATTTGTGGTTTAGACTAATAGTTCATAATATCATTTCACCATGTAGCTAACAAGCATTACAGCTCAAAGAGCAGTCACAGCACAAAAACACCCAACATTTTTATAATCATTTTAAAGAGCTGCATGTTACCGTCGGTATTTCAAACATCTGTATGGAAGCTGGGCATAGAGCCTCTCTACACAATGCAGATTATAATTTTTTGTCTTTGGATAGCATGACCTTTTTAGGCTTTGCAATGATATGCCAGTTAAAACCCCCAAACATACGCCTTTGTCAGTGAGTCCTCCAGAGATTTATTCACGTCCTCAGCTTCATGTATTGACGTCACTGGGACTTTGAGCGGGAAGGACCAGATGACCTCTGAACTTAGCTTCCACTCCTATTTTTCACTGAATCACTATCTGAAAAGGTCAGCATTGCCTAAGGGTCCTCAAAGCCTGATCCCACCTCATCTGAAGTCAGAGACAGCAGTCACAGTAACTGCAGCCCCGCAGAACTAGGTTCCTGTTTATGCTGTGCTGCTGACCCATGTGTCTTAGAAAGTCTTGCAGAAAACATGCACTGAAAGGACTTTCTGAGCATTCAAAGTCCAGCTGCCTTTTCTGATTGCTTTTATGGAGTTCCTGAAGAGACATGGTATTTTTTACCTTGGGGAGGGTTTGTTTTCTATAATGTCCTGTAAATGTTTTGTATTCTTCATTAGGTCATGTATTTTAAACATATATGCATCATGAAAATTCAATTAAAAGTATCTTAATGTTTGTTCGTATACTAAAACTTTGAGGATAAAAGGAGGCTGGGAATGGGGGGCGAGGGCAGTTTAAAAGCCGGACAGAAAACTCTGTCCCAAGTAAATATGCCAAATGCACTCTAGAGCATCTGAAAATCTCTTAAAGTGGTTAATTAGAGACTTTCACAGAGTTTAACATGGCTGTCCCTTTTGCAATCAGGTACATTTTCGTCAAATCACTACAGAAACAGCAGCAAAATGTGTTGCTGATGAATCATTATAAAGATACAGGTATTCCCCTGAGGCTTTGGTAGCATCTCCTGGGGAGCACAGGATGAACTGGCCCTGCAGAGAGCAAAGTCCTTGGACAGTAAGGCAGTCCTCCTCCCAGCATAACTCCAGCTGGAAAACAATGCTATAATTACTTTTAATAACAAAGCTATAGTAATTTCAGCTGTAGCCCGGCCAAAATGAGAGCCTGGCACTCCCAGCATGTCATTGCTCTCATGGCAACAGCAGAGGATATGGTGCTTCTTGCTGGCAAGTTGTGAAACAGAGCAGTAGTTCAACCAAATTGTCCCTAACCAATAGAAGCAACCATCTCAAAACCCCTTTCTCCAAAACCCCTTCACTTTCTTTTCCTTCCTCTTCCAGGGGTGAAAAAAGGAGCACAAGAACAAGGGAAAGCAGAGCTGTGCCTATTCTCTCTGCAGCATTGTCCTTGTAAGCCAAATTCAAGGATCCCTGTCAGATCAGGATCTTCACATGGATAGTTTTCACAGGTTTCAGGGCTTGGCACCAGCAGATTCTTGCCCCTTATGGTATTTCTGGGCCAGGTCTTCACTGTCCTCATTCCAAAGTCCTATTTGGGAAACTGGGAATAACAAACATTGTCCTTGGGCAAGTTCTAAAATTACACCAAAAGGTAAACAAAAGTTACATACTATCTTGAATTACCAGAAATATTTTGATTTCATTCATGTGGAACAAGGTCAGAACCTGCCTGTTCATCTCAAAGCAAGGATAAAAATCACCTATACCTCCCAGCAAATGCAACATATGCAGTTGTTCAGCACTACTTCTTGTAAAACAGGCATTTCAGTTAGCATTTACCTTTTCAGTGGCTATAACAATTAAACGAGCATGAGCTTGTCCTTTTAAAACTCTACACCGAGTTATTTCTTTTGAACAGACCAAATATAAAATGTACGTAGTTTAAAAAGTGGAATCACACTTTACAGAAAACCTCTAAATGGTTAGTGTATTCTCTCAAAAATGGAGTAAGAGGATGTTATGAAGTGCAGAGGATTCGTCTGACATAATTCATGATGTGAACACAGCACAACATGCTGAAGTTGGCACAGCAAGAGTCATACAGCGTTCATAACATGTCCATGCTGTCGCACATGTTCATTCAAAGAGTATGAGAAAAAAAAGGAAAACAATCTAGCAAATGGGGTAGTAGAAGGACTCTTTAGAAAAAAGTTACATTCATAAAACCAGTATAACAACAGTAATGTCAGAAAGCTTCATGCAAGCAGCTCTAGAGGTCTGTAAATGTACAATGCACAGGTACTGCTTCCAAGGTGATTTCCAAGGTATCGATTTCAGTGCTTTTTCCTTCCTGCACAACCACCTTTACTGACTTCTTACTGGTCTGTCTTACTTTTTCTTGGAGGTTGCTCTCCAAGGACACAGTTTCTTGAGGAGCGTATTCCATAGCACTTAGCCTCTCCTGGCAGCATTTTGGATACCTCTGAAAGCATCCAAAAGTATCACTGAACTTTTCACAGGGGAAATAAGAACATTCTTCCACAATTGGCAGAGAATTACAGCTAGGTTCATTTTTGCCCTTATTTGTTCTCAGGCTGGTGTTCAAAGTTGATCTGTAGTCCTGCGGTGCCTTGACACAAAACCAACTCCTGATGCATAGCTGCTGAAGCACTGTGAAATCTTTGGCAATGGTGTTTCGGAAACTGGGCTTCAGGAGGAGATAGATAACTGGATTGTAGAGTGTGGAGGACTTTGCAAAGACAGCTGGCACAGCAAAGGCTAATGGAGGAATCTTATCTATTGATCCAAAAGCTGCCCACATGGAAATGATGGCATAAGGGCTCCAGGCAGCAAAAAATCCAATGCACACAGCAACACTCAGCTTGCAGGGAAAAAGAGAAAACACTGAGTTAAAAAATTGCATGCATGAGAAAAGCAGCCACCAAAATAGTATGTGCATAAAAATACCACCTGATTGAGCCCCCTTATTAAAAGTCTCCCCAAGCCTTCCATCATACCTCAACTGCTATCCAAACACATATTTTTCTATCCACTCTGTTCTGTCTGAAACTTACTTCTACCTGAAATTTTCAAAGTTAAAATGTATCACCTCCTACATTTCTCCTCCTCTTCACTAAAGTTAAATGAAAACTCTTTTTAGACCGAAAAAGAATCCAACCTGAAAGAAAAGATATCATTCTGGGGAAACATTTGTCTGGGTTGCAAAACCATGCCTATCTACTGTCTAATTCATGAGTAATACTGGTTTTCCTGGCTACAGTGTCTTCCATAATTTTACTGTTGGTGCTCAACTCGAGCCACACACAGGCACCTGACAGCAGAAGAACAGATTAACCCTGAAGGTGAATCAAATTAATGAATGTAAGTTAAGTCCCATGAAACCTCAGGTAAGACTTTTAAAAAAAACGCCAACAACCAACCAAGAAACAACGTGTTCTTAGTATAAATTGTCACAGAGATTTTACACATAAACCTTGAGAAATCTGAAGTAAACTGTAAGCATCAGCATATATAGGAAGATTAACCTGCTGGGCATCGTTCTAAGTACTGCTTGTAACAATCGCACATATATTTTAAAGATAGAAACAAGAATATTCATGCTCTTGAAGAAGTTCTGCAAGTCCATTCTTGCCAAAAGTATGTATTTCCAAGTAAGGAAGACAGTAGAGAATTTACAGTAGCAATGGATCCAAGGGACATAAGAAAATACTTTAGGAAAGGGCTTTTGTTTTCAGCCACTAATTGTGCCACCTGCCTGAGCTGCCCTCTGCAAGTGGGAGTACAGAGCTGCTAACCACTCAGTTAACTGCAAATCCACCACTTTTCTCAGCGAGGCTCTGGCTATAGATCCAAGGTTGCAAAAAACATGGGATTTTTTATTAAGAGAGATGACATTGTTGTGTTCAGAGTGAGAATGAAAGAGGCCCTGAGCACAAACACCAGAGAAACATGTATTACATTCCTTTAAGGCATAGAGGGCTCCTCCAAATGCCATTATTTTCTCCCTAAATTTAGTAGTCTCACAAATTTTATTTTGCAAGAAGAAATGAATGGTGATTGCCAAGAAATATATACTACACGTTTTATGAGGAACGTCTATGGCATTTTACTGTTTTTTCTACTAGGCTAAAATCTGTTTATGAATTAGCATCCGTCTCTAGAAAGCCATCCACTATAATAATACTGGCACTGGAGAAATTTACTATTTATGGCTGATAATCATTTAGAGCTCTAACCTGTTAGAGCTCACATGAAGTCCAAAGTTAAAGTCATTTGACAGACTTGAGAAACAAGGTATCTTGGCAGAATGAAACAGTTAAGAAATGATGAAGAGGCAAATCCGCAAGATGGGGTGAACTTAATTTTTCTCTTTTTTTCTATAGCATTCTACTTCTTTACATCAGCTGAAGGTCTGGCTCTATCTACGGATGCGCTGGTGCCATATGCATGGCTTTGTAATCCTCAACTCTCCACGGCCTGCATTCAAGACTTAAACTAAAAGCAGTTTCTGTGGCAAGTAATATGCCTTGGCCCTTCAGAATCACATTAAGAAGAAATGGACATTAGAATCGATTGGTGCATTTCCCAGGTGGCTTATTTATGGTATCAATTAGTCTTTGGGATTGTGATAGGCTTTACATTGTTCCTGTGAAAAAAAAAATTGCCACACATTTTCAAGGACCTCTCAGCCAACTTCCCAAACTGCATCAATACAGTTTCTACAGTAAGGATGGGGTTAATCTTGCATAACTTGAGCTATCAAAAAATTTACATTCTAAATCTAAGTCAGTCTATGTTTTTTATAACATCAAAGGAAAAAGAGACATATCTTCTGGAAGCAACTGATATCACTCAAATATCTATGTCTAAAATAGATGTGATGGATTGCTCTCAGGTCTTTGTCACTAACAATTTTGAGGCTGTACTTAAGACAACTAACTTTTAGTGGAGCACAAATAAGCAAAAGGAAACCCTTCTGAGACTTCTGAGCATATCAACTGTACATCTAAATACATGCATGTAGAAAGAGACTTTGTTATTATCATTTATATTGTCATGCCACATATTGAGAAGTCTGAATTTTAGCACAACAGAGTTCGGAAAACACTTAAAACTTTCTGCCCATGGTAAGAAGTTTCAAGCCAGGCATTTGATGAATTATCTCCATCTTCTCAAGACCAACAATGACTAACATGGTTCCAAGAAGATGCATGTGAGGAGTGGGATGACCAGTGGGATGGCAAAGAACATCAAGATTTTCATAAACACAACAAAAGAGGATAATTTCAATGTGGCAGATACAGGGAAACTGAACATTCACAATAAATTCACCAAAGTAAAGGACACTTTTGTGGTTTTTGTCAGCAAATAAGAACAACAGCAGAATTGTATAAGGACAACAAATGGGGAAACATTGTAGAGGCACACTATACCTTCAAAGACATGTCCTTTAGTACACATTCTTGGAGACGTGGTGTATTTGTATAACCATATCTTAGCTACCTCTGAAATACTGTATGTGCAGTGGTCAGTTTTCCTAAAATGATCAGAAATAGGTTTTTGAAGGTGCACTGTTCCAGTGAAACTAGGGAGGCAACAAAGCATAACGAGACAGCCATGAAGAGGGATTTCAATTACCTGCATATAAACTGCTCAAAGAAAATATCAGAAAAAAAAATTAAAGCGAAATAATGTTTTCCATGAGCTCTTTCACTGTAAGGGATGGAGTACTTGTGAGTGAGCATTGCTTTTTCCTACTGGTTCATACTTAACTTGCCAATGACTTCTAAAAAACTTTCTTAATTCAGTGCATAATACAGTGGCCAAAGGTCACCTAAAAATGTACAGAGCAGGACAGAAACAAAGCTACATGCGTTCTGTAATTCAGACCTCAATAACCAACTAGAATTCTGTGAATATGTCAGGAAAAAACCTTTACTTCTGCCTCAGGTAAGTTATTTCCAGTGATGAGTTCATTTTACCCCTGAAATGGTTGTTCAGAATAAGGGATCTCCACTCAAAGATCTCACAGGACAGAAGAATCCCTACAGTTCTGTCCATCATACAGGGATGTAAGAAAAATATCATCACAGGATACATAGCACAGCTGGTGTATGTCAGTTCAGTCACGCAGACTGGAACAAGCCCCGGCTGTTGGCACAAGCTAAAAATCTGATTCAACTATTTCAAACTAGATGTTTATTGGAGTACGTACAGAATGAGACAGGGTGAATTCAGCTTGTTGACACTTTTAAGTAAATGATGCTTTACAGGACCGAACCGCTGGTGAGAATACCCCTGATGCAATGACAGCCAGACAGTTACCCAGGCACAAAGAGGCAGCAGCACCTTGCTGTCAGCCTACCAGAAGCAAAGTCGTGTTACTTGCTCCCACGAAATGAGTGGAAACTATGCACATGTACAAACCTTTCATAGCTTCCCTCTTAGGATTACTGTAAGTTTCTGTAGTAAGAATGCACAATGCTTGGAAAAGATACTGGTTTTCAAGTAAGTGAAAAACAGATGTTATCAAATCATGTATTTTGAAAACTAATTGAAAAACATAAACCACTTGATCATTATGTTTTTTATTCAAAAAATTATTACAACAGAAATATCTTATTTGAATTCTTGCTGCCTAACTTCTAGCTGTTTAACTCGTAGAGCTATTTTGCCCCATGTTTTCAACAGAATATTACTCATTTCCACATGCAAAAGCATATATGTATTTGAGAACATGCACACTAAAATTATGCATACATATCCTGTAATTGTACACACAAAATCCTCTAGAATATCTAAACTTGTTTAGAAAACCAACAAAATGCCTTTTTCTCCTGCATCTCTAATCCTGCTCACAATGGAATGTGTAATTTTGCATGTCCAGTCCAGATTTCTCAATCTGTCCATCAAGATTATAAAAATTAGAACTAGAAACACAACACACCAACCATACTTGATACATTCAAAAAAACAAATTCTGAAACTACCCATGTTTTTCCACACCCCATCAGGAAAAGTATTTGTCACTTCCAATCTGCTTCCAAATAACAAAGTCTCTGGCCTATGGAAAACTACCAACATCTAGAAAAGATTTCCAGATTTGCAATTCTACTGTATACACAGTGCACCAGCCATTCTCCTCATTTTTTGCTCTCATCTTTCCTTATCACAGTCACCAAAGTAATTTGGATTAAACTACCCATATCATAAAGCATTACTCATTATAATTAAGAGAAAGTACATGAAGAATGAAAACACATGCATTACAAAATGTCTATGTCTATACATTTAATTGCTTCTGAGAAGCATTATTTCAAAGTTATGTTCCAGGCAGGTTTCTAGGAACTCATTTTGGCTGAAAGGATTTTAAGAACCTTGTAAGTAGTCCTAGTAGGAATTGGTCAATCATGTTCAAAGAACCTAAACATATCATATGCCTCAACATCACTTTCTAAAAGTGAATTAACATGTAAGCATCTGGTCTTCAGTGCTGCAAGCCTGAATCATCGCTCATCCTTTTCACAGGTCGCGTCCAGTTTGTCCTGGCCAGTATAAACAGATGCAAAGCATGCTTACTGCAAAAGTGTCATCAGTGAGTGTCACCCCGAGCCTCATGAATTTTTGTATCCTGAAGAATTATCTTGGCAGGCTGGACTGCTTGCATTAGATAACATACGTACTGGGTTTGTGTGGCAAGGTTTTGGTAGCAGGGCGCTACAGGGGTGGCTTCTGTGAGAAGCTGCTAGAAGCTTCCCCCACGTCTGACAGAGCCCATGCCAGTCGGCTCCAAGATGGACCCACTGCTGGACAAGGCTGAGCACATCAGGAATGGTGCTAGTACCTCTGTGATAACATATTAAAGAAGGGGAAAAAGAAAACTGCACAACTGCAGCTGGAGAGAGGACTGAGAATATGTGAGAGGGACAACTCTGCAGACCCCAAGGTCAGTGAAGAAGGAGGGCAGGAGGTGCTCCAGGCACCGGAGCAGAGGTTCCCCTGCAGCCCGTGGTGCAGCCCATGGTGGGACAGGCTGTGCCCTGCACACACGGAGGTGAACGGTGGAGCAGAATCCACCTGCAGCCCGTGGAGGACCCCACGCCGGAGCAGGTGGATGTGCCCAAGCAGGCTGTGAGCTGTGGGAAGCCCGTGCTGGAGCAGGCTCCTGGCAGGACCTGTGGGCCCATGGGGAGAGGAGCCCACGCTGGAGCAGGTTTGCTGGCAGGACTTGTGACCCAGGGGGGGACCCACGCTGGAGCCATTTGTGAAGAACTGCAGCCCGTGGGAAGGACTCGTGTTGGAGATGTTCATGGAGAACTGTCTCCTGTGGGAGGGACCCCATGCTGGAGCTGGGGAGGAGTGTGAGGAGTCTTCCCTCTGAGGAGGAAGGAGCAGCAGAGACAAGGTGTGATGAACTGACCACAACCCCCATTCCCTGTCCCCCTGTGCTGCTGGAGTAGGAGAAGGTAGAGAAAATTGGGAGTAAAGCTGAGCCTGGAAAGAAGTGAGGTGTGGGGGGAAGGTGCTTTTAAGATTTGGTTTTATTTTCTTGGTTTTGTACCCTGATTTGATTGGTAATAAATAAACTAATTTCCCCAAGTTGAGTCTGTTTTGCCCATGGTGGTAATTGCTGAATGATCCCCCTGTCCTTATCTCAACCCACAAGCCTTTTGTTATATTTTCTCTCACCTGGCCAGCTCAGCAGGGGAAGTGATTGAGAGGCTTTGCTGGGCACCTGGCATCCAGCCAGGGTCAGCCCACCACAGCATGAAATCTAGAAATGGGAATCACAGAAGTTTTCAAAGTAATAATTTCAGACCAAACTGTAGCCCACTACTCCAGATTTAATCAGAAGCCAGAAGTCTCACTGAGCAAATTTATGTCTTTAGTAAGGCAAACAGATTTGACATCACAGACACTGAGCAGAGGAATTAAGACTGACAATGAACATGCTAAGATCATGTTAAGCATGATATAAAAGCATCAGCATGAAAACAGTCTATCTAATCTTTCATTGTCATTCATTTAGTACGAGGCTGCACCAAAAGGAGCAGGAGACAGGATGGGGCACTATCATGGTAGGTGCGGCAACAGGCCAGTAGGCTGCCTGACACTGGTGGTTCTCTTGCTGGAAAAATTAAATTGATATAATTCATTTTCCTACTTAAACTACTCGGACATAAAGTTTTCTCCTGCATAGCGCTACTCAGCTAGATGCAGGTGTGCAAAGAAAACTTAACCTCCAGAACCTCTCCCCAGCATTCCAGACATGTTATAAAGGGGCTCCATCTAACAACCAACACACAGTACCTCTACATGTATCCTGGACACAAAGACTGGGTTTTATAGTCTCATTGGCTAAACTGCTAAATAAAATAAGCTCAGGGACCACTGTTCTGAATCTAACACAGACTAATCACCTCCACACTGCAGTGTTGGGTCTTGCGTCTCACCAGCATTCTCTTGGTATCTTGGTGGGCTTAAGACATAATTATTGGGGGTTCGGTGTACTTTTTTTTTTCCAGTTCAAAGTGGTTTTATTGCATGAAGGAGACCTAGGAAGGGGTGTTAGGATCATGTTAGAGTGCAGATGCTGCTGGGATAATACTAGCAACCCGTACAAGAGGGAACTGGTACAAGACAAATGTGCCACAGTCTGGCCCATATCACCTTTTGGTTTGCGCTATCTCCTGGCCTATGCCCAGGCACGGGTGAAAACCACACAAGGAAGCATGCTAACAGCTAAGCAACAGGGCAATCAGTGGGCCAGTGCTTGTGATCCTTGGCCTTCTTTTCTTTGACAATAGAAATTACCACAATTTCCTGCTACAACTCCTCAGATTCATTTGCTTTTATCTGTTGCCTTTTGCTTCCTAATTTGACAGGAAGACATCTGGATTCTCAGTTTTCTGGGTCTGCACTCCTACAGCATCTAACAGTACCAGCTCCGTTGCATTCTAGTAACATTTATTTACACAACAAAATAGATTGCATATACTCTAAAATTCAAGGAAACAGGTATGTACCTTACACCTGTGATACTAGGCTGCCCTAAGGATTCAAGACTGGTTTACATCAATCAGTATTTCAAATAACAAGTGAAGGTTTCAACACAGGTAAAAAATTATGAATGTTAAGATATTAGGAGACATTGCTGATAATTTTCTTACCTTTTCATAGCCCAGCATGGAGCTATAACTGTAAGCTTGACATAGATACCATTAGATAATAGTACATAGTGGGCTTGCTTCTTAATTATAAAATATATAAATAATTTATATATCTGTAATGTAATTTCAGCAAGTTTTAATGCAGACCATCTAGATTATTTAGATCATTCAGTCCTGAACATCTACAACTCGGCCCATGTGTCACTATTTTAGCACCTGCCTACAATTTCAGACTTAACAGCTGACAGTGTGTCAATTATCCACAAATTCCACTAGATCAGTACAAGCTGCACATCTTCGACCAGCCTGAAGAACTCCTGTTTAAGTCTCCAAATATAATGCAGTAGCTTCAATGTAACAGCCAACTCTATGTTTAAAAATTTAATCTACAGAAGAATATCATCCAGAAATATGAACACAATTTGAAAATATATTTTGAGAGTTCTGTAGTATTTTTTCACTATACTTTACCCTCCCTATAATGAACTCCTTTGGGACTCAAATTAATGTTTGCTACATCAACACATTCACTAAAGCAGAAAAGATATAGAAAATTCTTCTATCTAGATAATAAGCTGACTAAAAAATATTCACTTTCAACTGAACATTATATACCTGTATGAAGACTACAGCATTATTGTTTAGGATTATTAGGATTACCAAGACTATCAGTAGGAAGGAGCAATGTACAGAAGGCATGGGAAAGAAGAGTTTCTGGTCAAGTTCAGGACAGATACTTTTGAGTTTGGCCATGGACTTATAAAACCCTGTGCCTCTCAAGATCTTTTACAAAGAGCAGAACAATTGTAGCCTGTAGGCACAGATGAGGTAAACCTGCACGCTGTCAGGGCCAGTCTGTCCAACATGCCGGAGACCAATGGTAGGAACAGACAGGGCAGCAGAGTTTGAATGTATTCGGTATCTTGCATGTCGTGACTTCAAGTATTTCTTTGTACAAAAGGGAATTTCCAGCATATGGAAGTTCCTGGTACAAAATTATTAATAAAGCATACTTCACTGTAATAATAAAGAGTTGAAAATAGAAAGTTAGAAGTAATTTTTCTGCTTTTTAAGAAATATATTGCAAAAAGCTTTTGAATAAGAAGTCTGGAGCATTAATGAATTAGAAGAATCAAGACTTCCCAAGATTGTCATGTAAATTTAGAGAATTACATGCTGTCCTTCCTGTGAATCACATATGGCCCATCATTTGTCTCTGATTTGCTTACTTTGGCAGCCAAATTCATTCTTGTCTGCAAAACAGAAAAGATTTGCAGCAAGTGCCTATTTTTTTCTTTATTTATTTATGCAAAATGCTTATTGCAGCAGAGCTTTAAAGGATTCTCAGTTTCCAGAAGCTGCAAAGAAGGAGAAATGAGCTCTCGGAGGCAATTAGATAAGACTATGACAAAGTCAATAAAATGATATTCTCTTCTTTCCTTTCACTTTTAAAGGAATTGCTATGGGTGAAGCTATTCTGCTGAGAATAGAAAGTTTTTCCTACAAATTGTTTCTGACAGGGTAAATGCAACTCTTCAAAAATCTGTGAGACTCTAGTGCAAATGCATGCTTATAAGCAGCAAATTAATTCCACTGATTTTTTTTATGCCTCAAGGAACTATTACAACCTCTACTTTGTTTTTCTGCAAAATAATAAGCCTGTGAGCCAACACACTGCTAAAACAGAGGAAGAAGTAAAAGAAATTAGAAACTCACAGGCTAAGCTTCAAAAATTCATGTAATGAATTTTACTCCTCCCTTCTTTCAACAAATCACAAAAGAGTAAAAAAAGTAAAAACAATAAACTACTGATACAGTACTGTGGTTCAGAAAAAAACCCACCTGATTCATACCGGTGTCTACTCTAAAAGAAATCAGTGGGTGTCTTTCCAATGATTACTCTGCTCTCAAGACCTTGGAACAGACCTTTGGCAGCATTTTTTTTAAGCAATCTGGCATCATTTTGTTCACTTATTCTTTTATATGTACTTAGAGACAGCATGTCACTGTATCTGCTGAGCTTAATCGTGCTGAGTTGTGCAAGATAAGGTAATTCTTCTTCAACTGTCTTGCTAAAATATGGCAAAAAACATTTTTAAAGCTAATTGCTACAGCCCCAATTTTTTTTGTAGCTGCCTATATATTTTAATGTGAGTCTTACGATTAGCACACAGCTTACAAAAAGTATACATGATTTCATAGGACCTGCTCATTTGGAAAGCCTAGGGTGTAATGAACTAGTCAAATGAGACCATACAAAAATGAAGACAACTTTACTGAAAGATCTAAAGCGTTATGGAAGGGTTTTTCTGAGCCATTCTTACATAGGAATCTAAAAGCACTTCTTCTTTCACTCTTCACTACTATCAACGTTTATGCTTGCTAACAGAAGTCAGCCATAAATGTGATCATCTATATTAAAATAACAGAATCTCAATTTCACATTCTCCCCAAATGAAATGTCTGTTTTCTGCCATAAGAAGCCTGACAGTAAGACATGTTCGACACATTCTTTATCAGTGAACCAGATTCGCCCATGCTTGCCCAAAGCCAATTGTCTCCACCTCAAATCAATAAATATTATACAGTTAATAGTGTAAGTAATGCACTAACGTAACTAAAGCATCTGTTTAAGGTGGACAAAATCAAGAAAAGCATTGAACAGCTGTAATTCTTCTTTTACTTCAGGAGTAGATTTACCCATTACAATGAATTATACAGATTTAGCATCTTGTATTCTAAACTATAAGTCTTCTTTGAAGAGTAACCTTTATCCAATTTGATTTTAATTATATTTCCTATTATGTTCATAGATTTTTCCCACCTGTAATTAGCCACAGCTTTCAAGATTGCTTATACCAGTGGATATATAATACTTCCAGTTTACAAGCAGTGCAACATCCTCCATTAATGTTGATGGTAAAATTTCTATTGATTTAACAAAAAAATAATTTAATGAGGATTAAAAAAACCTCAAGCATCATAGAAATCCAATTTAAGACCAATTAACCTCCATAGTGTGTAGATTTGTGTTGTTTCTCTGAAAATCACTGCATTCCATAAGAACAAAATTAGACACACAGTTTCTTCCATAAAAAATTTTAGGAGAGATATGTGGATTAGTCAAGCTTCTCCTATTCAGCCAAATGATATATCAGTGTTTTAAATCAGCTATTTCAGAGGTACCACAAATTACAGCCACAAAGAAATTCAAGTTAAGTACCAGGAGAATTGTCCAAGGTCATATACGAAGTTTGAATCAGAACAAAAAATTGAACAGAATCTCCCAGGTCAGAGTTTTACCCCTTGTTATTTAAATTGAATGTAATGAAGAGCATTCAGAGATAGTATTTGGGAAAATATTTGATGAGACATGAAGTTACACACATGGTGGTTCTTCTCCTGTAACATCTAGGGGGAACTAGGATGTGTTTCTGAAATGACTTAATCCCAGGGAACTCCTGGAGAAGAGGCAATTTTCTACATCTCTACTTATATTTATAATATTTATCCATCTTATCTATATGCTCAGAGCATGTGTTCTCCAGAAGCTGGCAAACCCATGCATCTGTGAAGAGATCACATGAGAACAATAGTGTCCTCTGTATGCATTATAATTGATTTTTATGGCACTATACAATAATAAAAGCAATATCAGTAGTTAGCCAACCTTGCAAATTCACAAGCACAAAACCACTAAGAAAACTATTCAGCTCCCATTACATTTTCTAACAGTCTTGCTATTGTCATTCTAAAATATCACAGAAAAAAACACTATAGACAGATCTTTTAACATGGGAAGTACATTAGTGATAGCGAATGTTATCTGTATTTTATTGTTATTTTTCTAAGAAAAATATTAAATTACTAATAAACAAACTAAAGTGGGCCTAAATTGAACTTAATGATCTGGTTATGTTAACATGGTTTAGAAAGAGATAGCCACTAAGTGTGCAGGACAGTACAGATTAAAGCAAACTGCAGGAACCTGGGAAACATTTATGCTTACAGATAAACCTGTGGCATTTTCCTGGAGCCTTGAGGCATAGGCAGTGGTCAAGGAAGAGCTTCCATAATTCAGTTTCTGGGCTTAGCTAGACTCTTAAGTGTCTAAGTCCCATTTTAAGTGTCATTTTCTGGATTTTGCTTTTCAAGACTGAAGCAATGTCCAAGCACTTCAGCTGAAGCTGGATCAGACTGTGAAGGCACAGGTCAAACCTGACCAGGACTCCTAAGTTAGAGTGACCTAATGTCAGAGGAAAGATGGAACAGGCTGGAGGAAGGATGGGCTATAAATTGTCTCTAAATTGACGGGTGCTACAAAGTAGTCTGTACTGTGGCTCAAATCCAGCAGGAAGAAATACAGTTCAGCAAATAATTATTCCAAGTATACCACAAAATTGACATGTTTTGGGTGGCTTGTTTTATCAGTTTCTTAAAAAAAAAAACAAAAAACAAAAAAACTAAAAGCATCTCTTCTCTCCTCTCTGCCTTTATGACTTTGACTTAAACCATCCTATTACCAGTTTATCATGTATAAGAAATTGTTGTTTGTATTACTATTATTCCAGGGTGAGATTCTCTGCAGATAAGCAGTCTAAGAGTAACTCAAAGGGTTTACCATCTAACAGTGAAGCTGACAGTAATTTTGAGGGGAAAATATCAGGGAATAAAAGAAGAAATATTGGTCAGTACATAAGTAGTTCCGATAGTGCTCCAGCAGCCCAACCAGTATCAACGTCCATGATATACCAGCATGACTTTTTGTGTTAACATCACAAAGGAAGTTTTCAAGGAGATATTGTTTTCATTTTGTCAGTGTTTATTATAAGGAACTATAAGAATGACAAGTAGCATTGATGGAACTGGGGGTGTTTAGTCTGGAAAAGAGGAGGCTGAGGGGAGACCTCATCGCCCTCTACAGCTACCTGAGAGGAGGTTGCAGAGAGCTGGGGATGAGTCTCTTTAACCAAGTAACAAGCAATAGGACAAGAGGGAATGGCCTCGAGTTGTGCCAGGGAAGGTTTAGTCTGGTTATTAGGAAGCATTTCTTTTACAGAACGGGTTGTTAGGTGTTGGAATGGGCTGCCCACCGAGGTGGTGGAGTCCCCATCCCTGGAGGTGTTTAAGAGTCGGGTTGACACAGCGCTGAGGGATCTGGTGTAGTTGGGAACTGTCAGTGTTAAGTTAATGGTTGGAATAGATGGTCTTTTCCAACCTAGGCGATTCTGTGATTCTGTGAACATGCAAGCACATTTCTGAGTGTTGTGAGCATATAGTGTAACCAGTATCTTGGTCTCGCTGAATGGGAGCATAGAGGTCAATTAGGACAAACTATGAAGAGTCTTAAAAGTTAATTAAAGAATTAAAGGATAATATTTTGTAGTCAGATGAAATACTTAAGAAAATTAATGTCTACTGAGTGACCAGAATGGGGCAGGAATATACTTAAGAGCTGGGATATGTTCTATTTGAGTTATTACAAAGTAGGTGTAGGTAAGATGTGGACATAACTCAGTTCTCAAACTGCTTGGATTGAGGAAAATATTTTGTTTACAAGACCCTATGGTAGACAGGAGGATGGCATTTCCCATGGCAGTCAAAACCAAGATACTCAGAGGGAGTGATGAGACAGATTAAGATGTCTACTGCAGCTACACTGCACTTGGTAATCTGAAGAGATGTCACAAAGAGACCAAGTTTGTTAGTATGAAAAGAGAAAGAAGGTCATCTACACATAGGCAGATCTGTGAGATATCCAACTGTATTTGGAAATGAAAGTATCCATATTCCTGAACAGAAAGAGAAGATAAGGACCAAAGATGACTCCAAGCAGAAATTTGAAGGGTGGTAAGGAAGATACTATGAAGAACATGCAAGCAAATAACTAGATAAGTGAGAGAAGAATTCACTGAAATCAAGCAAAGACAAAGATTTTCTACTGGAGATAATTGAGTCAAGAGGTAACACTCATGTCTTTCAAGAGATACATTATCTAAGAGTAAAGCACACCTAATGTCAGCTGCAAAGTTCCTCTTATTTTTGGTATATTAAAAAAGAAAGATCTGATCTTCTCCTGCAAAGGGACAGTTTGGCAACAAGAAAAAATTTCCACAACTCCTGCAACACCGATTTAATTTTACTGTATAATCTAGTGAAATGCAAACCTTCAGATGTTCAAAAAGTATTTAGAGATACACTTTTCTGTGATTTTTGTCCTTAGTTCAGTCATACACAAGATAGTTTGATCTCTACATTACTATTTAAACTCTTTAATGATATAAAGCTTACACATGGATCTTCTCAGATGTCTGTAGCTGAGCAAACAGAAGTCACTAACTCAGACTGGCTTACTGCATAAGCAATAGTGCCTGAGCCTGAGCCCCAAACTCACTTTAACTTAGTGCTCCAATTTTTAATCTTCCCTTTGATCAAAAGTCTGAAATATTAATTTTCCCAAGTAATGAAGCTAGTTTAGCTCAATTACCGCCCTCCAGAAACAACATGGCTTCTAGTTGTATGTTTAGCAATTCATTGCCATGGAGCAAATCAACACAAGACCATACTGTTGTCTGAGATAAAAATGCAATAAGGACCAATTTTCTTTTCCATCTTTATTCCCTTCTCAGGAACTTTCTTGGTCCTTACATGGTGCTCCCCAGCTATGCCAAAAAAATCCTGCCAAAGGCTAACTTTTGTGTACCTTGACAGTAACGGTTTGCGGGTTGCTCATCCTGGAAGGGCCAGAGACATGCTGTTCCACTGCTTTCCTGGATTCTTTCACAGTTACCAGAATAAGAGAGTAAGAAGTGACAATTACTCCACAAGGGAGAATAAAACAGAAAATAAAGAGGACTACAGTGTAAGACATGGCCACAGCATTTATGTTGGTGGAACGCCAGTCAATGCAGCAGGCTGTGCCATAGGGCTCCACTCCATATTCTCCCCAATGAGCTAGGGGACAAGAGGCAAAAACTGCTGCGTAAATCCAAGCACAGGCTATCAAGATTTGTCCATGTTCTCTCCTGAACCTGTTTCCTGGAAGACACAGAACAATCAGTGAAGATAAGCATGGTTGCCGTGTCTACATGGAGTTTCCCATATGCAGGCACCTGAGCAGGATAAATAAGAAGGATAACTTTAATAGTTGCAAAATATTATAGCATATTGAACGTTTATAAGAACAGGGCATGGTTCACAACAATTTGAAAAAAAAATAGGTAGCTGAATTCTCTGATACATGTAGGACACTTAGCACAGCATAAATCTTTATGAATAAATCTGTATCAAGATGTAGCAATAAACTCTGACAAAATTAGTGCTTTCAAATAGGAACTCTTATTCCATGTTTCTAAATTATCACCCTGACTTAAAAGAGCTTAAAACTAATCAATTGCATATATCTAGCCCTATAGTTAGTTATCAATGATCACAGAAATAAGAATTGTCTGCCTGGATGTAAAAGATAGCTTTTATAAAAATACTCTCTAGGATATGCAATCCAGAAATGGCAGTCTATGTTGACATGAAAAATTGAGTAATTTAAGACAGAAAAATTAGCTTACCATAAGCTGGAAAACAAATTTTGAGGCAGCACACAGTGCTCAGTAATGTCAGTGTTGAGAGACTGCAGATCCCAAACAGCACTCCACAAAATGCATAGAACAAGCAAATCTGTTTCCCATATAGCCACCTGGCAAATAAGCAAGAAAGTTAATTCTTAGATGCTATCCTTCTTTCTTAAATGCAATAATAAATGGTAGAAGTATATTAACAGTTGTAGCCTTAAAAAATCAATAAAACTGCATGATTAAATTATTTGTTGGTCAATGATCAACTAGTGGAAGTTTTTATCACTGGAAAAACTTACAACTAGTAAAGTAATCGTGTCCTGCTTAATTTTTATAATTCACATTGAATTTTTTTTAATTTTATTTTTATTAAATACAAAGCAGTATAACGTAATGATTATCATTCTGAAGAGAAAAATTGTAACGCTTGCTACTAGTAGGCCTAGGTCATAAAATAATGCATCTTATTATTATTTCTGCTATCTTTAGGTACATTTTTGAAACTAGTTTTCACCAAAATCAACACACTCTCTTCTGAAGGTTCTCCAGAAAAAAAAAAAAAATTGATCTGACTCTCTATACATCCTCCCTTTCTATTCAGACACTGACAGTATTTGCAGTAGCAGTTATCAGAAGCCCCATTCTAGATTTTGAAGACATCATCTCCATAAGTTAATATATTTAGCAATGTATGTGGTAAAAACTGAAAAGTACTGGATTTTTTTCTCTTATTTTTTATTTTGATAACAAAATGAGAGAAAACTAGATGGGAGAAAGACAGAGTGAGATTTTTATCACATCAAACCAAAACCATTTTTTAAATTTTGGTTAACTGAAAAGAAAAAATTACCCAGGGATTATGTTGGGTGAGGTGCTCCCATCTCTTTTGTTAAATAAATTCTATTTAAATGCATTATTTAACATGCCTTCCTAGGTTTCTCAGTAAAGTGTTCTGGGAAGCCAAATCAACACTGTATATGCACATCCGTACAGTTGCGGGACATTCTGCAATAACTGAGATAAACCATAATATTATAAATACCATCCTACCCCAAATCCTGCAGCTTTTCTATCTTGTTCCCTTCTCTCAAACACTTTCATACTGCCTGGATTGCACAAATACTATCTGAGGTATGGTAATGAGTCTCCTAAACCTCCCAAACTTTAAAAGAAGATCACAAAAAATAGATCTTGCACAACGATATGAGGTTGAATTCATGTGGATAAAGAGAAGTGGGGAAGGAAGGAAGGAAGAAGTTCTACATTCCGAGTGTTGGCCTAAAAATTAATCCAGAACACCACATTTCTATGCATCAGCACTAGCACTACTGTTGGGAGATCATAAGTAAATTCAAGGTTTTCTTTTTGTGGTACCAGTTTTCACTGTCCAACTGACAAAAAACTGAAGCATTTCACCGTCACTTGAATAATACTACCCATAAAGGATAAACACACTAGGAAGTGGATGTTTGGAACAAAAAATCTTTTTGGCTCTGCAGAAATCAAGAAGGTAGTAACCTCCAATAGACACAAACACTAACGTCAGCACTCCATAAGACTGCTGTTACAAAGCATTCTTCTCTCAATCACTCTAATTAATTTCCACTTTCATGACAAGCAAAGTGGCAGAGTAATTCAGTCTTCATCACTGACACAGCCCTCCAGAGCCTGCGGAGGATGTTAAATATCACGTGCATAGTGAACAAACCTGTGTGAAAGGCTGGAGGTTACAGCTAGAGGGTACAATGTCAGAGTCATACCAAGGTCACTGATGGCAAGGTTAATAATGAAGTATTCTGCTGGTTTCAACAAATTCTTTTTCTTATAGGAGACATACAGGAGAACACCGTTACCACACAAGGAGCATATTCCTGCAGAGAAACACAATATGAAGAAAAAGTTACTTTCAGTCATCCCTTTTTTTTTTCCCTGCACAAGAATAATGTGCTGTCATCATAACTAGCATTTATCAGATAAACTTGTCTCTTTTTTATATTTGTTTTCTCTTCTTTATATTTAAATTATTTTTTGAAATTTTTCTATCACTTTGCCTTGTTTCTTCCTGTTTTGTTCATTAAACTACCTACAAAGATCTAATGAATAATTTTATCCATTAAATTAACTGGCCTGCCAAAAAAACAAAACAAAACAAAACAACATTTTCCCTGTAGGAAGCTGGCATTAATTAACTCAGAAACAATATCCATCTGGCACCACACACATTTTTCCCAGTTTCAGGTCTAGAGTTCTCCATTCACTCACCCGTCTTGCTTTCTCTTTGAGGCATTTTCTCAGAGGTGCCTGTTATAGTTCCTAGTTATAATAGACAATATAGCAAGCATGCTGAATTATGCATGAAAGAGAAAAATGGAGTCAAGTAATGTCTCTACTGTGTGTAGATAGAGCTGTTTTCTCTGGGAATGCTGGTTTTGCAATGAGACCTGACAAGAAACTTAAGAAGGCTGTAAGTAGTCTAGAAAACAAGCAGCTTGCTCTCTACCTTTAAACAGCATCGAAATCCATCATTGATACAGAAAGTTAGATAAGAGTTAGGTGACCACCAGTTTAGAAGGTCAGACGAGGGCCAAAACCCAGAATTTTAAGCTGCCTTTTACAGACACACAAGAACAACACTTTCAAACATAAAAGCTTCAGAGGGCCATGGAAACAAGAATGCCTAATAAATGGAAGAGTTCATTAATTAACTCCATATGAAATCAAGCTGTTAAAAAGAGACCAAGTGCTTTTGTGGACCTCACTGTTTGTTCCTGCATACCTTCGGAAAAAGCAACACTTTACCTATAGAATATAGGTAAATATTGACCTAGAAATTGAGGTTAACAAGTTGCATAGAGACTGCAAACCAACACTGGCTTTGGATTATACCCATAAGAGAATATCCTTCATTTAATTATATTCTCACAAAAAAACAAAAAAAAAAAAAAAAAACAAAAAAAACCCACACAAAAACCCAACATAATTTTCCCAAGTATTCTACAGATTATGGTATTTTCTCACAAGGAAACAGCAGATTAGCAAGTAATGTCAGACACTGATACTGAATTCCTTTCCATCACTGATCTCCTTAAGCCCATTTAAGATATTTTTAATTTAAAATCTTCTGGAAAGAGAAAAAACATTCTCCTTGAATTCAATTCCAAACATCGTTCCAAACATTTTTCTTCCAAGATTTCAAAAAAATAACAATAAAAACACAGTAAAAGGCAATCTTTTTTTAATTATTCCCATTTTCTTTCCATATTTTAATATTTTTCAATGTTTCAATTACATTTCAACCTGATTATCACTTGGTATCTCTAAAAGGAACATTACCTAAGCAGAATCAGGTTGGTTGAGGTCAAGGAGCACAGATCATCAAACTATTAGGACATGCTCTCTCACTGTTCCTAGCAAGATTAATTTTAACCAGAACATAAAAATTGTGGCCACAGCAGAGATACCAGTTATACTTAAATATCTTCAGTGGCTTTAATACAGAAGACTCAATCATCATACTTTTCCTTAGCAAAGCCACAGATTTATTTTTTTCTTTTATTTCCCTTGGTGTCTGTTCTTCTATGAATTGCCAGCTCAAGTCCATATACAGTTTTTTAGTATGTACCAGCTGACATCATAGTCACTTTGGGATCTGGCTGACTTTATGGTCAAAGCCATCCCTGTTCACCTATGTTTCCATTGTGAAATTCCTGGAGAAAGAGATGGGAAGAGGTTTTATCTAAAACATTTTTTTTTCTTTTTAAGCATATAATTTTTCTTTCAAATCTTTTGTGCAACTCTTACAAAATACTACCTACTGAAAACCTCTTCTCCATGTTTCCCATTCCTCTTCATATTAGCAACTGACTAATATGTACAACTACCACAGTAGATACTGGGGATACATCCTGAAAAAAAGACTCGATGATCTGAGAGTGGTTGACTATCACAGGATCTAGAAAGAGAAAGTTAAAAAGAAAGTTGTGAGGCAACACTATATTGTATGACTAGGTGAACAAAGATGGGAGAGCAGAACATGGGACAGAAATTAAATTTTCACTATTTTATCACCAGTGTTGTCAGTGAAGAGGATTGCATCTCATTTGTTGTCAATAGCACATAGAAAACAGCAAAACCAGAAATAAAGCTACACAAGAAAATTTCAGTCCATCTGGCAGTAGAAAAATAGCATGAGGTTTCTGATAAGAAATTACCTTATCATTAGCTAAACCAGCTTTGCCAATTCAGGAGTAGAAATACTGTAAGGATGTGTCTCTAAATTGATATGCATTATCCAGCCAGGCTGTAAGTCTTCTCAAACTCAGCTAACCAGATGCAGCTACACTCTAAAATAAATAGGGCTTACATTCATTTAAATTTTCCAATCAAAACGTTGAGAAAACATGTTGAAACACGTGTGCCATTAGGATGCAAATGTTCATTGACAGGACTAAACTCACGGGTTTACTCTTTGTTGGTGCTATTTTACTTTGCATTAATCCCATACTTCAGGGCTAGTACTGGTTTCCTTAGTGAAGGAAAATTTATGTTAGGACAGTCGTTTGGACACTATATTTTTCATTTTTCACCATCTTCTGAAGCACCAGACATCACCCATGCCTACTGACTGCATTGCTCTCCCAGACATCTGGGTTGCGTTTCCTGGCCTCTGGCTCATGGTTACACCAGTCGGTACCTTTAGGACTGGATCTAGATTTTTCTCCTCAGTCAGACCAGAACTGTGGAGGATAAATTTGCCTCCTCTCCAACAGTGTAATCCTCTCCCCAGAAATCTCACTTTCTAAGCCAGGGACAGGACGCTGACCATAAAACTGATCCCTCCAGTACCTTCCCAGACATGTTTTAATTATGGATTTTGGTATTCTACTTCAGGCAGGAGTCAAGATATGCTGTTCTATGGTTTTCAATGATGTGTGGAAGAGATGCTCTCTTGGTTAGACTTAACAATGATCATACAGAGGCCGAGAACTGCCAAGGCCTCAAAAACCAGTGTTCCTGGCCAGGTTTATATCCTTGGTTCGGAATACAGTTTTTGTACCTAACATAATCACAGGTTAAAAACCTTTTGATGATTTTACTCTATGCTTTTTTTTTTCCTTTTTATGAATAGAGAAGTTCATCTGTGTCAGAAACAAATTTTACTTTTACAGTCAAGTCTTCTTACCATATCAAATACAGCCAAAGCTCTATACCATGAAATCATACTTACCAAATACCACATAACATATTCCAACAACAATATCAGCTGATTCTGTTATTTTGGACTGGAATGTTGAGTTACCAAAAGATGGGCCCATCTGAAAAACGAAACAGGAGACAGTATTAGAAATTCAGTATCCAAGCAGGCACCTGTGAGCTCTTTGCAAGGTTGTAAGATGTTTTGTTGAGGAAGGACAGGGAGAATTTTATTTTATTTTCTGGATTAACAATTAATTTTTCTGAATGGATGGTACAAAGAAGATGGAGCCAGGCTCTTTTTAGTGGTGCTCAGTGGCAGGACAAGAGGCAATGGGCACAACCTGAAATACAGGAGGCTCCCTCTGAACAACAGGACACTTTTTCACTGTGAGTGTGACTGAACACTGGCACAGGTTGCCCAGGGAATTCTGAAGTCTCCATCCCTAGAGATATTTTAAAAACTTCTCAGCACAGTCCTCAGCAACTGTCTCTAGGTGGCCCTGCTTTGGAAAGGGATTTGACCAGAAGACCTCCAGATGTTCCTTCCAATGTCAACCATTCTGTGATTCTGTGCAATTTACAGATGAAACCACAGCCTAGAACTAGAAACCAATTTTTATTCATTTGAGGGACTCAGCCAAATGTGAGAATGTCACAACATTGCAAATGCAATTGGTGAGCAAGGGTGCTCTAAATTTTGTAAATGTGACTTTGCTCAATAAGGTTTGTTCCAGAATATTATTCATGACACTTTGCAACAGAGGAACCAAGGTAGGAAATCTTAATAACAAGGGGTACAGAACAGTAAATATAAACAAAAAAAAAAAAAGAGAGAAATGTGTGGAGAGCATCAGAATAACTAATAAGTAGAGACAAGAATGCATGAGATATATATGTATGCACTTAATTCTAAAACTTATTTATACCACTTAAATCCTAACTTTATGTAGTGATGAGCCAAATAAATTATCTCTTTCTTTCTGCTTTCCACAATCATTCTACTTTTATTTTCCATCCCTGTCCTCCACCTTTCTCAATCTGTCTCACTGAGTGTATTTGTAAACTTTATAGAAATTTGTGCAGCTGAGAAATTAGCAATGTATACAAGAGAGTAAAGGGCTAAATTCCCTTAAACTACAACAGATTGAACTCTCATGAATGTCAGGAAGTGGGTTATTAAATTTAAGAGAGTCTTCATTTCAGGTATCTTATGTGTCAACTCTGAACATAACTGCAATTGTTAGTATAAAATCTTCAGCAAGGAGACATACTTGCTGTGACAAATCGTCAACAGGATATTGCTCAGCTTTTCCTAGCAAAATATTTTTTGAAGAGTTACACTAATGAAAAAGAGCTTGTCATCTGTCTTCCTGTTGGTCTGAGATACATACTGGTATAACTCAGAAAAATGCCAGTTCCCACTTACTGTCCTCTGCCATTCCTGTTTTCAAGGAGTCGCTATGGGGCCAGCCCTGTGAGGCAGTCCAGACCTTAGTGCCCACACAGATGAGTGCAGGATCAAAGTGAGGACAGTAACATGTGATAAAATTGCAGTACACCTGCTAGAGCCATACACAGATATGTTGATGCTCTGACATAAGGGTTTAACACATTATACAACTTCAGAGCAAAGAATAACAGGTGAAGCTGTCTTCTACCACAGTCAGAAAGAAAGGCTAGCAAAGGCTAATCTTTCTGTTTGTTTGGTTTTCCTCCTCTCACAGATGCTGTTGCTATATTGACTTAATCAGTATTAAAGAGATTATCTGGAACTTGGTAAATTGAAGTCACCACAAAAACATGATAACAAAAGTTCAGCAAAATCCTCCAGATACATTCACAGGCCTTTACCTCAAATAATGGTAAATACATTTCCACTGCTGGTCGTTTCTGGCTTTCTCTTTGCTTACGCTGAGTTTCTTATTGCAAAGGGAAATCTGCTGTCCCCTGCTTGATCACTGTGGACAGCAACAGGATCTCACCCCATCCCCAGCATAAGCGCAGCTCACAGTGAAGCAGCAGCACATCCTTACACGTTTGGCTTGGGGTAACATGGGAAACATCAAAGAAAAAGCACCTGGAGGAATGAATTCACCTTAGCAAACAGCTAAAGCTCCCAGCTCCCATAGCACTTAAACCCAGTGTCTTTTAGTTAACTGGTGTGTATCCACATTAAATAATGATCTTGTAACTGCATTTTTTCTTTCAGTGTAATAAGGCAGAGTATCTAAATTCAGATTGTCCATCTTCCCTACAGCTTCCTATAAACTGCTTATTCTCCCTGTGGTCCATCAGTTGTTTCTACATAAACCCCTCTTTTCTCAATTGCTATAATCCAGGACACCTCCACTGAAACCAAAGGGGCTACATATTTGTTCACCAGGTGTTTACTCCGGAGGAATTTTAAGTCTCATGCATAACACTAATAATATTTATATTTTAAACCTCTACCAATATTTGTTCTATTAATTAAGCAGAAGCAGTAATAGCAAGGTTTCACATCAGAAGCCTCAGCTCTAGCATTTTCCTTGTGGCCAGTGCTGCAGCCTGCGACTGCCCTCAAGAGACCGCAACAAAAATAGTGACAGGACGTTCATCTGCCTTTTCCCTGAGGCAATCTATTCACAAGGAACGGCTGTGCTCCTTTCAGATGTCAGTGCTCCATTTTCAATGCTCTCTCCTATCAAAAACAAATTTCATATTTGCTAAAAGGAAAGACATTCTATCCTAGAAACTGCAGTTCTTCAACTGGTCATGAGTTCTGGAAAGCTGCTTGAGCTCCTGGTTTTCCACAGCAGCCTGCTCACTTGTCACAGTGAGACTTTCATGGGTTTTGTCTTTGGAATGAATTTTTGAGAATTAAATCCCATGCTGAGTAAAGGGGAGTTTTATTCCAAGTGCCCAGTGCTGGCTGGACTCAGGCAGAGGAGCATTTAAGTCACAACTTCCATACTTCAAAAGAATCGTTCAGACATGACAAAACCAAGCTGATACTACCAGCATATACAGTGTCCCTCATCCAGAAAGCATGCAACCCTACTCCTAATTTGGCTTTGATAAGAGTGGCCTCCACTTTTCTGAGTAGATAAAAAAGCTCTCAATCAGAAATGTCAAGAAGACAGGTTTTTGTGCCACTGACAACGTGGCTCTTGCTTGTCTCATTTAATTTACCCCTGGTCCAGTAATACCACAGTTTTCACCTGCCACTGTAAATGAAAATCACTTCAAGCTTGTCGCAGCCTATTTCACTCTTTCTGTTACAGAAACTGAAGTCCCTAGAGCCCACGCCACTTCTCTGATATCTCTCTAGCACCAGAGCTTGTGTAAAGCCAGTGTACCAGCTCTGTGCTCTAACAAGAACTGTAAGATTAAGTATTTCAGCCTTCTGTGTGTTATCAAAATAAGAAGATAAAAACATGTAAGGGAAGTGATGATCAAGTAAAATAACTCCATTCTTGTTAATAATAAGAATAAAAACATGCCTCCATTAGACAACATTTTTATAATCACCTGAACATTCAGTTCCAATAGCTCTTACTTGTACTGTTTGGAAATTCACATTTTTCTGAGCGCTGTAAATAATTTTTCCTATTCTTTTACAGTAATTCTTAAATAAAATTGTGTCTTTTCAGGACCAGTGAAGCCATTTTAATCATGAATTCCCAAACTGCTAAACCTCCAGAAACCTGATACTTTAGTTCTCAAGCATCCACCTTTTTGTAGATATTTGTAGTAATTTTAGAGTTAAGCACAGTGATTAATTTTGCACATCAGTAGTCAACAGCTCCAAGAGAGTTACATAAAGAAGGACTTCAAAAAAAAAAAACAGGTTTTAACCCATTTATAATTTAAAAGCAAAAGCATCACTTTCAAAAAAGAGGGATAAAGCTGTCTTCAAAGAGGAACGAGGAACTGGAATAGAAAAGAACTCCATAATGATGTTCCAAAAACCACTCAACACTCTAACATGCTGTGTTGGCAAATAGCTACAAGATTTTCTGGCTTTTTTATTTGTCTAGGTTGATGATCTATATAGTGATATTTTTGAAAAATCCTTTACCTGTGTTTACCTGTAAAATATTTTATCTGAAAAATACTTTGCCTGCATTTTTCTCACTCCTCCCCTCAACAGCTAGAACAACTTGCCAATACACAAGAAATGCATTTAAATTGAAATTTTAAAAATTTACAAAATTTCTTTTTAAAAATGTTAACTTTTGATAGTATGTTAATTACTGCAAATCAGGTAACAACTAAGGTCTGGACATCTACATTCAAGGTATCAGTTTCAATAAATTAGTTTAAAGGTTACACTCAGTTAAACTATTGTCATTGTGAATATATATCATAAATCTCTCATTTTCTCACTTCAGATAGTCTTTTATTGACTTCAGTTCTTCCATCTTCCCAAAGTAAGATTTTCCCTATGTATTTAATGATTTGCTGTTTCCCTACACTCTATATATTAGCCTAAAAAGGTAGGTAGAAAATTGCCTAGTAGGAAAATATGAAGCAGATGGAGCAGCAGGGTAGGAGGAAGTAAAACCACTAAATTAATATCATCTAATAATTCAACATTAAATGTAAAGTATTTGTGATAACTGGTAGATACTACTTCATTTCAAATCAGGTTAGTGACATCAACATATGACTAAAAAGAAACTAGAAGTAGAAAAATATCCAAATGCACTTTCACTAATAATTATAATAAAGAAGCATTGTATTTAGTCCTATATGAAGCTTTTTTTAAATTGGTTCTGCACTCTTTTTAATCACCTGTATCAAATGTAATAATGAACAAACTGCTATGCCTCAGTTTAAAAAATATCTCAGAAACCTTCCTTTTTTAAAAGAAGTTTACTCCTCAGTAACTCTGACCAAAATAAAAAGAAGGTACATACAGCAACTCTCATGATTTCATAGTGCATAAAAGTTTCATGAAATAAGGAACACATAGAAACCTTTACCAACAAACATGGGGACTTTTTTTGTCATCACCATGCTTTGAAGACTTTGGAAATCATAATACTGTAAAAATGTATTAGACCACAATCACTCATTCATGTGTATGAATAAACATTTCTGTTTACAGATTTCCACTCTTTAATTTTGTTCACTCCCATTGCCATTTCAGCATGCAATCATAAAGACTCTGCATGCATGCATGGATACACTGAGGCTCTATCATTGATCAACCTTATGGAGAATTCTCTTAGAAATTGATTTGATTTTTACTCTGCTTATAGGAAGCCATATTTTTGGAGCACAGGACCGAAATCATGCTCAAATCTAACATCATGCTACTCTACCTTCTAGAAATAACAATTACTGGAAAGACTAATTAGAAGTCAAAGAGCATTGTGTCTTGTGTGGAGTAGCTTATTGATGAATATACAAGGACTAGTTCTGCAAGAAAAAACAAGGGTACATTTCAAAAGTTCTGATAGTACGAATCAATAAATTATCGTGAATTCCGCTTTTGTCTTAAAATGTTGAATGCCAGATAATATGCTTCTATTTTTCCTGTCAACCACATTAAAAGCATCCCCATGAATCAAATACATTAAGATGAGAAAAGCTGTACAAAGAAAATGACATGTGCTTCTGAATGAAGTGTGACAAGAGAAACCTCTAAGCCCCAGTGTAGCTATACTGCTACTTTTACACCACACCACAGAAAGGAAGAAGAGCATGCAAAAGGGGACAATTTTTAAGTAGATATTTAAATTTAGTAAATAAGAACAGAATAAGATAAAATTTAAAAAAAACTCCTGTGTGTATCACTATGAACAGAGCAATTACTTCTATATTTCCATCCCCAAAATCAAGATGAAAATCTTCCCACAAACTTTTCTATAATAAGAAGTAATCCCAGATTCAGAGACATGAGAGACCTCTCGTAAGAGATCACAAGAGGTCACACAACATGATCATCATCTGCTACAAGCTATCGGACTTTACAAACCAAAAGCAATCATCCAGGCTTAATCCAAAACACAAGATCCAACACAATCCTTAGGAAGTCACTCAGAAAGTTAGTTGGGGAAGGAGAAGATGATGCTTTAGTTTTGCTATTTGTCTAGTCCCAATTTGCAATCACACCACCTCCCACATCCGCACAAAAAGACCAAAAATAAGTCACCCTTAACCTTTCCTTCAAAATTTAAATGGAAGGGACTCCAGAGGTTTCAGATAGAAGATTTTTCTGCTCCAGCAAACTGACTTCACTGACCTCAGTAAAATATCTGGCACTCCAGGATTTTGCCTTTCACATTCTAAAATAGACGAATACAATGTCTAAAACTTCTTGAGATTAGCACCATATTTTAGGAGTTTTATGGCTACCAGCCTTTGTTTTCAATATTCATAATGCTGCTTTAGTATTAACTTTACACTTTAGACTTTATTCAGGAGGAGAAATTTGCTCAAAATATTGCAAATTCAGAGAACCGTAGAATCTTTGATCCCTTACCTGTGTCAGGGTTATTAATGGATGTGAAGCACATATCAAAAAGCAGCCTTCTGGAAATGCAAATCTACAGACCATTGATCTGATACAGATCATCCAACTGATCCCATCATGTTGGAGCATTCTGCCATTGTTTCCAAACTCAAAAGGCTTTCTGCCCTTTTCTTCATGTACAAATAGCAGCTCAAATTGCAAAAATTCTCCGGCATTCACATCACATCAGAGATGCTTCACATCTCTGATCTTCATAATATTGCAGCAGCTACTATGGAAGACCATGGAAGCCTTTACAGCTGATCAGAGCAGTGAGAGGAAGGGGCATACACCATATTGACCAGCTGCTACCTAAACTCTTTTAACATGGGGGACATGGGTGCCAGGGCTTCAGGTCACACTCTCCCCCAGCCATGAAATGGACAATGGCATGCCCAAAGGACACACAGCTTCTTGGTGTAGTTCCTCTTTGGCCTCATCACTTCTGCCTCATACTGACTTTATTGCTTTTCACATGACAGCATGGGTTTGCGTGGCAAGGTGTTGGTAGTGGGGGGGCTACAGGGGTGGCTTCTGTGAGAAGCCGCTAGAAGCTTCCCCCATGTCTAATAGAGCCCATGCCAGCCAGCTCCAAGGTGGACGTGATGCTGGACAAGGCCAAGCACATCAGCAACAGTGGTAGTGCCTCTGTGATAACATATTTAAGAAAGAGAAAAACTGCAGAACTGCAGCCAGAGAGAGGAGTGAGAATATGTGAGAGGAACAACTCTGCAGACCCCAAGGTCAGTGAAGAAGGAGGGCAGGAGGTGCTCCAGGCACCGGAGCAGAGGTTCCCCTGCAGCCCGTGGTGTAGCCCATGGTGGGACAGGCTGTGCCCTGCACACACGGAGGTGAACGGTGGAGCAGAATCCACCTGCAGCCCGTGGAGGACCCCACGCTGGAGCAGGTGGATGTGCCCAGGCAGGCTGTGAGCTGTGGGAAGCCCGTGCTGGAGCAGGCTCCTGGCAGGACCTGTGGACCCATGGGGAGAGGAGCCACGCTGGAGCAGGTTTGCTGGCAGGACTTGTGACCCAGGGGGGGACCCGCACTGGAGCAGCCTGTCCCTGAAGGACTGCACCCCGTGGGAAGTACCCACGCTGGAGCAATTCATGAAGACCTGGAGAGGACTCACACTGGAGAACTTCATGGAGAACTGTCTCCTGTGGGAGAGACCCCACACTGGAGCAGGGGAAGAGTGTGAGGAGTCCTCCCCCTGAGGAGGAAGGAGCAGCAGCAGAGACAAAGTGTGATGAACTGACCGCAAACCTCATTCCCCATTCCCTTGGGCCACCTGGGGGAGGAGATACTGAAATAAGAAATGAAGTTGTGCCCACGAAGAAGGAAGCGATGGGGAGAAGGTGTTTTAAAGATTTTGTTTTATTTCTCATTATCCTACTCTGATTTGATTGGTAATAAATTATTTTTTCCCCAAGTCAAGTCTACTTTTCCCTGTGACGGTAATTGTTGAGTGATCTCCCTGTCCTTATCTCAACTCACAAGCTTTTTGTTATATTTTCTCTCCAATGTCCAGCTTAGTAGGGGGAGTAATAGCAGCTTTGCTGGGCACCTGGCATCCAGCCAGGGTCAACACAGCACACAGCAACAGAAGGGAACAGCTAAGCTTAAATATGAACATGATAACTCCCTTATGAAAATTAATAATTAGAAGCAAAGCAAGATACAAAATATGTATCATGCACTCCACTGAGTTACACAGAGATTGTGCCAAGTACCTCATCTATTGTCTCACTGACCAAGCTCTGAAATAATTGGAAATTTCAAAATATCATAATCTTCCATGCTCGTATCCCATCTTCTGTAAAACAGATTATTCTTAGCAATGCACTTCTCTAATCCAGTCCTAAAATGCCACCTATTCAGTGGCACCACATTGAATTGTCCTTTCTGAATGGAGTGTAATGTGACCACCAAACAGTAAAATCCACTCCACAGTCAGTTCTTTGGAGTACAAGCTCAAAAGCTTTCGTCACTGCAGCGATGGACAAAGGCGTCCTTCCACCAGCACCTGTGGTTGAAGCACCACTGCGTAGTGAATGACTTGGGCTCTTTATTCAGTCTGAGAAAAAGCTTCCCCAGGGGAGAAGATAGCAGGTTTTACAGCATGATTAGGTCGAAATCACATCAGGTCATTAGAAATATGAAGTTCACCAACAGTTACTCCTGCCCAACACTGAGGCATCAGAATAACTGGACTCATTCAGGTAGCACCCCACATGCCTCCCTTAGCACTGTTCAGCATGCACAGCCTAATCACCCATTTCTACCTTACTTATATGCATTTAGACCAAAATCCTGATGTCTGAGGGGAGTGATGACCAACTTTTCTGCATGAGCAGGACACAATTTCTACTGTCAAGATGAGCTGACTGGCATGACATTACTAAATTCATATTAGTTCTGATGCCCTGCAAGGGGTCAAATTTAAATGGATATACATAATATATTTCCCCACTTTCCAGAAACTCAGGTCTTATGCGTATGGGATGTGCAGCATGCACTTCTCACTTCCTAGATGTAGCGCCTTCCAAAACACGAGGTAACTGTCAGCAACGAAAATAATTTTTTGTAGCACATCATTATTCGTGCTGTAAATCTATTGCATATACAAAAAGCTCTGAGATTCAGCTACTAGATATAATTCAGTCACCTTCTAGTTAGAAAGCTGCAGTTGTTCCAAGCAAAGCATAAACGGCACTCAGTGTAAAATTGTAGGACAAGGTTAGTAAAATGGAATTAAATTTTAATTTGGGTGATGAGATGAATAAGTAGAAAAACAAAGCAAAAGAAGGGGGGGGGGGGAAATCATACAACTACTGTTTATATTGAGAACTTGTTTTCAACTTTGACAGCAATCAAACCTGTACCTGAGAACATTCCTGAACTTCAGAAAAACACAAATATTAACCTTAAGTGCAGAATATTTACAAATGTCGTAATTCGAAACTTACACCTAGTTGAAAAAAATCTGCATGGTTTAATTCCAATATTCTTGTAATTTTGTTTCTATCTGATGAACAGAGGATTTATTTAACTAACCAATAAAAAAACAATATTAGAAATTCATAATACTCCACCAAACTTTATAATGTACCCTGCACTAGTGACCAGGGATAAGCTTGTGAAAGCTGATCAGATCACAGGCTACAATGGTGCAGGTACAGAACAAAACAATAATGACTCAGTGAGAAGCTCCAGCAATAACTTTACTAATTTTGTCTCTCAAGAGGTCAGAAAGAAGATTATTTGCTGTACTGTCTTCCGAGCTAAACCACCACCCACGCAAAGTTTTAAAAATAAATGATCAGTGTATACAGCAGGAAAGTTACTGCTTGCTGGAAAGAGAACTGACTAATAATGAAGAATTGAAGGAGTGAAACAGTATTGATTCAGGTCCACAGGACAAAAAGTCTCACTAATCCTCATTAGGTCACAGATATCCAAGGCACTGGGTCTAACAATTTATTTCATTTCCAGCTAGTGAAATTCACACAAATACACAGTTACTGTTTTCATTTGTTTTGACCTAACAAACCAGCATATATTGGAAGAGAAACAAGAAGCAGAAGCTGATGAGAAATGTGACCTCATGACAATGGGCACAAGATCCTATCCTCAAACCCATTAACTAGAGCTGTGTAAAAAGTTTTTGATAAAATTTTATTAAATGCTCTAGTTGATCTTAACATGCTTGCTTTGATTTTTCTTTTTTTCTTTTTCTTTTTTTTTTTTTTTTTTGTAAAATACACATGGTTTTCCTACTGTCCTGGTTAATAAACCAAAAAATGCCCAGGACAATACTTTAATGATAAACATGTTGAATTTAATACCACTTGATATATTCCTTCAAGATTTATTTCAATTATTTTTTCAAAGACTTGAAAGATGTATGGTTTGTTTTATTGAAATTATTGAACAACTCAAAATTTTTCAGCTCATTTTTTTCATCACTGCAAAATTAACTGAAAAAACACTTACTAACAAAGTTCTTACCTCAGTGCCTGTGATTCAGGCAGGTTACCCATTATATTCTATATGGTTTTATACTCTGAATTACTAGATATTTTCAATTTGATTACCTGAAGGCAGGGCTTACAATAGCAGTGGACTGCTGTTCATTACTGTCATTGCTCTGGAGCAGATGGAACCATTGTCAATGTGCAAGTGGTCCATGACTCTCAAATTCATTTCCCTATCAGTGGGCCAACCTCCCAACTGGTTAGCCTCTTAGCAAGTGTTCCTCCAGACATTTAGAGACTACACAGGTTAAACAAGACGAGCTGCTGCTCATTCCATCAAAAGAGCTAATGTGATCAATTATGTATAGTACCATGAAAAACTAAATTACAAAGATTTCCATAATATTGCATAGTCATAAAGATAATAAAAATACCCAGGATTATTGCTAGGCACTTTAAATATAAAATACAAAATAAACTTTCATTTTCCCATTCAGTAAAGCTATTAATGCTTGTTATGATAATTCAGCTAATTAATTGGTCTGCATTTATACAAATAATTTCATTTATTTCAAGGCAAAAGTTTGCATCATCTATAATATATTTGAGATAAAAAGTAGGCTTTGTACAGAAGCTATGGCTTAAGAATGATATGCTCTCTATATTGTATTACGCTAAAAGTTATAAACTCAAAGGACTGAACAAAGAAGAAGGTCTGGTCTAGAAGGGTCCCAATTCTTTCCATTTTTTCTTCTTCAGGTAGGACATCCCACTAAAGTATGTTTATTTCTCCCTCGCATCATTTCTTCCCCTCAGTCCATTTTTCCTCTTGCAATCAATTTATAATGTAA
Organism: Athene cunicularia; assembly: GCF_003259725.1. Lineage (NCBI taxonomy): Eukaryota > Metazoa > Chordata > Aves > Strigiformes > Strigidae > Athene > Athene cunicularia. The sequence goes on from NW_020799095.1 coordinate 107,011,704, forward strand.
AGTTTACTGGGGAAATTGTATATTCCTGTTCTGGTAGTTATCAGTTTCCACACTGCTTTATAAACTTTGCTTTATAAACCCTGCAGAATGGGAGGGGGTGAGAAACAAACGCTTGGTTTGTGTATTATTCCTTTATTTATCAGAAGATGAAGCACTCTCAGATAAAAAAATCTTGGGGCATTATGATGGGAGAAAAAAACCCTATTAACCCGTGGCAGGAATGTTCCATGCTCAGCATAAGAATGCCTTTTACTATCAACTTATACGTAGGAGTTAATTCCTCATCTGATTTAAATTTGTGTAGGTCAAGCACTGCAAGCAGTGAAGGGACCATCAGCCTCCAGGCTAACATCCTGAATTACAAAGTGTAAGCATATTATAACTGCTGTTTGCAGTAACTTTGAGATTAATATCACTAGTCAGTATTTTCTAAAGGTTAATTATTCTCAATAGAGAATTTTTTACATCTTTCTTTTCCCATTTTTAACTTGAATTTGCCTGGTATCAATTACCAACCACTAACTCATATCTTACCATTTTCCACTGAAAAACGCTTTCATATCAGGAATTACTCCTCAAATACATAGTTACAAAACATGTCATACTCATCACTTGAGTAAAATAAATTGAGTTTCTTAATTATCTTATGATGGACCTTTTTTTTTTAATCACGCTTGCTTTCCCTGGCTCCTTCCCAGTTGTTCAGCCTGCATGTATCCTGATAGGGGAACAAGGCTTCTAACCCCAAAATATCTTCAAGAATGCAGTATTTAACTTCTCCCACTTAATAGTCCCCAATTTAGATATGCATAGCTAGTATTTCTCTCGGTCACAGTATCTCAATGGGATTTCACTGGTCAAGCATAAGCTATTGCTGCTGCTAAACTTTTCTTCTTTTTTCTAATATCCTGGTCTGGTTTATGATACGTGTATGCCTTTATATTCATGGACCCAGTTTTTTCTTTATAACAAAATTAAGATATCTTCTAAATCACTGCTGATAAAAATTGAAATGCGCTTAGGCAGAAGCACACCTATGGATAGATTCTGTTTATGAAACTTTTTTCTTTATAATGATTTTTTTTCTTTTACCCTCTATTCAAGTACTTCCAGATAACCATTTTAGACACTAATGCATTCTACCTTGATTTTTTTTTTTTAATCAAGCTAGTGTTCCTCCTAGCAAAGTCACGACATATATGTCAGATTATACTACTAAATAACCAAGGCCCTAGTACCTACTGTTATTAATGAAGCAGTGCACTGAGCAAGAACTAAATTAACTCTTGAGAAATTCCGACCAACTTCAACACGTGTTTTGCTTGGAGTGTTTTCTTTTGTTTCCCGCAAGCATTATAGCACTAGAGTGTGTGAAACATATTCTTAGCGGAAGAAGCGTATGAGCTGTTTCCTCAGATGATTATTTCTATAACTACAGTAGATTACTTCAATATATTAATTTACCTGCTTGCAGATCAGTGTCAGACCTGGCCAATAAATGAGTTATGCAAAAAGAATTTTGAATTGCCAGTTTAATTACTAAATTTCCATTTTATGTCATAAAATAGCTGTGTCACATTAAAAATAGGAAAAATGATTCATGGATTACATATTTAACCAGCACAGTATGAACTGTACTTCCACTGTACATTCGCCAAGAAGTATCAACTGAAGAATTCTCCAAACTCATTTCAAGTGGGCATTTTGTTTTAATACCTTGCAGTCTCCTAGCAAGCAGAAGAAAAACTTGCAAGTTTTCTTTTCTAATTATTTATACTTTGATGTATCACAAAATGCTAACAATTAAGGTAAAAAATATACCACTTATTCCACTGTTACTTCATTGGGATGGCACTAAATTATTATTTTAGTTGTTCACCCAAGCATTGTAATTAATGACAATAACTATTTGTTTGGTACTGAGGCCTAAAACAATTGATTTCTCTTGGGGGAATTAAATTCTTCTGTCAATCTACAGGGAAAAAATGAAATTTAATAAAAGTTAAATTTTTGAATAATGCCAAATCTTACTGAGCACATGAATTCTTAAAATCACTTTCTGTTCTAATCAAGTGGTGGTCTATTAATGGTTGAATATTTGGCAACATTTACAGGAGATCATCAGCTATTAGAAAGATACATAGACATGGTCACTGAGGAAACTCTGCCTGAGGAAGACTATTTGCCTATTTTACACACACAGCACTTCACATCATACAAGAGATGTATGATAACAAGGTATGAGGACGTATGAATCTAAAAGAACCACAGGGCAATAGGCCCTTTAACAAAAGCACTCCCTCAGAGGTCTGATGGAGCTGGAAGAAGAACGGACATATTTTAACTAGAAGCACAGTATATATGAAAGGTAAAACTGAAGCTGATCAAATCATCTGTCATTTCTGGAAGTGAAATGAAACAATATGAAATCAAATAGAAGCTCAAGTCTAGGAGGTGGTTCATTGTTATGGCAGAGACATCTGCTCACTGACACTAAATTTATTCAGCAGATAAAGAAAATGTAATTACAATATTAAAAGTATGTAAAACAAAAAAAGTAGACTGTTATAATTAGTTTTTCAAATCATCAGTATTATTCTGGAATTTCCGTTCATCTGTAATATTTTGGAAAATGCTAAATGCAGTTATGACTCCAGGTCTAGTAAAAGTTAGTAGGCACACTCAGCCTTTTTACTGTTAATACAGAGGAATACTTATGTGTCTCTTTGTAAAATGATGTGCAGAAATAAAAGAAACCACTATTATACAACCAGCCAGAAAGGCCTCCCTAGCGGCTGAGTACACATACGAGGATATCAGTCTGATAGTCTATGTATAAATGAAAGGAATGGAAAGCTATAGCTGAAGACAGCTGGAAAGCAACCAGAAGGTGCCTCATCGTGTTGAGTACCTATTGAAAAGGTGGGCTCAGACTTTGTAAAGAGGAAGTCTATCCTCCTGCTGCACACAGTGCTCTTCACACACACTTTGCAAATAAGCAAGGTCCTACACGCAACATACCCCCAACCCTATTCTCCTCTCCCTTAATCACAGTGGAAACAATCTGGCCAGATGTTCAAATCCAGCCAACCATGCAGCCCCAAGGCAGGAAAAGGTTGGAAGTTGAGACACAAGAGCTAAATATCACAGGAAAAAACTGTGAGGGAATACAAGGTAGCTCCCCAGCGCTCTGCCGTGCCTGCCACAGCTCGGGCCCCATCCACCAAAACTCATAGGCACGACACAGATGCAGCCCTGAAACTTGACTCAAATTCTCTTCTGTAATCTGTCACTGTTATATTGTGTCAACCTCCTGGATTCCTAAAGACAAACTAATGATAATTAAAACCAAATCTAAGTTCCAACCTTTATCACACAGAAATCGGTGGGTTTATTAAAGTGATTTGACCTCAAAGACATTTTAGGTTAGGGTGTACTAGATGTGTTGTCACCCCTTCCCTGCCTGGCATCTGCCTGGTTAGCAAGGATTGACACAGATTTGTCTGCCCTTCTACAGAGGTTGCTGCTGCCAAAAAACAGACCAACCTGTTTAGCAGTAAGTGCCTTCCAGGTGGCTTTGTGTGTGTATGACTGGGAATGTGAAAGCACACAGCAGTGAATTTCACTAAAATTCATGAGGAAAGGGCTGGAGGTGGGGGGAGCGCAAGAGGTGTGTCTGATTTCCAATTCCCTGGCACGCCAGTGGTGTAACACAAAAAAGGTGCTGAGAAGGGATGGACTGAGAATCCCCACTCTAGGACAGACTTAGTGAAAACGTTGGCAGTTTGGTAAATTGTGCTTACACTCATATTTAACATGGAATCTTGTTTTTGATAGACTTTCAGGAGATCTCCCCCTACAAACAGGGACTGGGAGAGCTGACACTGGCCCTCATTTCAGCTGGTTGAGGGAGACTCTGAAACTACAAGAAAGACTCCATGTAACAGTGACTAGGTATCAAGCACTTTCTTATTTTCCTTTTGACACTTCTAAATTTTGAAGTGCTGCACTTCCTGTTATCTACATTGTGAGAGCAATTTTTTATTCAGAAAGTTTCAGAAAAATCAGAAAAAAAATGTTTCAGAAAACATCAGAAAAAGATGATCAAAAGAACAAATTTTTCATCTCTGTTCATTTTTAAGCCAGAGTCCCATCTTCCTGAAATTGCTGACCTTTACAGTAGCAAAGACAGGGTGGAGAAAATAGCTGAATAATCAGTCTCTCCTCTGAGGATCCCAATTCAAAGCTTGCAAACTGCTTTCAGTCCAAATTAAAAATGAAAAGTTTGAAACCCAAATTAAAAATGAAAAGTTTCAAATACCAGCTACCTCAATAGAAAAGACTTGATGCATGGGTAGTTCAGGAAAGATGTGTTTGAAAGCATCAGAAGTTTGTGCTTGAACACATGAAAATGTCTCGTTTGTGTTTGTGATAGGCTGAACCTAATCTGTGCTAGTACTAAGTTTTCAGAAAGCCTTACAGGAGTGCTTCCTGTAGGTGACTGAATTTTTTTGCAGTTCACTTGAAGCAACAGTGGTTGTGCACATTATCTTTTATGTGGTACTGTCCTCTTGCTCTTTTTTTTTTTTTTTTTTTTTTTCATTTTGAAGTTGATACCAACCTCTAAATCAGTTGAATTTCCTTTTTAATTTTTTAATAAAGTATCCTTATTTTTCACTGGACAAAATTCAGGTGCTTCCTGTCCCATTTCTCCTCTAGCAGCTGACTTTAATGATCAGGACATGTCAGAGTTCATTCACAAGGTTTCTATAACTCACCAGAACAGTCTGGTGACAAAGTACCAACTGGTAGGGGAGAATGGAGCACCTGGGTATCACCATGTGCTCAAACAAGGAGATTTGTTTCATGATGAAACACGAACAGATTTCAAAACAGGTTTCCATTTGAGTTGACCCAATCCTAGACAGTCTTTGAAACTTCAAGTTTCCAAATATACAAAGTTTATTGTTATTAAAATTAAAGTTTTCATGCAAAAATACATTTTCCTGTTCTGTAGAAAAAATCCAATCAGCTCTAATTTTAAAAGCTTTATTTATTGTCAGATGAAATAAGCAGACTGAAGAGTCTCAAACACAAGGTTACAAACACAGGGATCTGAAAATATAGAAATATCTCAAATCCACTAAAAAGAATGCAGACATACCTATATGCAGATATATCTATACTCAGAGGTAAAAACACTCAAACATATTTTACTAAATTACACACCTCACTAATCTCTAACACTCTGAGCACCAATTTCACCATTCATACTGACCCACCAACTCCACCTACTTATTAATAGGAATTCATTAATAGGAAAAACATTGAATCCTACCCTTAGCTTTTTTCCCATGGTAGGCAGACAGACAGTTTATGAGGAACAAAACACAATCCCCTTCTGCTTCTCTGAAGGATAAAATTTTTTTTCCTCACAGTAGTGGTCTGCATACCTATCAGAAAGGTGTCCAGCTCTGATTATATTGCAGGATGCTTGCTTCTTTCTAAAACAGAATGTTTTTCTGTAACCATCTACCCATGCCTCCAATTTGCACGGAGGACATGCTCTTAAAATTGTTCTTATGTTTCAATTCGTAATTAGATCCTAATTTATGTCGCAGCAAAGAAAAGAACTGGAACAAATCACAACCTGCTCCTCTGCTCTCTACGTTATGAGCCAGGAGAATAAAACCTACAAGATAAGGTTTACAGTACAAGCCCTTGATACATAAATGCTTATTCCAGAACTAATGAATACTGATGTAATTATACAGCAGTCATTAGCCTAAGTAAACCCTCTTAACAAGCACAGTTTAAAACACAGTATTTAAACCTGCCACGAAGAAAATTATTGCCAAATAATAATCTTTAGCCTAATGGGATGCTTGCACTTAGTTCTTGATTTTTCAGTTTGCTTATGAATTTTTTAAAATTAAGTAACTTAGGTCTTAAAAGTAGACTGCTCGATGAACAGAGGTTCCCATACTAGTAGCTGTAGAATGGAAACGATTTATTAAGAATCTCTGCTAAAGAATAAAACTAGGCACAAGGTTTCAACAAGTCTGGAAGGAAAAGGAACACAGTCCTGCCTTGTGAATGTCTGACTTGCACGAAAATCCTGGTTAGGAGTCCTTGGTCAGCTCTGCTGAGGTTCAAGACTCCTGTGAGCTGACCGCACTTTCTGTGATGAAGCACATGGGTCTGTTGCATCCAGCATTGTGAGAAACCTGCAAAAAGTCTATATGCTTCAAAACAGAGAAACTGAAATTCAGTTTCAAACAAGTTGTGCTCTAGAGTTTCATAATTTATTGATTTTTGCTAGAATCAGATTTTCTAGTTTTTGTCAGCATAAAGAGAGTTGGCCGTGCATCACATGTATTCACAGACACACAGAGACATTATGAAATTAAGAGGGAAACATTTACAGTTTATTTGTGCATTTAAGTTCACCATGCATTTAAGGAGCAAGTCTGCATAACATGCACAATATCTGAAAATACAAGCAAAGATTAAGATTTTGATTTCCAAAGTTGTGAAGATATAGACCTTTCCAAAGAACACTCAAGCAACAAGAGTATCATTCAACCCTAAACCACCAAATGGCAGACATTTTGCATCAAAGGAAGAGGTAAAAGACCTAAAAAGATGGAAGGCTCCATGGGTCAGCCAGCAGACCAAAGCTGTGAGCCCATTAGAATACTTTATTAAAAAATTTAAAAGGAAATTCAAATGATTTAGAGGTTACTATCAACTTCAAAATGAAGAAAAAAGGGAAACAAAAATGACTCGAGCAAGAGAATAGTACCATATAAAAGATAATGTGCACAACCACCGTGCTTCAAGTGAAGCTTCAAGTGAACTGCAAAAAATGTTTATTTCATTTATCCCTTGAATTAAATTCAGATATCCTTTCTTCTCTCTGTTAAAGACTCTCTGGATTGAAAGCCTGTCTCTTAGCATGGAAGTCAGGAATTTCACAATCCACAAGACCGTGTTAGCTGCTACTGAATATGCTGATCCTCTTCATGAAACATGAAACTTGGACCCTAAAGAAATTTAGAGGGCTGGCAAGGGAATGCTTTGCATGAATTTGCTGACAGGAAAAACACAGGCATAAACTAAATAATATTAGGCCAGGTTTTAGAGGAGAAAATATTGCCTCCCTCAATTTGTAGATAGTAACTGAATTAGGTCTGTCAAATCTAAATCGTTGCTCCTGTCTGAAAGACTCTAAATGGTGGTTTGTGAGCCCACACTTAGAGATCAAGAGATGAGTGACAGACACTCTGGAATGCTATTTATATATCTATAAAATCAAAGAAAAATGAATGCAATAACTGTCATCATACTAGAATTCTATAGCTCCTTTTAAAAAGGTTTAAAAGGTTGAAAGGATCTACAAAATGTACAGAATCAAATTTCAAACTGACACTTTCAGACATTACAAGGAGGGTACCATGCTCATGCTGACAGCAGTGCTGTCAGCATGTAAGATGCAAAAGAAAGTTGGAAAGAGATTCAGATACCCTGAGAACACCTCATCACAGATCTGTCCATAATTTCTCATATCTCTTCAAAAAGGCATTCCTCACCTTTATCTCCCCTGCTCTACTTTGTTTGGCCTATTGACATTCTATAACATTGCAGTATGACACACAAAACATAATAAAAACGGCTCCAAGCCCAAAGAGTTTACAGTAGGTTGTAGAGTGGAACAGTGATGTCACTTAAAGCATTTACAGATTATGAGAAAAAAAAATTACGACAATTTTATTGCAGTCACTAAAATAAGACTTCAGAATACTTGAAAAAGCATTTCATATGTGACTAAATGATACAGAAAGTAAACGTGTTTATTAGGAAGTCCTGTAATTATTTTGCATATCTAGAACAAGACCAAAGTATTTATGCTTGAGAAACAAAGCCATTGCTGATCTTGAAAAGCCCCAGCAAGAATAAAATCAGCCTTGTACTGAGCACAGACAATGCACTATTCCTTTCAAACATATTAAAACATACTACAGGCCAAAGGCATAGCTACTGGGAGCTGTATTACTTGATAATAATAGGTGCCCTTGGAACAACGAAGATGTCATAAAGTGATCACATGATTTACTGCTATTTTTTCCCTGCCAAAATAACCAAAAAACCCCCATGGATTCTGATAATCTAGGTACAATATAGAGAAGCGTATTACTATATTGTTGAATATATGAAGCAAAGAACCAGCTGTGATTGTAACTTTATCATTTGCAAGCCACCAGCAAAGTAAACTGAATGTGCAAAAACTCAGGATAATATCACAGCACAAAATATTGTGTATTGCTGCAGAAATTTTATTCAGCAAGCACTATTCCTCCAGGAGGGCTCAAGCCAAAATGAAGTAGGTGGAAAGACAGTAGTTACATGTTTAGAGCTGAGATAATCAAGGCACTGAGGAAGGTGGCTGACAAAGATGCCTTCTGCAGAGACAGCAGAAATATCACTAGAACGTAATGTCACAGAATCTATGAAGAGGTTAATGAGGAAAACATGTTCAGGGGATCCTCTGCTGACCTTTACACTTGTAAAAGAATCAAATCCATACTGTCTCATTGTCCATCAAAAACTCCAATACCAGAGTAGAAAGTGTATCTTCAGGGAAACACATTAAATAATAAAAACTAAATCAAACGTTTAACTAAATTAAATGAAGAGGGGTATCACTCCTGAAAACAAAGATTAGGGCACTCATTAAAACCAGAAGATATGGTTCCTGAACTATTTCTACATCACACATAACATTACCTTTGTTTTCAGTGGCAATCCTCTCAGATCTAAAACCAAAAGCAAAATGCGAGAACAGAGACCAGTGTGGGCCCAACAGTACTGAGCAGAGCAGGGCAGGTCAACATGATAGACAGCTCTCAGAACAGCTGAAGTTCCCCTGCTTTGGCTGGTTATAACTGCTGATCTTGTTCATTGGCTTCCTACTGCAGTTTTGCTGAAGAGGGGAAAGGAGGCCTCCAGGAAATGAGAGCATCTTCATCACACAGTTCTGGTTTTATTAGTTACCTGTTTGTTCTTGCCATGGCTTCCAATTCATCCAGTGTAATTGCTAGAGTATTTGTACTTTTGTTCTACTCGTTTCCATAACTGAAACAGTAACAAGACTCCTTATTTTATACAGATCTTCAAATGTTCTCAAGTACTCTATTTCCCATCTCTTCCCATTTGTAAGGCAGAAAAGGACAATTGGATTTTCTATTTTCCATTTAGTTATTTGCTGTAGTGCCTTTGGGAAGTAGCTATTTTCCTCATTTTGGTTTAAATAAGAGCCCTATTTAAGAGCCCTTATTGGGTTTTGAGAATCCTTGCCAAAACAAAACCCAGTAATTTCTGACTTGAAGTACAACTTACTTCCACAATGTCAATTCAATGGAACCCTACATCAAAGTACGGATAGGTTTTGTGGCCTGTAGGAGAAGACGAGAGAAGGCAGTTTTCCCCTTCATCAAGAATTTAGTAATAGAGCTCAGGTGCTGCCATAGGAACTTCCTTGAAGCCATGAAGTTCTGTAAGAGGAACTTAGCACTGAAAAAAAGGACTAAATGCCAGAGGTGACAGTAAGAAATAGGTGGAAATGAGGTGCTTTGTTACCTTGGGGGAGCTTACTGATTTGATTTTCTTTCTTGTTGTAGGTATGATAAATACACCAGAAATTTCTCATTCTCCCCCTGTGCTGCAGGTTCTTCTGAAGTTATTCTGGTACCATCACAGCACCCTCTAAGAAACATGAATGGCACTTTAAGAGACCTAACAATGTATTACTAATGGAACATTGTCAACTAAGATTTCTCTAGAAATACAGCTGCTGATAGATGTTAATTGACAAATGAAGAAAAAGATACCTAATCTGAAAATGTCCTACAAGTAACCAGTTAATTACACAAGTGCTGCTTTCTTCATGAAAATGTTACATCTCTTGTACTTCATAGCTTACAATACCAGGTTACATCTCACTCTGATGACTCTATATACATCCACACAGAATGTGACAAGCCATTTCTTAGAAATTAAGAGCTTAAACAGATGAAGAAATCTCTTCTCTGACTTTCGTACTGCCAGTCCCTCTCTCAAGAGAAGAAAGTTGCACCACTTCAAGCCTACATCCTAGGCTGCTGCAGGAAGTCAGTGATCGAATCTACCAGATCAAGTACCTGTAGCAAGGAGAGGGGGATGATGGCCAAAGGGAAAAAAAATACTGCCAAACAGCAAAGGTGATAGCGGAACTGTGGGCTCCAAAATGGGCCACACTTGCCAGCTCTGAACTGAAACGCCCCTATCTGTGATACTGCAGTGTCAGCGTCTGCTCTGATACTGCCACCACAAGGACCACCACCATCTCATTGAAGACTGATGCTACAGACTGTTACATTTGTCCAAGGCAGTGGTGATAAACCTGATTCAGGTATTGATTATCCTGATTAAGGTAATCCCCCCACCCTGATACTGAGGGTATCTAGGTAACTACTTCAGACTAGATGCTGAAGTGTTAGTTAGCTAAACCAAAGTATGTGAATTCACTCCTAACCACACAGCCTACTGCTAAAACAGTTGGTATCATCTGAACCTGTCCCCATGATTTCTGTGGTCTATGAGTTTACCAGCTGTGCCATGTTTATAAACTACAGTTCCTTAGCAGTTCTACAATATTCTGCTGCAGGATATGTAGATGCTCTGTCCAGTTATGACATGCTCTTTCTCAGACTGAGAACCTACCATGGAAAATTAACTTGTAAAAAAAGACAGAGTGAGGAAAGCAACCAACCAAATTACTACACCATGAAGACTGTGCATATTACTCAGCAGTATTTCTACTCAAGGTCAAGAGAAGATAATCCACTATGCATAAGAGCTGCTAAAACATTTTTATAGTAAGACTCAAACTCAGAAGTTTTTGCAAGTATCATTTTCTATAACATCAAGAGGGAAAGTAGTTGCATGAGGTGCCACTGACTTAAAAGAGAAGGATCCTCTGAAAGGGGAGCAATGGAGGAGAAGTCTGGGAATTATTCCCAGAGAACACACATTGATTACTTGTATCAGTAGTCATTCATAGAGAGACTCTAACTCTGGTACCAGAACGCCTAAAATTTTTAATGTCACAAAAGCTTTTCCTCATCAGCTTGTTCTTTAATGCAACAAAAAAGAAAAGCACTATGCAAGCATAGCAGGAAATCCAAAGAGACTATTTAAGAGTTTCTGACATAATCCCTGCAGTTGCTGCTATTGGTCCTTTCAGAACAGTGATTTAAAGAGCCAAAACTTGGATATGAAGTGCTAGATAGTGATCCACAAGCACCAAGAGGCTGAGCAGGCTGAGAGGCCAGAGAGCATAGGCCTGGCTGTGAATCTTACCTTCTCTTTAGACTTTGGTGCCTGTCTCAAGGCTGTGTTTTGCCCATGTTTTGTGTCTCCTGGGTAGGCAATACAGCTGAATGGACTCCACAGGAAAAGGGTGAGGGTACTGAAAGGGCCTGCCTTCTGCACCCCGGCCACATGGCCACAGGCAAGAGTCACGTTCCTGTGTGCAGCTTAGAACCTGGGAACTTCTTGTCTTAACAGGATTCAGGTCAACATCTCCCGTTTCTGAGGGGAGCACTAAACCCACCAGATTACAGCAAGGTAGAAGAAGAGTTACTCTGCTGAAGGTGAACCACAAGCTGGAAAGGAAAAGCTGTGATCCATGGAGCTGCAAGGAGCTTCGCTCTGTAACTCAGTGGTTATTTGCTTGAAAGAGTTGAGGATGGAATTTCAGCCCTTTTCCCACCTAATTCTTCTTACCCTACCATGATATCCATGCTATCTTCATTATTTTTTCTATTTAGTTTTTATTTCTAATGAAATCCGACACCACTCCAGGGTCTGTATGGCTGAGAGATACTGTGGCAGATGGCCATGACCCTAAGAACAATCTAAATAAACACGATGAGCAGAATGGATACAGCAAGTATGGCACAGCTCCCATCTACAAAAGGGTATCACTATAAACCCAGAATTATTATTGCCAGTAATGATAACAGAAAGAGGTGTCTTTGCTTTTAAAAATCCACCTCTCCTCCACTTACTGAGAGAAAGTTATACAGGGTCCTGAGATATCTCAGAGGAGGAAAACAAAAAGGGCTGGTGTCAGACAGGTGCTTGTCTCCTTGTGAACCCTCATCTTGTGAAAAAGGGCCAGTGGGCAAGTTCTCCATTACCGAACAAGCCTTTCTCACCAATGTGATGCAATACTAGCTCTGCTACAAGAAACTGCTGGCAAAGTCTCTGGTCTTGATCCAAAGCTTGACTGATATCTGGAGCAAGCACCGTAGCAATTCAAGCTACAGACCACAACCCAGAGCAAACGGACTAGAAAATGTGCTAAGCCACACAGCTTTCATGGGCAGCGTTCTCCAGTGATGGATAGCTGTAAAACTGCCTATAGAGAATAAGTATGTTGGACGAAACCACAACCAAGGCACTGTCAGGCTTCCAGGGACAGAAGGAAGGACTGATTCAGGTAATTCTCTTTGATAAATCTCAGAATTCCTAAATCCCAGACAAGCCAAATTTCTATAGAAACTAAGAACTCTGAAGTAGAAACAGGACCTATTCAAACACATCCACATGCCCTGAAAGGGCTTCAAGATACTCTCTTTTACACAGTCCAGCCTTTAGACAGATTAACTTTCCGCTGATTTATGAAAGGATTTTACTCCTTTAAAATTAGAATTAGCTGAGAATGGATCTGAAGTATTTCTTCAAAAGTGCTGTTTATCTCCCTAATGATCCCAGTTGCCAGCGATAAACAGAGAATAGAAAATAAATGGGAAATTATCTCCTTGCTATCATTTTGATCTCTTCCCTGAAAAATGAAAGTGGACTGGGGCAATCTTGTAGCTGCTGTTTTTCTAAATTGCCAGGGGTAAGGTTTACATACCTACAAACACTGTAATTTTGGAAGTATTTCACATTAGAAATTATGACAATTTTTCCAGCAGCTAGGAAAAGCTGCATGTTTCTCAGATTAGGACTCTGAGTCTGGGTCAAAGAAGTATTCAAAGTCATTGTTTATGTTCAGGCTTCAAGAAATATTACTGTTCCCAACTAAGTTACTGATCAAGTATGAAGGAAAGGAGGAAGATTTCCTGGGAATAGGAATCTGCTAAAATACTTTTGGAGTTACTACTTCAGTGCACAAAGAGAAAGTGGATGGAAATCAAGACTTGTGAAGTTACATGCTGGGACTAGACATGATTTTGTGACTCATGCCAAAGGAATTCTAAAATTGTTTTAATACCACAATTCTGTTCCAAAAGTTTACAAAGTTGCCAGTTTTTCCCAAACATCAAAGGACAAAACCTAAAATATTTTCCGAATTTTTAGGCTCCAGATTCTTGCTAGTTTCTGGAATGACTCCTTGGAGAAAAGAAACCAAACAGAAAAGGAGGAAACAACCATTAACCAAAGAAACACTCAGTAATGTGTAAAGAGGAGGTCCTTTGAATGAAATGGATTCCTCGTTCCTTTGTCTTAATACTCCCTAATCATTCTTGTTAAAGAGAACTTAAATTCCAGTAATTCTTTACATTTGGAAGAATCAAGAGCTCTCTTGGCTTTTCTACACTATTAAACATTAAAATTATTATTAGAAAAATACTATTGTGAAATTGAAACACTCTGGGATCTCATTAGCTGGAGCTAAAAGCATAGCCACAGTTTAAACTGATAGCAAGTGGGCTGTCAGAGACAGAAGCACACCAGACACAGAGCTTCTGTGGCTCTTCTGCATCAACACAATGAAAGGTGGCTTATACTGTCATACCTGTAAAATGACTGCTTATGAATTCCTGTTACAATAAGGATGTGCAAATAAGCAGTATCAATTTTGGGCAAGTTACACATCTATTACGTTTTGGAAACAGTCTCTGCTACAGCTGCATATTGCATGCAGCACTGAACAAAGCTCACTAAGTTTTCTGTGATCTTCTGACTACTTTGATGAGGTTTAGATTCAAAGCTAAAGCAGATAATGTTAGGATAAATACAATAACCTCTGCACTGCCTCTGTTTTACCAGAAAATTCCCTTGCTTAGAAGAAACTTTTCCAGGCCAGAGATGTCATGAAAAATCTTGGTGCCACTGCATTGGCATTGACATTGGCAAGTCCAGAACCTCCACTTCCCATTTAACTGATGGAAAACATGACAAAGTGATTTTTTTCTTCCCATGACAGTCAACATCACAACATGCAGTTGCTCAGCAAATCTCAAGCAATTATCTAAAAGTTCTATGGTGGACAGAGAGCTGGTTTTTGAGGGAAAATAGCATTTAGACATGAAAAGTCTTGCTTATTAGCAAGAATTTGTTAGTGGGGTTTGGAGGATGCCAAACACCATATATGCCATTCATGAATCCTGACCACTACCGAAAAGAACTGTTCCTGACAGCTCTGACACTTATTTACTGAATTCATATATTAAAATCTGATCTGCAAAAGGCAAACACTGACTCTTCAGCTTCAGATAGCGTAGAAAATACCAGCATCATTTAGCTATGAGTAATCCCAGGAAACATAAATACTGCCAGACTTGTTATCCAGTGCCAGGAGATGTCACGCATACAGTATCACCAGAGCACAACATGTATTGATGATCCCCCCGTTCATTCCAACATTCTTCTGTAAACAGCAGGACCTTTCAGTTCGGGAAGGTATGTATTAAAGGCTGGCCAAACAGTTCCTAATGTGACAGTTGCCTTTTGTGTAATCCAGAAAAGATACAAGTTCAGTCACATAATACCTTCTTATAAGCTTCATTACATTCTAACACAGAAACCCTTGTCCACACCATATTCTGTATGACTGTTTACATAACAGCTGATCAGAACATTATCTTTTACTGAGAAACCTATCTCTCACAGCAGTCCTTCTTACGCAAGACAGAAACAACTCTTAACCAGAGAAGCATCTCAAGCAAAGAGATAATAGCTCTTAGCATGAAATTCACTCATTCTGCCCCACCACCACCCCCCTCGCCCTCGCCTCCCCCCAGTCTCTTACACCCCTTCTTAGGGTGTCACACATTCACAGCATCTTGGCTTCTCTGGAGGGGAAGATGTGCTCCAGTGCTGTGCTGCAGCGGAGACCACGTGTCTCTGAACATATCCCCAGAACAATGTCTTGGTAGTTAAGACAGCAAAGAGTGGGAAAAAAAAGAGGAAGATTTCTTTCCACAGTTCAGTCCTTTCAAAAAGGTTGAATGTTGGAGTTTCTCAGGTCTCACCTGCTATTCTGTTTCACATTAGAGGCACGTCCTCCGCCCTGCAGCCCTGTTGCCAGGGCCGCTAGGCTGTCTCTATTTTACCAGTGTCCCAGAGGAGAGGTGATCCAACACATCAGACATTTCTTTCAAAGACCTAACATAAAGAGCCTAAGATGGTCAGCCCAAACTAGCTTCCAGCTTGCATGCAGCAAGTCATCAGCCTGCAACCCACTTCTTCTGAAAGCCTCTGCTTGTTCTAACACATGACACATACACACATGCAATTAGGGGCAGAAGGAGGTGGGTGAAAAGGGAAAGGTAGCAGCCAAAATCATGCTTCCTTTGCCAGGTCAACTCTTCTGGGCCATTCCCACCTACTCCTGTGCATGCCTGAGAGTCACTAGGAAAGACACAATTGAGAGGTGAGTCACAGAATTAGGGTCAGAGGGCAGACAGATGTGGTGTGTTGTGGTGTCTGCTGTAGACTGCCTGATTAGGAAGTAGATGAGGCCTTCTTCAGATAACTGTAAGAAGATTCCTATTTGCAGGACCTGGTCCTCATGGAGGGCTTTAACCATCCCATTGTCTGCTGGAGGGCAAATACAGCAGGGTACGTGCAATCCAGGAGGCTTCTGACATGAATTGGTGGTAACCTCTTGACAAAGGGGATTAAGGAACCAACAAGAAGAGATTGTCTGTTAGACCTCACACTTACAAACAAGGAGGAACTGACCAGGGATGTGAGGGTCTGGACAACTTTGGCTTCAGTGACTATCAGATGGTGGATAGTCACTGAATCAGGTTTCTGAGAGTAGGTAACAAGGCAAGCAGCATGGCAAATAGCAAGATCACAACCTTGAACTTCAATGGTATACAGACCTGGAGAGAAGAGGGGTCCCGAAGAGCCAGTGGATTTTCAAGGATCAGCTCCTCCAAATTAATTTCCTGAGTAGCAGGAAATGAAGCATGAATGAACAAATAGCTCCTGACTAAACTAAAGTGATAGGCACACAGTAGGTGAAAGCAGGGACTGGTGACCCAGAAAGAATATAGAGACACTACCTGAGCATCTAGGAATGGTGTCAGGAAAGCCAAGACCCATCTGGAGTTGAATCTGACATGGGATATGAAGGGCAACAAGAAAGGCTTCTGCAAGTACAGCAGCAAAAGGAAGATGAGGGAAACTGTGGGACCACCACTGAACAGAACAGAGATTTGGTGACAAAGGACATGGAAAAGACCAAGATATTCCACACTTTTTTTACCTCAATCTTTACTGGTAAGAACTGCCTTCAGCAATCCCAGGTCCTTGGGAGACCAGAGGAAGAGTCCAGAGCCACGAAAACTTGTTCTCCATGGAGGAGGATCAGGTAAGGAACATTTACACAAACTGGACATACACAAGCCTATAGGTCTGGATCAGACACAACCATGAGTCCTGAGGGTACTGGCAGATGTTAATGAGAGGTCACTATCTTTAAAAGGTCATGGTGATCAGGGAAGTTTCCTGAGGACTGGAAGAAAGCAAATGTCACTCCCATCTTCAGGAAGTGCAAGAAGGAGGATCTTGGGGAAACACACCTTGATCCCTAGGAAGGTTAAGGAGCAAACAATTTTGGAAACTGTTTCTAAACATAATAATTACAAGAAGAAAATTGGCAGCAGTTCAACATGGATTTACAAAGAGGAAATAATGTCTGACCAACCTGATTGTCTTCTACAGTGAAATTACAAGCTTGATGAACAAGGGGAAGGCAGTGGATATTGTTTACTTTGACTTAAGCAAGGCTTTCAGCACTCTGCCATAACAACCTCATGGACAAACCGAGGAGTACAGGCTGGAAAAGTGGACTGTAAGGTAGATTGAACACTGGCTGAACTAATAGACTGAAAAGGTTGTGATCAGCAGCAGTGAGTCCAGCTGGAGACCAGTCACTAGTGGAGTATCCATGGGTCATACTGGGGCACTGGGAAAGAGCGGACCCTCCATAAATGTGCAGAATTTGCAAAACTGAGAGGAGTAGTTGATACATCACAGGGTCATGCTGCCATTTAGAGGGACCTCAGCAGGCTGGAGAAATGGTCTGACAGGAACCTTATGAAGTTCATCAAAGGGAAATGCCAAGTCCTGCCCCTGGGATAGAGCACCAAGCTGAACACAAGCCAGCAATGTGCCCTTGTTGCAAGGAGGCCAGCTGTCTTGTGAGCTGTGTTTTGCAGAGTGTCATCAGCAGGCTGAAGGAGGTGATCCTTCCCCTCTACTCAGCACTGGTGAGGCCACAGCCGGAGTTCCCAGTATGCAAGAGACATAGGTATACCGAAATAAGACCAATGAAAGACCAAGAAGGTGATTAAAGTATGAGAACATCCGGCATATGGGGAGAGGCTGAGCAACTTGGCACTGCTTGGCCTGGAGAAGAGAAGGCTCAGGGGCATTTTATCGAGGTGTATAAATACATTAGGGTGGGTAGAAAAGGGGAGGGAGACAGGCTTTTCTCAGTGGTGCCCAGTGATAGGAAGAGAAGCAAAGCCCACTAACTGAAATGCAGGAAATCTTGTTTAAACAGAGGAAAAGATCTTTTTATGGTAAGGGTGTTCAAACACTGGAGTAGGTTGATCATAGAGCTTATGGAGTCTCCATCCTTGGAGATATTCAAAACCTGACTAGACACAGCTCTGTGCAACTTGCTCTATGTGATCCTACTTTGTGCAGGGGGTTTGAACCAGATAATCCCCAGAGGTCCCTTTCCACCTCAACCATCCTGTGATTCAGCGAACTGTTTGGCAGTGGCAGGCAACTCACAGCAAACCTTTTCCCAAAAAGAGTAGTAAAATCCCTTTCTTTGCTCATCTGCTGTGTAAAAATGCATAAAGAGTCCAGTACCTGGAGAAAGCTCAGACGTGAAAAAGCTTCAAACAGACTTAATGTGCTCTCCAAATACAATTACTTGACAAGAGGGACATAAAGCATACTATCATTACCTGCCAAAAAAAGACATTTGGATCCTGATTTTGCCTCCAAACTTCAAATAAACTGGGTGCTACTAACTTAGTAATTGAATTATGACAAGCTGTGAACAGAACATAAGTTTTCTTTTGCTCCATGATAAGAAATCTTCCACAGCAGCCTAAGCAAGTTCTTCTTACAAATTAGGCAAAGGTCCTCTTAGGTGAACCTGAGTCCTACCCATTCGAGAAAGTGCCTCAAGCAAGAAGCCAAAGACTGTGCTGGGAAGGAGAAGGAGGAATGAGAGTGTTGTCTCTATTTTTCTCCATCATTATGAAATCCCAGGCCTGAAGAAACTCTCCAGTTAAATAAAAATAGTACAGTTCCACAAAATTAATCTGAGTTTGAGATTTTCCAGCAAAAGATTACAAAAGGTTACAAGTTTTTCTTCTGAACTAAGTACTCTAGCTGGTAAGTGGGGAAAACCACTGTTGAATCAGTCCCTGTGTTTTTCCTTTACTTCTTTGGTACATTTAGCTCACTAAGTGGAATGTTTAGCTCAGATTTTGTTTGGGGATATCTACAACTTACAAAATTAGGTCCATAAAAATTAATCTAGCTCATTAGCTGCAGATAAGCATTAGTCACTCGCTTGTGGGAACAAGAATCAGAATGCCTATACTTGGAAAAAAGTCCCACTAAAACTGGATAGTAAAAAATTGCTTTCCAGTATCATCACAGCTAACATATCAAGTTCTCAAAATTTTGCTTTTGCTATTTATATAGTCTTATGAAAATACTTAATGCAAATCTTAGGCAGCAAAGAGTGTTTCTGCTCTCATGTGATCTTATGGATGTACCTTAAAACACACTGCACTCCTGTCTATGAGTGTTGTAGCATTGTCTTTCAGTAAGTATGTTCCCTTGTAATTGAAACAACCTAAAACCACTACCTAGCCAAATCTTATAGAGTCATCAGGAATAAGAACGGGCAAAAACATCTTCCAAAACTGTTTCTAAACATATTTGCACAAATTAAGAAAATCTCAATTACTTAGCAGCTCTGGCTAGACTTTCTAACTCAGAAAGGGTTGGAAAATTTTTATTTAGGAAGAATGATCATTAGACAAAAATTAGGATCTGAAAAAAAAACCCTCCCACAACCAGATTTGTTTTCAGTTTATTCTTTTTCTTTAATTGCCCTTTCCAAAAGGATTAAAATTACATACTTGAAAAACTTTTTGTGGAAAAATATCCTATTGTTAACTGGGTCATATTTAGCATGGGTATGAGAAAATAATTTATTTCACACTGAAAATGTCTTTGCAAAAAATACATAATTTGAAACTTAAAAAAAGTGCACACACAAAAAAAGCCCCAAAACAACTAGGAATGGAACGGGCTTGTTAAGTTCTTCTTTCATTTAGAGCATGAGGAAAGGCAGGTTGCAGCACATATACTCTAGAAAACCTGCTGCTGCTTCACAGCATTAGTTTTCTGCTGTGACACACTGCCACTATAAAAAGGGATTGAGGAGACCTGTCTAGCTCTTCGGAAGTAGCCTGCTATGCCATGAGTTTCATCCCCTGTTAAAAGAAACTGAACTACTCCTATCCACTGCAGTGGCCAAATGGAGCGATCAGACATTTGCACACTCCAAGGGTCTATCAGCAAGGCTGTCTGGGAAAGCACTGGTTTCAGGGGAAACATAGTCTTTTATATTTTTTTCTTCCCATCAGAAAGTGCCAGCTTGACTAAACTGAGACTCTGGAAGTTGGTGAAAACTTCAGTGGGAAAACTAGCTCTGCTTCAGACAGCAAGTTTTGGTCAGAGTAAAGGAAAGACTTGTTGTTCGAGAAGAACCAACAGACTGGTGGTTAGCACGTCTGAGCTCACCCTGCCACATCCAAATCGAGCAGCAGACCACAGTGCCATTTTGCCAATGCCAATACACTCTCATAAAGGATTTTTGAAGTGTTTCAAAATCTTTCAAGACTGTTATGATCCCTTCCAGAATGTTTATTTTGACTTCAGTCTTCTTGTTTAATGCTTCTGAGCACTGACTGCAAACACTGTAAGCCATTTTAATGTTAATGTTCATTATCTTTACTCGATCAGGTGCATTCTCCACAAGCCTTGGTATCTGTTGGCTAATAATTCCAAACAGAACAGGGGGAGGCTGCACTGCATTCCAGTGAAAAAAACAGGCAGACAGGAAATAAACCTTTGTTACGCTTATTACCAGCTTAATGTTAGTTAAAGCTAACCTATACAAGTAGAAGTGTTGCTTACTTATTTTAAAGGAAATTCAGTTTTCACAGCTAAGATCATGATGCTTCATGCAGCATGAGCAGCTTCATCAGATCATTTGTAAAGCAAAAAACATAATAGGAAGGAATGATGAAACAGTGTAAATGATTCAATCTGTATCATTCATTTGATTTTCTGGAACTGTACTTCTTCATGTCCTTAAAGCAAAGACTGGGGTCTCCCCTATGCATTTAGACTTATCCTACCTCTTATGTATTACCAGGAAAGGTGGTGATAAAACCTACCACAAAAGGTACTCCTAGCACAAAGTTTGACTTCATGTGAGGTTCTTGCTGTTAAGTCCAGCTCCATTCTCAGAGTTAACATTCCCAGCACAGAACCAGGAAACTTAAACTGCTTTTCCACTACTTTTCTCCATTCATTTTTAAAGTGTTCTAAAATAAGTGTAAAATAAATCTATTATTTCACAAGGGAGAAAACAGCTTTATCGTGCATTTATATATATATATATATATATATATACACACACACATATAAATATCCCATATGACTGATCAGAAACAAAGATAAGGACCTTTCACATTACAGAAAACAGAGAAATAGAAAAGTATGATACGAGACCAACATTTGCTCAGCCAACTAAATTCCTTCCCACATACTCAACTAAAACCTGTGTACGATGCCATGATCACTTACTTATTCTAGTCGGAAGAACACCACTCATCCCATTCCACACAAAAATCCTTCGATTTTGGTTTGTCTGGTTTTGACAAAATGGTCCTAACTTCTGTTTGTTCAGTGTGGATCTCATCCATGGGATGACAAAGGACGATGAGCTCTAGTTTTGCCCTTCCTACTAGATGCTTTTGTGGCCCATCTTTTAAAGTGTCTGATAAGGGACACTCCACAGTCTCCCATGGCAGTGTTGGTGTTCTGCCAGGCTGATAAATATTGGTAGAAAGTTTTTTGTAATGTCTTCCTGACCTGTCCAAGATGGCTTACCAAAATGAATTATCCCTTTCCTCTTTAAAACAACCTTGAAATAACAGATAAAATGCTGTTATATTCCCCTCTTACTTCTCCCTCTGAGCTAAACAACTCATTTCCCAATATTTTTCATTCCTTCCTTTAGGTGGTATATTCTCTAGGCCCTCAACCCTTCATTTTTCTGCAACCTGGACTTTATCCTTCAGTCAGTGTTCTCAAAGTTGTGACCATGATCTTCTGCAGTCCACAGACACAGATCTGTGGCTTCTCCCCCTCTGCTCATCCCGCTGGACCCCTCAAGTGGCCAGGGCAGCATCCAGGGTCCTGACCTCAACAAGGAGCTTTCTGGGGCACGAACACACAAACCTCTGATATCAGTGAGCTATGGTCTCACCACAAGATACAGAATGTAGTTTCTATCAATCTTTAGTATTTCTCTAACCCACCTATAATTTCAGTGTGGCAGCTTGAAGACTCCCATTTATTGCTAAATTTGCTGCACCTCTGTCACCCACCAGAATGATTTGAGCTTTCAAGAAAGAGATGTACACAAAATGCTCTGCAAGTAATAGGATATAATTTGCCATCATGACATTGCATGGAGAAGTCATGTGCTAGACTTCAGGTCACTCTTTCTGAACTACTCTCCCAGAGAGATTTTTCAAGAGAAATTTCACATTATATTTAACATTTTTCTCTCAAATATGCTTGACATAGCTGTGAGTTTTCTCACTTCAAGATGTCTTGATTTTTGAGGACTTCCTTAAAAACCAAGAGTTAGGGGGAAAAAAAAAAAAAAAAAAAAAAGACAAAAAGATATAATGGGGAACAAAATTAATTTTCATAGCTCTCACACCAGCCGGGCATGCAGAATCACATAGCTAGAAAGAATTTCAATCCATAATGGAAACTCTCTCAGGACATTTTTGAAAAATGTCACTGCATGTGGGGAAAAAAATGTGTTCTTACCAATTACTTCACAAACACTAGGTAGGTTTCTGAAGCATGTACTCATATTCTTCCTGATCTGAACCACTAATAAAAGTAAAGTTGAAATGTAGAACATGCTGCACTTTCTTGTTATTCTCCATTTAAAAGATAACCAGGAATACACACAGCTTTTGAAGATGCCAGGGAACATGAGCTACCATATCTACAGATGCAAAATTTTAGTTTTGGAGTTAGTCACCTTCAGTCAATTGCTCTTTACGTTTTTTACACTACATCCATTCAGTCTCCTTATGCACTGTAACATCCTTGTTACACTGGCACTGCTCCTTAACCAGGCACAAATTCAGAAAAAGTTCTGCTTGCTTTTTTGTTCTGTTTATAAAAACTGGAATCTCTCTGCAGTCACTGGTGGCTTTGGAAATGGGTAGTTTTATAGATTTTCCACTCTTTCGTCAAAAGTTTTTTCCCCCATGTTTAACAGAGATCATTAAAAGACACAGTGGGTTATAAATGTTAGTACCTCACGCACCTCTCAAATTGCCATCCCTCCCAGCAGTTACACTGCTGACAGATAAAGACTGCGCAGCACTTAGAGAACAGGTGCCCACAGCCCCATCAAACAAGCCCATTTTCTCTGAACAGCAAGGCATTTTAAAACCTTTTTTTTTTTTTTTTTTTTTAAATCCCTGTCTAAACGAGCAGTTAACTCACAGGCCCTGCTGAGCTGGCATTTTCCTTCTATATCAATCATGTCTCACGAGTTACTCTGTGCCAATACTACCGGTGAGACAAAACTCAACTCTGCAGTCAGCAGTGTCTTCTGTTCTTTACCCAAATGAATATAAAGGCCGTGCCAACATCCAAATCACCCCATTTACTAACTAGACACACACTACAGCCAAGCTGCCTTTGCATACTGCTGTTCTGCCATGGCTGGGGAAGCTCCTGAAGTGCAGTAGATGGGAAGCGCCACAAGAAAACCTGACCGTTCTCCACAGGGATCTGATACAGTCTGTACAATCGCAGAAAGCATCGTTTGAAGACACTTGCAGAAAGCACAAATTAAATATGAAGCTGGCCCAGCTCAGTGGTCCACAGCCTCAAATCAGTTCATAAATGACGGTTCTCTCTAGAAGCTTCATTGTTCTGGCATTTTGCCCACAAAAAGTAATGGTAGACAAAGTACTGAGAAACAGGGCAGAGGCTGGGAGTTACAAGCAAGTTCCTTCTTCTTGTAGGGATTTTTTTTCTATAACTTTGATCTTTACTTTTCAAGTTCTGCTACGTAGAGACCAGAACCACAAGCTGTACCAATACACTGTGGAAATGCATAGTGAAATAATCAATTCTCTATTTCATTTTTTCTTTTTGATTGCTGCTAAACACTGAAGAGAGGTTAAAGAGAAATGACCATTAGGACTTCCAAACTTCTTTCTTGAGCTGTGATAGCTAGCTAGGTAGTCCTCAATGTGCTTGTATAATTGCTTACTCCTTACGCAACACTCAAAGGTAAAGTTGTCTTCTAGTTCAACTCTCAGGACCACGATACCCATCCACACCTCTTCAGAGCCAGTTATTCTCACCATTTACCATTTCCAAATAAAATGACAAAGGGTTTATTTTGTCTGTCTCTTCTCTCCCAGTCCTCTCCCAGGATTAACCTATTTATGAATGGTGTGGAACTAGCCTGTCCTCTGCACCTACCAGTCAATCTTCCACTCCCGTGAAACCATACTGTACTTCACTGGTTAGCTCAGTACCAATATTTTACCAGAAATGTCTGTCACAGTCTAGGGCCACACCTACCTCCTTCATACCACCACCAGAAACACATTATGCATCCTCTTCCACAGAGGGAAAGAAAGATGTGGATTTATTCCCAAGAAGTGATGTCCAACTGCCACCCATGCACTGTCATCACCAGGCTGGCAGCAATATCTGACATACATAGCTTTTTCTCTTTCTCTACATTAAAGTGCAGGCTGGTTTTAGATAGTCAAAATCTGCTAAGGTTACTGTCCATGTCATGTCGCTCTAAATCAAACCTGAAAACTTACAACAAACACTTGTTAGTTCAACCCCAGCAAAGCCTCTCTTAAAACCATCCTTTCCTGTCCTGCTGAGTAATTTTTCAGCAGATGACATCTGTTTTACCCTTATGATTTTTCCTCATTTCTTTGAAGCTTATAGCTGTTTTCTTAGAAGAGGTGTTCTTCATGCACGCTTTCACATCTACCTTTGCTGACCAAGAAATATCCTTCCCTGTCTGTAGCTGAGTCACAACTGCTCTCATGCCAAGTCCATCAGCCCTTCAAAAGACTTTGCTTTACACCAAGGCTTAAGACATTCAGTTTTCTCCCTCAAGCTCTTTACTTAAATAATGAAGGATGTCTGTTGTCTCATTTACCTTGTCCAGCTTCTTAAAGGGACAGATACAATCCCTTCATCTAACTGCATTATTTCTGTGTCTGTCATTGTCCTCAGCTGTTTCTCTTAGCTGTTCCTTACTCTACCTTCTTGCCCACCTGACATATTTTGCATTTTTTATTCCAATTGGCACCTTTTTGTACTTTAAAGTCAGGAATAAAGATTACACATCTCTTCAGGCTTCTCCCTCGGATTCCCTTGTTAAAACTTTTAATTGGATATAGTGTCTTGACGTTATAGGACTTGTGTCAAGGCACAGTTGAAAACTATTAAGAATTCTCCCTCCATAACCTTTCTGCAGGGCAACTCTGACAGAGCTCCCAGATCTTCTTCATGGCATCAGGCTTGGAGACATTTGTGTATGAGGGCTCGCTCCTATATGGAGTCTAATTCTCTGTGACTTAACAGAGCATTTCTTAAATCTCAAGTGATATTTTTGTTATCCCTGAGGCCCTGCAGGATGCTTGGAAAGCTGCTTCAAGGTTTTTCTCACAAGTGGCAGTTTCTAGAGCTCTAAGAGGTTCTTGAGACTTCAGTGATTCCAGACACAATGCTACAGGGCACTAAAGGGAACCTGCCACAGACCTGCATTAAACCATGTAATACATGTTCAGCAAAACCAGTCCCATCAGGATTATATCTCCTCCCAGGTATTTTCTTATCTATTCTTGAAGAATTGCTTGCTCAATTTGGGGAGGAGGATGGTGAGACAAAGGAGAGAATAGCTTAACATGGGGTTTTGTCACCTCAACAAATGTCTTTAGCCACCTCAGCTAATTCTGCTTTACACAGTGGTTTCATTCCATACTCTGGTTTACAAGCTGGTTTCTCTGCCAGGGTGAATCATTTGCAGTTCCCCAACCTCAACGAAAAAAACTGCTCACAGAACATCCTCGTTGCATCCTGAACCTGGCTGAGGGCCATGCACACCCTACATGTGGCAGACAAAGGCTTTGCATCCCACCATCTGGTAGTTACACACTTTGAACTGACTCCCTGCCTATAAACCTTTTTGGAGTTCTGAGGAAGTCTGCCCAAATGTGTGAGTAGTTGTGCACAACTGCCACATTTTTCACTGTCACCCAATAGATCTTGCTTCTGTGTAGAAAAAGGTTAGTACATACTGCTCAGAAAAGTTACATTATTCCTTTACCATATGACAGGTTGAAGCAAAAGCCAAGGTAGACACAATTGCCAACACTCACACTTTGTTGGTCTTTGTCTTTACCAGATATATGCATTACTGGCCCCTAGAGATCTTGCCTTTTTCCAAGGATGCAAATGCTGTGATGATACCAACCTTAGTCAACTAAAAATGGTTGGATTTGCCATATTCCCCCAGCATCTCATAACTTCTCAAAAATACGTGAATCAAACTAGCTCAGAATCACTTAGCAATATCACTGTTAAACAATCTTGGCATACAGCGCATGTCCAAATCCTTCTGGTTGTTTACAGGGCAGTAACCACTTGTTCCAAAGCAAAGATAACAGAGGTACCTCCATAAGCCACTAATACTTACAAAGGCCACATCTCACAGTGTTATGCAGTGTCCATATTCAAAAAAATATGTATTTTCTGACTACCAGTGAAAAACTGAAGCTGGACTGCAGACGAACATCAAAAGCAGTTTTCTATTACTTTATGAGAATAAAATCACACTTCCTGGTGTTTAACTTTCTTTTCATCAGAACTCATCTGAACTGAGTTTAGATTTGCCGTCACAAAAAGCAGGTTGGAAACTCACAGCTGAGATGTGTTTAATAGCTAAGAAACATTTTCTGTTTCAGGTCAAAGTGTGACCAGTTTATGAGGTGGTGAAGAAATGAGGAACAAATCCATCTCCTGTACCTCTGCTAATCAAATCTCAACTTTGCTAACAAATATTCAGAGACTCAAAAAAACAGTTTTCTAAGCTGTCACAAGCAGCGACACATTTAAAATACATATATTCAAAGCCACTACAAAGAGAATAAATTAAATTGGCCCTTCTACCAACCTCAAGAGCACTAAACTCATGCAGTTCAACCCCCAAGAGTCTTTTAACTTTTTATAGATCATGGGATTTCAAGACAGTACATTCCAAGATTTTGTTCTTTGCCTAATGTCTTGAGAGACTAAGAAATAATGCGTTCAAGCTTTTGGCGACTGCTCAGTGAATAGTTCCCTACTTAAATTCAATCTACAGTTTTCCCGTAATCGCCCGAATCCCGGAACTGCCGTTCCGATCACGGCAACACGGAACAAGCAGTCCGCGAACGGAGAAGATACGTAAGATGAGCATCTCTGTTCAAAAGCTCCACAGGGTCCATACCGACACCACCGACGTATCGCATCTGGCGAGGGAGCGGTGAAGGTCCCCTGACACCTCGGCACCACCTGCGGAGCTGCCACCGGGCAGGGGAGGGTGGTCGCAGAGCCGGCGGGGGGGCTTCCAGCGCGCCGGGCCAGGGACACCCCAGCCCCGCTCGGGGCTCCGCTCCCCCGCTCCTGCTACGTGAGGAGGGGTGAGCGCTCCGACAGCCCCAGCCCCGGCCTGAAGTATTCCGCGTCTGAACATCCCATCCCTGCAAAAAGCCATCTAGGGGATGCGCTGCTGGGGGCGAGCAACCGGCATCTTCGTGGGCAGGAAAGGCGGGAGGTGCCCCCGGAGATCCCTGGTGCCCCCCGCAAGCACCTGAACCCCGACAGCGCCGGCGCCCCACGCCAGTTTTTCCCTCCGGGCTGGGGAGCTGGGCACCCACAACCCCCCCCCTCCACGGCCGGCACCCCGCTCC